>NC_142156.1:24570000-24913333 GCF_024610735.1 Ursus americanus
GGAGCCTGTGGGCCCTGCATGCCTTCGGGACTGACATCATAGACCTGGCCTGGGGCCAGGGCCATCCCGCGCACCACACAGCTGCAGACACGCCGCCCAGGGCCAGACCGCACACCCTCGCCAGGACACACAGCGGGAATGGCGAACCCGGGCGTGCGTGCTTTTGTCCTGAGCCTGGAGATGGAAGACTCCCGGGGTCCCCTCCCAGCACCAAGGTGGGAGGTTGAATTTAAATGTGAAGGTCCTAAGACGCACCCAGCCCTCCCCCGCGCCCAGCCTGAGCGTGCTGTGAGCACTGAGTCCTTGTCCTGGAGCGCTCACTGCCTTTGGGGCTGCTGGCCAGTCTGAAAGAAGTCTTTGTGGGGCTTTTGTCCTGCGAGCCAGCGTGGTGTGGGCAGGGCTGAACCCAGGGAGTGTGGACCGGCTGGCCTGGGGGCTTAGGATGCTTTTCCTCTCACATGGGCCCTAGACAGAGCTGGGGGTCTGGACCCAGCCTGGGGGGGGCAGGACCCTGTCTGTAAAACAGGGCTGTTGGGACGTTTGCCTCCGAAGTGCTCTCACCGCATGTTCCCAGGGGGAGGGAGGAATGCAGAGAAGGCTGGACAGGATTTGGGGTTTGGCAGGGGTGTGACGCAGTGCCTTCCGAGGGTGTGTGATTTTTGTCTGTTGGTGCTGATCTGAGTTTTTAGGGAGATACTGTGGGAGTAGGGTCTGTGCTTGGGTCCTGGAGGGCGAGCATCTGCCCCATGTAAGTTGAGAGCCTGTCGGGTCTCCCGAGCACCGTCCAGCTCTCAGGAGCTCAGGACAGAGTGGTCTGGCAGGAAGCACAGCCCAGCTTCCCCACTCGCACAGAATCAGGTCCCACTCCTTACCGGCTGCCGGCTTCTGAATATCTCCAGCCTATACTCCATGGAACTCTGTTCTCTACGGAACTTCCCAGGCTGCTTCCTGCCCCAGGGCCTTTGCATCTGCCGTGCCCAGCTCTGTGAACTCTTGTAGGGCTTGTCACCTGACCAGCTCCTCATCTTTCAGGGCGTAGCCTACTGTCACCACCCCCTCGGGACATCTTCCCTGACCACCATTTAATTAGTCCCTGCACCCTGTCACTCATGTCCCCTCATAGCACAGAGGTCACGGAAATAAGCTCTGAAGCCAGACACCCCGGGCTCCAGTCCCAGCCCTGCCCCATGCTGGCTATGTGACTGTGGGTACACGTCCCAACCTCTCTGGGCCTCCGTGTCCCCATCTGTAAAATGGTGATAATGGTGTCTGCCTCATAAGATTCGTTTAGCAGCTACTGACTTTGCGGCTGCTGTGCACCAGGCATGGCGTGAACGCCGCAGACGGTGCCCTCGGCCTCCCACAGCTGTGCCCTGAGGGTGTCGTGGGCGTTAAGCGGGTTGGCGAAGGGAGGAGTAGTTGTTGGTGTTGGGATCACTTCTGATAACGGTCACGCATGACACAATCACGGCCTGGGGTCACTTGCTGTGCTCACTCGCTTACCTTCCCCAGGATGCTGTCCGCACCCGGAGCCCTGTCTGCAGGGTGGGCTCTCCCAGGCCATCGCTGTCCCCAGGGTGCCCGGCACAGTGAGCGCTCAATCTGGCTGTGTCAGGTGGATGGACAGGGAACGGCGGGCTGTCCAAGGGGGACCTAGGAGCGTCCCCCCGGGGACGACACTGGGATGGACACTGGGGCTTGGGGTCCCCGGGAGCTGCCCACCACCAGCTCCCAGAAGAAGACGAGCACAGGGGGTCCTGCTCTGAGGACC
The DNA here is from genome assembly GCF_024610735.1 of Ursus americanus. Lineage (NCBI taxonomy): Eukaryota > Metazoa > Chordata > Mammalia > Carnivora > Ursidae > Ursus > Ursus americanus. Next base: position 24,571,772 of record NC_142156.1, read on the forward strand.
CCCCCAGCTCATTTCCCTTCAGGGTCTTTAGTGGGCAGGGACGGCCGCCAGACCACGGCTCTGCCACGGCTGGATGTGTGACTGCGGGCCTCAGTCTCCTGAGCTGTGAGTGGAGCCGGTGGTCACACTGCCCTGCAAGGGGTCCCGAGTGAAGGTACGCAGGGCGAACCGCGAGCTGGCACCGTGTGCGTACCGGCCGGGCTTGCTGTATTACGGTGAGTGTTTGGGTCCTGAGGGGTGCCCTGAAGCCACTGCCTGCCAGCCCCATGTCTCCTGAGCCACGTCACCGTGGCTGGGGGGTGACCGTCTGCCCGCAGCACGGCCCCACGGCAGCCTCTGCGCCTGGGTTCCCTCATCTGTGCACAGGGGCTAATGCTACGGACACCTGCTCTCTGTGCCCCCTCACGAGGCAGGAGGAGTCCAGCCGGACATGGGCCCTGCAGGGGAAGGGCCCACGGGTCTGCCATCCACGACCACGGTCCCTGCCAGAGCAGCAGGCCCCCAGGCCGGGGACAGTCCCAGGCGCGTGGTGGCCCCACCAGGCTCCAGGGGATCATGTGTCTCCTGGTCACCACAGGCTTTAGGCCCCCATCTGCCACCTATAAGTGGGGACGACAGGGGCCATGCAGGGCGGCAGTGGAGAGGACCACATGAGACCCTGCACCCAGTAAGCAATTCTTGTTCGCCAGCTTGGTGAAGCACAGAACGGCGCAGCCCAGTGCCGACACTATGGGGCTGGGGCTGCGGGTCCCCGGTGCCCACCTGCTGGGGCCGCTCACCTGCTGGGGCCAGAGCTGCCTCCCTGTGACTCTGAAGAGTGGGGAGGGGGGCTAGCCCTGTTGGCGGTGTAACTGGAGGGCACAGGGAAGATAAAAGCCGAGAGGCCTGGGGCCGCGTGGGCGAGCCGGGAAAGGCCAGCCGGAAGCGCTGCACCGCGTTCTGCCAGTGCCCGGCTCCCGGCACCATGTCCCAGCCTTGGTTTCCCCGTCTGCGGTAATGGCCCAGCTCAGGGGTCCCTGGGAGGAGGCAGAGCTCATCCCCGCGGCTGCTGGGGATCCTCCGCGGCGGGGTGGCGGTTGCGGGCTTGGGGCGCCCCAGCTTCTCTCCTCCCCACCCCTTTTCTCCCCTCCCCACGGCCTTCTGGAAGGTTCACCTCCGCTGCAGCAGCCTGGTTGCCCTGGAGACGCGGTCGCCGTGGCGACGGTGCAGGGAGGGCGGGGTGGGCGCGCGGGGAGGGGCCGGCCTGGGCTGGCGCCCCACGGGCTCTGTAGCGACTGGGGTGGGGGGCGAGGACCCCCGGGGGGGCGGGCTTCCTGCGGCGGGCGCCCTGGAGGAGGAGGCGGGGCAGCGTCTGGCCCCTGCTGCAGCCCCGCCGGGAGTTCGGGTGCTGCGCTCCCTGCCCGCATCCCCGGGTTCACGCCCCCGCCGCCCGCACCCATTAGTCTCCTCGGCAGCTTCAAAATGTGCCGCCCCGGGGGGAGGAAGGCCGGCCATTTGGGAGTTCGCCCGTCTCCTCCGGTGAAGGACAGGAGCTGGCAAGTGGAGAGAGCGCTGTCTTCTTAGCTGCGCCTCCCCCAGGGCGCCTCCTCCCTCTGTGGGGGGCCGCCCGCGGGGCCTTCGGGTTCCAGGCACTTGTGCCTCCAACGAAGACAGGCCTGGGCGGGGGTCCCACGGGCTTGCACGCCCAGTGCCGTCCCCGTGGCCACCCGAGGGCCAGTGGCTGCCGTTGTCCCCACACACCCGCCAGGGGCTTATTCTGGCGTCAGACACCTCCATAGGATTTCCCCTGGTCAGCTGGTGGGGTGCTCCCACCCTCCCACTCTGGACTGTCCACGAATGGACCCAGAAGCCCTCCCAGGACTGCAGGGGCCTCAGGGGCCCCAGGAAGGAGACTGAGACCCCTGGGTACTTGAGAGGGGACTGCTTTGTGATGCTAATGTCATGGGAGGGGTCCGCACTGGGGGTAGGTGGGAAGTGCAATAGAGAACACAGATACCCCCTCCCCCAGCCCTTGCCTGCGGGTGGGGGCTCCCTGGCCAGCCCTTCAGATTGGGCCCTGTTCTCAGGGTTTGCCCTGCGGGGGCTGCAAGGCACAGTATTCCCAGGGTCCTGGCAGATGGGAGTGGCCACTGACCCTGGGGGCAGCAGTGCCTGTCCCAGGGCCGTGCCTGCACTCAGCTAACCCTTGTTCAGCAGCACGGGGCCGGCCGGCCTCTCAGACCCTGCTTTTCAGCTTTGGCAAACATTTCAAAGCAGCCTGAAGTGCTCTTGGCTTCTCCAAAGCCAAAGCCGGGAAGCGCGAGGGTCTCCTGGCCAGGCTTCCCTGGGGCCCCGGGGGTGGGGGACCAGGGCTCCTCCGTGAACCCCACAGAGCCCCGTGAGGGGTGGGGCATGGGGCTGCTCAGTGCAGAGACCGAGCTGTTAGCTCGGCCTATGGGGGGGGGGGGTCCTTCTTTCTCATGTCTCAGCCCCAGCCTGCTGGAAGCAGCTGGCCTGGGTGGGGGAAGCCACCCGCTTGGGCGGACCCTTCCCTGGTGAGCAGGGTGGGGCCCACACCCTCATCTGGTATCCTGTGCATCAGGAAACTCCTGAGGGCTTCCTGGAGGAGGCAGCCTTATGGTGCTGAATGGCAGGGCTTTGAAATGTGTGTGTGTGTGTTGACATTCAGAAAGAAAACTGCAACATCAAAACTTTCAAATATTTGTAAAACTTTCCCCAAAAACATGTGTAACCTCAAACGTACATGTTTTGTGCTTATCTGCAGTGCCTAGCCGGGTACTAGTCATGGGACACGGTCCTTGAGATAGATACACTCTAATGTGTTCCAAGTGATGTGAAGGGGGTCCTCCCAAAGGAAGAGGGGTGTTCAGGGACTACAAGGATCTTAACCCCGAGGAGGGCACAGTCCGGGGTGAGGAGGTAGGCCTGTCCCAGCCGATGCCCACCTCGTCTGAGCGTGGGGCACCACTCCTCAGGCCCCTCTGATCAGAAGTGTCCACTTGGAAGGGTCTCCTGATTCCTGTCCATCGAGGGTCAAGTCACTCCCGCTGCCAGCCAGTCCTGTCCCACAACCTCTGAGGACCCCAGGTCCATGCACTGTGTTGGGGGTCTTCTGTCAGGACCGGTGGTTCTGGGCCAATAAGGGTTTGAGGGGTGGGGGTTAAAGGAACAGAGAAACCCCAGGAAAGACTCCGTGTTTCCTGGAAAGAGAGGAATCTAGCCGGTTCTCTGCAGCTGTATGCAAATTGTATGCAAATCACGGAGGTGGCTCCTCCTGGTCCATTGACCCTCCTGAGAATTCCAGGAGGGTGCACTCCCTCCCACCGAGCACCTGCTGGGCCCCCCCTGGGGGCAGAGCCTCTGGGCAGGGGTCCTACTGGCAGGGGCTACAAACTGAAAAGCTTCCGGGGACCCTGTCGGTAGCATAAATGAATTCAGAGTTCTTCAGTGTCCACCAAAAAACAGACCGGCAGGTTGCTGCCTCCCTTGGAGCCAGGCCTGGGCAGCGAGGGGCTCGGGGAATTCCTGTGACCGGCCCCCCCACCTGGGGGTCCTCCCCCACTGGCGAGCCCACCCGCTGTCCACGTGGCCTGAGGCTTTCGGGTCACACAGGCCAGGAAGTGGGCGTGACACCACTTGGTGGTTGAAGCCGAGGCCCCCCCAAGAATGGCGCCAGCACCGCCCTATCTCCTCAGCCCCCCACGGGGTGAAGGTGGTGGGACTTGGGAAGGGGGCTCTATTTGTGTCCGTGAGGAAGGGTCACCTGCCATTCCTGCTTCCTGTTTGGCTCCGGGGACCCCGGTGCCAGGGCCCTTTTCGGCAGATTGTCCCGACAACGCTGTGTATGCTTTATAGAGCGCCCGTGTCAGGTGCCGCTGAGAGCATTTTCCATGTCCTAACTCACGATATCCTCGCGCCCACAGGCAAGGAGACCGCCCAGAGGGGTTGAGGGACTTGTCCGAGGTGCACGGCGAGGAGGTGGCCCAGTGGCACTTGGCCCCAGGCAGCCTGGCTTCAGAGTCTGGGCAGCTCATGACCGGATTTCTAAGACCAGAGTCTGAGCTACGGCCCTTCTCAGTGTGGGTTTCAGACCTTCGATCCTAGACGGCTGCCTCCCGAGGCAGCTCTGGGCCTGAATCTGGCACTTGCCACATGTAATAACCTTTTTAAAATGTCACTTTGTCAAGTGTGCCCTGGGCATCTCCTGGCTCAGGGGAAGTGAGGTGGGACAGGCTGCCGTGGGCGGTTGTTCAGGTGGTGCACTGCTAAAGCTCACCCTTCCGAAGGGGCATCAAGTTTATTCAGACGGCTCTCCAGCATCTGTCTATAAAGTAACTTAGAGAAGGGGCACAAGGCACCCTGTGGGCTAATAGGGGGCTGGGGCCAGTGGTGAACAGGGCTGGCAGAGGCCTGCCCCTCACCCGAAGAGCAGGCAGCTCTTCTTGTGGGGCTGAGCCCACCTCACTCTGCTCTCTGTTCTCAGGAGTGGCTGAGCAGGTTCGGCTACCTGCCCCCCTCGGAGCCCACAGCAGGGCAGCTGCAAACGCAGGAGGAGCTGACCAAGGCCATCACGGCCATGCAGCGGTTCGGAGGTCTGGAGGCCACCGGCATCCTGGGTCAGTCCAGGGGTGGCAGGAGATGGGGTTTCCCCTAACTCCCCCCTCCCTGCCCCGGCTGCACTTTGGGGCCCTTTGCCCTCTCCAGCCTGCCCGTGAGGTGGGGTTAGGCCGAGCCCACTGTCCCTGGGGACACGGACTCCCGTCGGCACGCTCACCACCCCCAGGTGTGGGCACGGTGCAGGGGAGTGTGCGCCAACTGCGCCCAGACCCGTCGGCCCCCCGTCCAGCAGGGTCTCATGCGCTGGTGCCCGTGGGGGCTGAGGGGGCCAGCTGTCGGGTGGGATCCCAGTTGATTCTTGTACCGTGGAAGTGGCGGATCTGTGTGGCCAACACTTGCAGCTTTCCACGGGAAGCCAGAGACCTGGGGGGTTCATGTGAGCACCCCAGTTTTTACATATTGGCGACCGATCGAGGCTTGTAGAGCCCTCCTGTGGGCTGCTGGGGCGCACCTGTGGCCAGGCCTCGGAAGAGGTCTACACGTACGTGTCGCAGCGGAGCTGGTCAGGCGTGTGTGCTGGGAACGGCCGGGAGCATGGGAGGCCGCATGCAGGTCCGGGCCGTGCTGCCCCCCGCCGGCCAGGGCCCCGCGGCGTCCCCTCCCACTGGTGTTAGTAATGCTTTGCACGACCCCTGTCCTGGTCGTAGATGTTAACACCTCACCCCCCAACGCCCCCGCCCCGGCTGTGAAGTCTGGCAAGTCTAGAGCCCCGGGGCAGGGACTGAGGATAGGGCCTGGGGTCAGCTCTCGGGGACTGACCCCCAGCCACCCCTGCAGACGAGGCCACCCTGGCGCTGATGAAGACGCCTCGGTGTTCCCTCCCTGACCTCCCGGCTGCGGCCCCAGCGCGAAGGAGGCGCCAGGCTCCAGCTCCAACCACGTGGAACAGGAGGAGCTTGTCCTGGAGGTGGGTGGGCTGCCCCTGCCTGACTCTCCACGTCCCGGTGCCCGGGGACTGCCGAAACAAGCACCCGTGAGCCAGGCTTCGGGGGTCGGGGAGCGCATCCTCAGTTCCGGAGGCCGTAGGTCCTGGGGTCGTAGGGCTGGCTCCCTCTGAGGCTCCCTGGGCGGGTGGGCGGGGGGCATCCAGCCCCGGCCTCTCTGCTCGAGGTGCTCCTGGCCGCCACCGACCCACAGCTGCAGCCCCTGCGTCCGCCCTCACGCGGCCTTCTCCCAGGCCCCCGTGTCCCCTGCTGTGTCCTCCGAGGACACGTCACCCCATCCAGGAGGCCTCACCTCAGCTCTTCACTAGGAAGAACGGAAAACCCTGTTTCCCAGCAGGGCCTGGATGGGCGACCCTGGGGAGGAATGTGTCCGGGAGACCCCGTCCGCCGGGGGTGGGGGCGCGGCCTGGGCCTGGTGGGCAGACCCCGGGCTCTGACCCCGCCCCCCCCAGGGTCCGCACGTTCCCACGGGACTCGCCCCTGGGCCGCGACACGGTGCGTGCGCTCATGCACTATGCCCTGAAAGTCTGGAGCGACATCGCGCCCCTCAACTTCCACGAGGTGGCGGGCAGCACCGCGGACATCCAGATCGACTTCTCCACGGCTGACCACAACGACGCCTACCCCTTCGACGGCCCCGGCGGCACGGTGGCCCACGCCTTCTTCCCCGGCGACCACCACACCGCGGGGGACGCGCACTTCGATGACGACGAGTCCTGGGCCTTCCGCTCATCAGGTGCGTCCAGCTGACGCTGAGTCCCAGGGACCCGCTGGGTTACAGGGGCCGCTCCAGGCCTGCGGGATGAAGAGCGCCCGTGGCCCGGAGCGGTGTGCGTCTGTCCCGTACATCAAGGCCAGCCTCACCCCACTCTCTCGGGCAGGGGCACCTGCCCTGCTGATCGTGGGCTCGCAGGCCTGGGACGCGGGCTGACGCTGCTTGAGGTGTGTCCCCCCCGACGGGCTGAGCTGGGCTTGTCCTCACCCTGGTCCCAGCCTCCAAGAGGCCTCTACAGGCCGTCACACCCTCACCCCCTCGCTCGCCAAGCCCCACTGGCCCGGGAAGGTGCAGGCCCCCAGGCTCAAGGTGGCCGGATGGGCGGAGCCACGTGGCACAGGGCATGGATGTGGGCCAGGAGATGGGGGCCACTGGGGTGAGTCCACACTCCAGCCCGGGGGGGGGGAGCCCGTCCCCACCTGAGGAACCAGCAGTGACCCCACAGAGCCTTTGGACCCTTTGCCATGGTGGGAGCTGAGGCCCGAGAAGCCCTTGTAGACCCCAGAAGGGCCTCGGCAGGAACCGGGACAGCGGACCCCTCACATCACACCCCTCCGGATGGGTGCCCCCCGGCCCCTGTGCACAAACTTGTCCCATCCTCGTGGCCCGGCCCGGCTGGCAGTCCCTCCCCTGACCCACTGCTCTCTGTGTTCCCAGATGCCCACGATATGGACCTGTTCGCGGTGGCTGTCCATGAGTTTGGCCATGCCATCGGGCTGAGCCACGTGGCAGCCACAAGCTCCATCATGCAGCCCTACTACCAGGGCCCCGTGGGTGATCCCCTGCACTACCGGCTCCCCTACGAGGACAGGGTGCGGGTCTGGCAGCTGTACGGTGAGCCCCCCAAAGTCAGGCACCATCTCCCCGGGCTGGGGACAGAAAGGCAGGGCACCCCCCGAGCACAGCACCCCCAGGAGGAGGGCTCTTCCCGTCTTGTTCACCCGTCTTCGTGTGCTCAGCTTCTGGTCCCTGCATGGCACGCCTTCGCGGCTCCCTCATGCGTGTGGGATGAGCGAACGGCGGTCTGTTGCCAGGGTCCTGGGATGCGGGGCCTGCAGCCCAGTGGCAGAGCTCGCCCCAGAGCCCCCGTGCCCCGGGCGAGATCCCAGGCTGGCCCCAGATAGCTTCACGTGGTGACTCGGGCACGGTTGAGGCGCCCCTGGCCCTGTGCAAACCTCATGTGTGCCTGGTGGCCCCTCTTTACACCTACGAGGGAGGACCGGCTGGGGCAGGATGGCCCGTGGCGGCCGACAGAGCTGGCCCTGAGCCCAGAGCCCTGCTCGGACACCTGCCCTGCTGGGGATACGTCAGGAACTGGCACGGAGGGAGGCCCCATCCCGTAGCGGGCGTGGGCCTGGGCCAGAGGCCGTGTGCGGCTTCTGTCTCCCTGCCCCAACCCCCATCTGCCCCCCTCGGAGGCCAGACCCTGCCTCCCCTTCCTGCACAGCAGCCCTGCCCCCACCCCTGCAAGCTCCCCCCAGCGCCCGCCGCGCCACTGGGCTTTTCCTACCAGAGTAAAACGCACCACGTTAACCACTCGGAACACGCAGGTCAGTGGCATTGACCCCGTTCACAGTGTTGCCATCTGCCACTTCTGCCTAGTTCCAGAACATTCCTCACCACCCAGCAGCCACTGACCTCCTTTCTGTTCGTCTGCCCCATGTGGACTTCTCACGCAATGAAATTGCACCCGAGTGGCCTTTCATGTCTGGCTTCTCTCACGGGGCGCGCTTTCCCAAGCCCTCGTCCCGCTCACGTCCCGCCCACGTCCCGTCGCTGCTTCCCTCCTCTGTTGCCCAGTGAGTCCATCCGTCCACTCGCGCTGGTGGACGCTTGCGGCATTCCCACGTTTTGGCTGCTGTGCACATTCACAGACCAGTTTTGGTTGGAACCCCTGTTTTTGGGTTTTTGGGGTGTGCACCTGCAAGGAGGCCTGGGGGGCAACCTCATTCAACCCCTGGGGGTTAAGGAGGGGTCGTGGGGACCCCTGTGTCTCCTACTCATGCTGCGATGTTCTGGGCCCCGGGCATGCGCAGGGCCCGCCACCCCCTGGCCACAGTTCCGTATTGGGGGGTCCTCAGAAGGCGGTGGGATTTGCAGAGAGGCGGCCCTTCAATGCAGCTTCTTGTCTCCACAGGCGTGCGGGAGTCCGTGTCCCCCACGGCACAGCCAGACACCCCGGAGCCCAAGGAGCCCCCGCTCCTGCCAGAGCCCCCCGACAATCGGTCCAGCACCCCGTAAGCCATGGGCCCCTGGTCTGCATTCTGTGGCTGGTACCACCCCCAACAGTGGCTCGGAGCCCCCAGGCTCTTCTGAGAAAATCACAGCTCCGGGGCCACGTCCTGAGCGCGGCTCCCTGTCCTCAAACCCCCCAGACGGTGGAGGGGCACCTGCCCACCCCGACCTGGGCTGCAGGGGTGCTGGAACCCCCTTACCCTTTGTCGCAGACGTGAGCCCATGATGTTCCCTGATGCTCCGCTCGCTCCGCGCTCTGTCTCAGCCCCCCTGGACCGCGGAACAGGGACGCGGGCTTTGCGTTCTTGTTTATTAATTGAAGTATAGTCGACGTACAAAAAGGGCCTCCTTTTAATTCCCTTCTCTCTGACGCGCTCCGTTGTCCTGCGTCTCGGAGCCTGCGGGCAATGACGTGGGGTGTGAAGCCCAGCTCCTCCTAGTGGCTCAGGAATGGGGGCTCCTCCCAGCCTGCCCGGGTCTGTGCCCCCAGCCCCCCTCCCCTGCCCCCCCCCCGCTCTCTCTCCCCCAACCCCTCCCCTCTCCCTGCACACTCTCCCCACCACCCTCCCTCTCCCCTCAACCCCTCCCTCCCCCTCCCCCGGCCCCTGCCCTCTCCCCCTCCTCCAGCCCTCTCCCCCAGCCCCCTGGCTCTCTCTCCCCCAACCCCTCCCCTCCCCCTGCACTCTCTCCCCCCCACCATCTGTCCCCCCCGAACTCTCCCTCTTCCCTTCCCCAGGCCCTCCCACCCAACCCCTCCGTCCCCCCTCCCCCCCCATGCCCCCCTGGCTCTCTCTCCCCCCTCCCCCTGCCCCCTTCCCCCTCCCCCAGCCCGCTGGCTCTCTCTCCCCCAGGGCCAGGAGGGATGTGCCTCACCGCTGCAGCACTGACTTTGACGCCGTGGCCCAGATCCGTGGCGAGGCCTTTTTCTTCAAAGGTAACCCCCACCCGGTCCAGCTGATGGATGGCAGGGCAGCCCCTTCGGGCCGCAGACCGGCCCCCTGCAGCCGCACCCCTCTCTGTCCCCCCAGGCAAGTACTTCTGGCGGCTGACGCGGGACGGGCACCTGGTGTCGCTGCAGCCGGCGCAGATGCACCGTTTCTGGCGGGGTCTGCCGCTGCACCTGGACAGCGTGGACGCCGTGTACGAGCGCGCCAGTGACCACAAGATTGTCTTCTTCAAAGGTGGGTGGGCCCCACCTGGCGCTGCCTGTATGGCTGCTGGGACCTGGGCGAGCCCCCGCGGTCTGCTCCAAGCCCAGGGTGGGGGCAGCTCACTCACTTGTGCACGCCGCCTGTGTGTATTTATTGAGCACCTACTGTGTCCTCGTGCCGTGGCAGCCATTGCGGGCACACGGTGGGCAACACAGGCAGAGACCCTCGATCCGGCAGGAGGCACGCGATTAGCACCTGCAGGTGGTGAGGGACTTAGTTTCAGATAGACCTGAGGGAACAGCATTCTGGGCAGAGGGAATGGCCAGTGCAAAGGCGCCAGGGCAAGGACCATCCTGCCGAGCGCCCAGCGCCCCAAGGAGGGTGTGAGGCCAGTGTGGGGTGCAGGAGGCCCAAGGAGGGTGTGAGGCCGGCGTGGGGTGCAGGAGGCCCAAGGAGGGTGTGAGGCCGGCATGGGGTGCAGGAGCCTGGAAGTGCAGGTCTGCACCTGCGGGGAGGGAGCTAGGTTTTTTTCCCAGCATGGTGGGAGCCCCGCCCAGCTCCCACGTCTCCCTCGTCTCCCTCGTCTCCCTCGTCTCCCATGTTGTTGGGGATGACAGGTCTGCTGGCAGCCGGTGTCATTCCACACTACACCCCACTCCCTGGGCTGGGCTGGGGCAGGCGCTGCTCTTGGGGCACGGCCAGGATGCTGGGCCTGTGGCAGGAGCTCCTCAGGTCTCTGGGCACCTCAGGGGTGGGGAGCCTTCCCGTCACACCCTCCTGCCCTGGCCCAGGCTTACCAGCCCCGCCTTGTGCGCGCTCCAGAGCCTGACACCTCCACACCCGGGGACCCCTGGAGCCACACGCTGTGTCCCCCCACCCTGCTGGCCGAATCACTGCCCAAGGCCATGGGCATGGCAGTGGGACCTGCAGGGCACAGTCTTCTAGGTTGGGGTTATTTCTCAACAGTTGAGCATCGGGAGACCCCCATGGCCCTAGCATTGGGGTGGCCACCTGACACCTGTGCTGAGTGCAGGAGAGCGGGGCGGCTGGGTCAGGTTGGCCACCCGCCTCGTGCCCCCCGCTCCAGCTCCGGGGAAGCCTGGCAGCCCTTACTGGGTCCACATCCCATCGGTGGGGAAAGGAGTAGCGGAGGCCTGAGGCCCCAGGTCAGGGGCCGGCAGGGCTGGTTCCTTCTGAGGCTGCAAGGGAGACTGGCCCCCCACCCCCCGCCCCACCTGTGTCCCCGCCGGGCTTCGTCCCGTGTGTCTCACTGTGCGTGTGTCGTCTCTGACAAGGGTGCCACTCCGCGGATGTCAGGCCCACTCGACTCCAGCACGACTTCACTCTTAACTAATTTCACCTGCAAACACCCCGTTTCTACGTGAGTCTGGTGCTGAGGTCCAAGTGCATGTGAATTTGGGGGAGCGTTTTCAACCCAGCGCAGCAGCTCTTTGAACCCAAACGGGGGACCCTGTTTCTTTGAGGAGGTAACGAATATTCCGCGTTTCTCATGCTCCTTCCCGTCACCGGCCAGCGCGTGGTCGGGGCCGGGCACCTGTCAGCGGTGAGCTGTCGGGGTAACCAGTCAGTACTGGCCCCAGACAGTGGGTCTGGCCGCCGTCCCTGGGGCGAGCCAGGAGCCGGGCCAGGGGGGCTCCCCGTAGATGGCACCGTTCTCTCAACCTTCCAAAAAGCAAAGTTGGAAGACTGCTTACGACTCTTATATCGTTTGTACTTGACGTTCGCCTCCCTGGACCGACCACCGCTTTTCCAAGAGAGCGCGTGCGTGCGAGGGGCTGCATGCACCTGCTCTGTCCTTGTTCCGCGCAAACAGCCGCCTGCCACGCACGCTGGCCGTCCCCTGTCTCTGGGCCTCGAGAGAGCTTGGAGGTGGCTTCACGTCACTGCAGAAGGAGCCTCCTCGTTCCTCAAACCTCTGTTCTGGGAGATAATTTCCGACCTCGGGGAACGTGGCAGAAACAGTACGTGAACGCCCGCGTGCCCGGCGTCCAGCATCACGCCTTGTTCATGTTTTGCTTGATTTGCTTCCTTTTCTTCCCATGGACGGTTCTACGCTTGTGTTCTCCTGACCCGACGACGAGGGAGCGGCCACACCAGGACCCTTTACGCAGCGTCTGCCCTCCCCTGGGCGCGTCCGCAGCGTCCCGCCGGCGCCCCTCGGGCAGGTCACCTGGCAGTCTCTGCTTCTGCTCCTTTAGCAGGAGCGTCGGAGACGGATGTGCCCCGCGCCGCCCTGCCCACGGCGGGAGCTGTCTGATGTCCGCTGAGCCCGCCGGGGGTAGCACCCCCGCGTCTCCTGCCCTTTGTGCGGTGGACACACCTGCCCTCTCGGCTGTAGGGGGCCCGTTCTGCAGGTGTGTGGGTTTCCTTCGTGCACCCCCCCATCAGACACTCCAGTCGTCTGCTGTCTCCGGCTAAGGATTTTTAAAAATTATGTTTACTTTCAATTGTGGTAAAACACACACACACACACACACACACACACACACAACTTTGCCATCTTAACCACGTCTACGTGCACAGTTCAGGGCATGAGGCACCTTGCCATGGTGTCCAGCCACCACTGTCACCTCCAGGACGCTTCCATCTTCCCGTGAAACACCGAGCCCCCAGCCCCTGGCGCCCACCGTCCACTTTCCGTCAGTGGATTGGACGGGACGACTCGCAGACGTGGAGCCATACCGCACGTGTCCTTTCGTGACGACTCACTCCCCGCGGCATCGTGTCCTCAAGGCTCATCCGTGCTGTGGCAGGTGTCCCCGCGTCTGTCCGGTGTAAGGCTGGGTCATCGATTGTGTGTGGATGGCCCACCCGCGGACGCCCGGGTGCTGCCCCCTCCTGGCTGCTGTGAATGATGCTGCTGTGACCACGGGCGTGCAGAGAGTGAGACCCTGCTTTCGACTGTGTGTCTGCCTGGCAGTGGGATTTCCGGAGCCTCCGTGTCTCACGTTTGGAGGACCATCCACGCTGTTTTCCCAGGGCCACCCGGGTCACATTCCCGCCAGCAGGACATAGTTTGTCCATGTCCTCACCAACACTTGGTTTTTTCAGGTTTTTTTTTAAGATTTTATTTATTTATTTGACCGAGAGACAGCCAGCGAGAGAGGGAACACAAGCAGGGGGAGTGGGAGAGGAAGAAGCAGGCTCCCAGCGGAGGAGCCTGATGTGGGGCTCGATCCCAGAGCGCTGGGATCACGCCCTGAGCCGAAGGCAGACGCTTAATGACTGAGCCACCCAGGTGCCCCTCTTTTCAGGTTTTTTGGTCGAGGCTGTTCTCATGGGTGTGAGAGGGTCTCCCGTGGTGGTTTTGATTTGCGTTTCCCTAATTAGCGACCTTGAGCGTCTCTTCATGTTGCCTGTTGGCCTTTTCAATATCTTCCTTGGAGAAATGTCTGTTCCAATGCTTTGGCAAAGGATTGTCAAGTGTTTTCCTCCTCTTACCGCCCCCCCGCCGCCGTACGTAACAGGCTGCTCGTCGCCACGCCGGACGGGAGAACTTAGCGGGCAGCACAGTGCCCTGGCGAGTCCAGAGCGCTGTCGAGGACACACCCAGAGACCGTCTGAAGCCATTTCTTCTTAATTTTACATACGGATTTGAAGCTCTTGGTGATCTCTAAACGTTTTGCTTCTGTGTAAACACTGACAAGGGTGCCCTTGCGTCGCTCCAGGCCCCGACGAGTCTGTGCCCGTGGAGACGCGGCCTCGTCACAACAGGGGGTGAGGCGGGACAGAGCGCAGCGGCCTCCCGGGCCAGGCCGTCCACTCCAGTGCGTGGAGTGGGTGCCCTGTCAGAACCCGGGGTCTCAGGCCACCGGCAGGTGGGCCAACCCCGTGCCGGGCACAGAGTAGGTGCTCAGTAAATACGCGTGAGGCCCCGGGGTGCAGTGGGGCCGGGGCAATGGCATGGGGTGGCTGACGGGGAGCGGAAGGACTGGAGCCTCCGCCCCACGGGGTGGGCCGAGCTCTGGCCCACGGCGCTCTCTCTCACCCCCAGGAGACAGATACTGGGTATTTAAGGACAATAACGTAGAGGAAGGATACCCGCGGCCCGTCTCAGACTTCGGCCTCCCGCCGGGCGGCATCGACGCTGCCTTCTCCTGGGCCCACAATGACAAGACTTATTTCTTTAAGGACCAGCTGTACTGGCGCTTCGATGAGCACACAAGGCGCATGGACCCCGGCCACCCCGCCCGGAGCCCCCCGTGGAGGGGCATCCCCAGCACGCTCGACGACGCCATGCGCTGGTCCGACGGTGAGCCCCACAAGGCCTCAGCCTCCCCACCTGTGGAATGGGGATCACAGTGGGCCTGTGCCCCCACCAACCACCCGGGGTCACCGCTACGTGCAGCCTCCTGCTGCCTCATGTGCCCCAGGGCCTTTGCACCTGCCCCACATCCCACAGATGCTGCCCAGACATCAGCATGGCCCCTCCCTCATGCCTCAGGCCCACATGGTGCAGCCCCACTGGCAGAGGGGAGAATACATCTCCCTCCCTACGGGGCAGCTGACGGGGCCAGATGTTTCCTTTCTGTTTTCAAAGCCGTGTTCCCAACACCTAGAATGGCCTGGCACACAGTAGGCCCTCAATAAATATCCCATAAGAGAGAAACCAAGAGGTTCTCTCATCCATCCCCCTGCCTCCTGGCAGCTTCTCCAAGCTTTTCCAGGCCTGGGAGGCCCTGGGTGCCCCCAGATGACCACCGGGGCTGAGACAGACTGACCGTGGCAGACACTGCGCTTCCCCTTCGCTGTGGGCCCACACCCCGCTCCCTTATCCTCCTGCTGTCTAGCCTCACCCCTGCCTGCCGCAGTCACAGCTCACTCCCTCTTCTCCCCCAGGTGCTGCTTACTTCTTCCACGGCAAGGAGTACTGGAAGGTGCTGGACAGTGAGCTGGAGGCAGCGCCCGGGTACCCCCAGTCCACAGCGCGGGACTGGCTGGTCTGCAGAGACCCGCAGGCGGACCCGGAGGGTGCGGGCGGAGAGGCTGGGGCCCACGCCCGGCCAGGACAGCACGGCCGGAGCCGCGCAGAGGATGGCTTCGAGGTCTGCTCTTGCACTTCGCCCGCCTCCCCTCCCCCGGGGGCCTCGGGCGCACTGCTGGCGGCCTCCCTGCTGCTGCCCCTGGGTGCATTGTGGACAGCGGCCCGAGTCCTGGCGCTCTGACAGCCGCCGGCCTGCGAGAGGGCAGATGGGTCCCAGCTGGGGCCTCCCAGGACAAGGACGAGTGCCCCCACCCCTCCAGTGCCCGGACCAAGAGTTCCTGCAGCGCCACACGTGGCCCTGGGGCCCCAGCCTTGCTGAGAAGGACGCATGGCCAACTCTGAGCAAAGGCCACCTGGTCGCACCCCCACAGGTGGCGAAGAGGCCAGCAGAGGGCGCTGCCCCTCGAAAACACCTGCCCTTCCTCTTCGGCACGGGAGGCCTGACTGCCAGCTATTGGGTGGGGAGACTCCTTGGGGCCGGGCTGGGGACAGGAGCCGTCCTTCCGGCCAGCGCACAGCTGGATCACCAGGACTCAAGTGATGAGCCCGGGGAGGCAGGGTTGGGCGTTGGGGGGCTACACTGCCCCAGCCTTGCTGGCCCCGGGAAGAGCAGCCGGTCTGAGCCAGCCAGCAGCCCGTCCGTCGGCACCACCAACCCCGTCTCACGCCTATACTGCTGCCCCTGGTGCTTCCGCCCACCCGGGGGGCTTCTGTCCCCCACCCCTGTGGGTCTGCAGTTGCCTTGCACAGGGCAGCCTCCAGCCCACAGATGAGTCCCCCAAGCTGGGGCCGAGGCCGGTCCCCCTCTTGACACATTTCAGACAAACACGACTTCTCCCTGCTTCCTGCTGGCTTGGCCTGGCTCCCTGGTGCCCTGCAGGCGGGGGCCACAGGGTGAATGTCCTCGGGGGCCTGGAGGGCCGGTGCAGACCTGGCCCCAGAACTTTCTGCGCTTGGGAGGGGCGGGGGCTTCCAGGAAGAGGCCTGTGCGGTGCTCACTTCCTCCCCTGGTGTTCACCAACCCCTTCCTCTCCAGCACCTCCTGACCCACCCTGTACCCCGTCCATACACCCGTTTCCTAGGCCAGGGAGCCGAGGGCCAGTCCCAGGACATGAGCCCGCTTCCTGCAGGGATCAGGTCTCGGAACCCAGGCCCTGGCACGTTCGCCCAGCGCTCGCTGATGGAGCCCCTCCCTGCGTGCACACGCTCGCTGCTCCGAGCCAACCTGGAGAACGCGCCTGTGCCCGTTCTGGGTGAAGCACCTAGGATGCCAGCTGCCAAAACCAGGGAGCCACCCAGCAGGAAGTGCAGGGAGGCAGCTGGGTGGGCAGTCTAGGCACCGCCCTCCCGCCCAGGGACGCAGACGGAGCTGCGCCCCTGAGTCAGGAGAGACGGCCTGTGCTGGAAGTCCGGGTGTGGGTGGCCTACCCCCCAGCGGCTCCTCCTTCCTAACCGAGGCCCACCCCCCACCTCTGCTCTGGGTGTTAGGCCCCGCCCCGTCCGCAGGGAGGGCGTGGTGATCCCTCCCATTCCAGCGAGGCTCATAGGCCCCAGGTGGGCGCACAGAGGGCCTGCCTGGCCATGTTGGAGCAAGCGTCCCCAAGCGGCACCGGCATAACCCGGACCTGGCAGAATGCAGGCTCTCGGCCCTGCCCCCGCCATCAGAGCACGCTGGGTGGGGCTGGTCGTGTGTGCTAACCCCCACGCCCCCACCCCCCGTCCGTGCCTATGACACACTGCTCTCCTGGAGGTCCAGAAAGGCTGCCCTGAGCAGGACGGGCAGAAGCAATGGGAGGAGTCGGTTGTACAGTCAGATGGAGGAGGCAGGCCCGGGGGGAAAGCAGCGGGTGCATATATGGAGGGAGGGAGGGGGACCCAGGAGGGTGGGGACAGCCCATGGGGGTTCCCTCCCTGCAAAACGGGGAGCCATCCAGTTCCCGCCTACCCCCCCTTCTCCACCACCAGCTCCAGGGAGGGACAGAAACGTTCGCATTTCTTAGAGGAGAGCACAGGCGCCTACAGCCCCACACCCCACCCCTACCCAACACCCAGCCAGCAGCAGCAGGTCCAGAGCCCACCCTGGATGCAGATGCGTGGCCGCCCCTGCCGGGGGCCGGCTCCAGTGCCAGGCCCTGCTCACTGGGCCATGCCAGGCCACATCGCCCGCCCGTCTGCCTGCCATGTGGCCCGTGGAGCCGGGAGGGGTCTCCGCCTGTCAGACCAGACAAGACAGGCAGGAGGTCCTTCTGGGCAGAACAGACTGCCTCCTGCCCATTGAGGATGCCCCCAGCATGGTCCTACTTTGTTCTGCAGCTTTGGGGGAGCCCGCCCTAGGCCCTTGTGCAGATGGGGAAACGTTCCAGAGAGGGTCCCCAAGTCCCCAGGGTGCACAGCTGGCAGGACCAGGGCTCTCAATGTGGGCGGTGGTCTTAGTGCCGGGTTAAAGCCAAATGTTCTTCCTTAAAACTGTCCTGCCCCTTCCGTGCCACGTGGAGAAGTAAACAGCAGGAACGTCCCAGAATGACGCTACCCACACAGTCTTTCAATTTTGGCTGAGTCACCGTTTAGACACCCGGACGTTTGGTGTAGAATTCTGGATTTGTGGCCAGTCTCCGTTTTTACCACCAGCTGCACGGGCTCTGCTCAGGGAAGCTGTGCCCCCCAGGGGACCAGCAGCCACATGACAGGCCCAGAGACCCCTCTGAGAAAGGCCAGAGGACTGCAGCGGTGAGGACGAGGACCCCGCTGACGGCACGCGCCAGGCCCGGGAGCTGGCTGGCCTGCACGTGCTTACCTTGTGAGCGGACACACATCTCCGCGGGCGTGGGTGGCAAGTTTACAAAACACACCTGCACAGGTGACTTTGGGGCCAGGACACATCGGCTGTAGCCCCCCCTTGCAGGGAAACGGATGCGTGGGCTTAGCTCAGGCTGTGTGGCTAGCGCCACAGAAGGGACCCCAACAGCAGGCAGAGCTCTGGAGGCTGGAAGTCGGCCCACAGGTGCGGTGGCTTCCATCCCGCTGAGAGCCACGTCCTGGCTCATAGACGGCGTGTTCCCACTGTGTTCACGTGGGAAAGAGCGAGTCCTGAGCTCTGCACGGGGTCACAGGTCCACAGGGGCCCCACCCCTGTGACCTCATCAAATCTAACCACCCAGGGACCCTGGCCTCCACATGGCATCCCACTGGGGGCGGGGCTCCGACTTGCAGACTCTGGGCGGGGCGGGGGGGCGGGGACGACACACAAACATTGGTGGACACACATGGGAGCGTGGGCCACGGCACCAAGGCTGCATCGTGGTGCCACAAGGCCAGACTCAGACCTCAGCCACACCTCACCCTCTCCCGACACCTTCCCTGGAAGCAGGTTGGGGGGCTTGGGGGGCTCTGGGTGACATCACCCCAGAGAATAATCACGACGGTCTGGTTTGGGTCCTGTTCTGCACTTTACAAATACAAACTCATTTGGGTCTTCCTCGTGTCGTGAAGGGAGGGAATGTGGTTGCGTCCGTTTTCCAGATGAGGAAACTGAGGCTCGGAGAGGGGCAGTGAGCTGCCAGGGCTGGGCTCCGTGGGCGAGAGGCCCAGCCGTGGAACCCAGGTGGCCACGCTCTGAAGGTGTGCTAACCCGTGTGGCTCTCAGCGTCCGGGTGGCTGTGAATGTGGGGGGCGGCCATGTTATGCTGCCCAGGCACCCCCCAGCCCCGGGGACAGAGCCAGCACCCCCAGCCCGCCCTGTGCCTGCAGCTGGGGATCAGGCCCTTGCCAGCTCTGCCGTCGCTCCCTGAGCCCGGAAAGGGTGACAGGACCCCAGTGCATCTAGAGGGATAGAAGGAGCCCACAGCTCACAGACCCTGGTGCCCACTGCCCGCTCTCCCCGGGCAGCTGCCGGACAGCGCAGCAGCTCGCCAAAAGCTTGTGGCTTCCAGCGGCGATGCCCGTCGACTCCTGTCCTGCGTCTGGACTCCCTGGGCTCAGCCAAGTGGTTCTCCCCTGGCAGCCGTCCGGACCTGCAGCCAGGTGGTGGCCGAGCCCAGGGGATGGTGGTGCTGGCCACTGAGGGGTCTCACGTGTCCTCACGTGGCAGTCACACCATTGCTGTGACCTTGTCTCCAAGGTCAGGTGGGCTCGCTCCTGCTGAGGTCTCCGGCCGGCCTGAGCCACAGGAGGGGACAGACCTCATCTCTCCAGGTATCCGTGTGTCAGTCCACATTCCACGGAAACCACACAAGACTCGAGGTCTTGTGGTTCCCGGCTTGGAAGATCTGACTGGCCCCACAGCTCCAACTGCACAAGGGGAACGCCAGGGCCCCAAGTTTCCCCAGACCCGCCCGTCCTGGACACGGACCCCATGCCACCTGCCACTTCCTCAGCCGAGGCCCATCCACTCTGCTTCGGCAGCGCCCCACGCTCTCCCTGGTCCTGCAGAGGCCGCTGCCAAGCTCCTGAGGCCGTGGGTTGGAGACCCCAGGCCTGCCGGCCTGTCTTGGTCTGGGGTCTGGTGGGGGGTGGGCAGAGGCTCCCACGAAGGCCCAGCAGGCGGGTCCTGGAGGGTGAATACCCGCGACGGTTGCCCAGGTGTGGACTTGGCGGTGAGGCCCAGCTGGGCCTGGGGTCTGGGGGTGTGAGAGCTGCCTGCGGGGGGGGGGGGGCTTGGTGGCCACGCTGTGGAAGCCACGTCCCTGCACACTGATTCGGAGCACGTGCCAAAGCTAGCTTGTCAGCACGGGACGGAAAGGGCACTTAGGGGGTGCGGAGCCTGGAAAGCAGGCCACCTCCACGGGCAGCTCTCGGGCACAGACGCTCGATGGGCCTCATGCCCCACAGCACCGGGCAGGTGGAACCCTCTTCCCCGGATGCCACAGTCAGAATAACATGAGGGCCTCTGAGGAAGCCGCCCAGGCTGTGGAGCAGCCCCAGCGAGGAGGTGGGACCCCTCAGGGACCCCGCGGGCCCCTCAGCACGGCAGCCGCCGCCGACACCCCCAGGCAGGAGATCAGATTTCCAGCCTCCCCATCCAAAGCCGCACCACGGGGCCGTGGTGAGTGGTGAGTGGTCTCTCCCTCTGGGCACAACACAAGGACGAGGAGAGGGTAGGACAGACGTCCAACCTTGCATCCCCCACCCCACACTGGAGACGTGTGGTGGCCCAGGGTCCCCTCAGCTTTCCTGTCCTACCCGCCCAGCGCAGAGCAAAGGTCCTGCGTCCTCACACAGAGTTGGCTGCATGCCGTGGGCCCACACACCTCCACAGCTTCATCCCCATACAGGTGTTTGCGGAGCACCCACTCCATTCCAGGTGCCGTTCCAGGCGATCCCCGTGGGCGGCTCCTCCTCCACGGGGGCCTGGCAGCCATCTGGGGCTCTTGGGAATGCGTCAGGAGCTGTCCCAGGCCAGTGCCGGGGGAGGGGCTGGTCAAGGGGCGCTCTGGGGGTGCCCCACTCTCTGCACCCCCTCGGAACCTAGACTGGCATACTCTGTCATGCCAAGTACCCTGCAGTCCCAGCCCCAGACGCGTCCCAGAGAGACTCATGTGAGGAAACGGGAGTGAGACACGAACAGCTGAGGTCCGGAACCAGCGGGGGGCCGTGGTCAGAACAGACGGTGGGGTCCGGGACAGAGCTGGCGGGGGTCAGCCCGGGCAGCAGGTGGGAGCGGCCGCCCCGTGTGCGCGGCCCGGAAAGGAGCTCGTCCACACCACTGTGAATGAGGAAAGCGTGCACGACACACGCCCCGTGCTATTGTTAAAAGACGGTCAAACGGGGAAAATCATGACTCACAGCGCTATAAAAATGAAGAGGTGTCAAAGATTTTGTTCAAGGAGGGAACTGGGCAGATGTTAGGAAGTTGAGAAAAAAATGAAAGACACCCTTATGGATGAGAAATTCTGAGATGAACAAGTGAATGGAGGAAATTCTGGGCTTTTCCGTGGGATGGAGGGGAGATCACGGGAGCCCGGCCTACAAGAACGAATTTGCACGTCTGTCCGTTACGGGCAACTCAGCAGAGTTTTGTAAGACAGCTGGGCGGCACAGGGGCGGGGGAGGGGGGCCTGGCGCACCCGTGGCCCCTGGAGGCCCCAGGGCGGCCCGCCAAGTCCCCGGAGCGCTTCTCTCCTGGGCCGTCCGCCGTGGGCCCCGAATCTCAGGAGGGTTCTGGAGGGTGGCACGCAGTTAGCAGGGTCTGGGTATTTCGTCTGCCAACCTCTCTGCGAGCCGAGAGGCGTTCAGCCCGTCTACACTGATGGATGTACATTTACATTTACGGGATCATAACCCA
The DNA here is from genome assembly GCF_024610735.1 of Ursus americanus. Taxonomy (NCBI): domain Eukaryota; kingdom Metazoa; phylum Chordata; class Mammalia; order Carnivora; family Ursidae; genus Ursus; species Ursus americanus. Next base: position 24,592,779 of record NC_142156.1, read on the forward strand.
ATCTCGCACAGCGGCTGCAGGTGCCGGCGATCTGCCGTGGGACGCCGGCGCTCCTCTCCGGTCGGCCTTCCTCCTTGCTGTCTTCCCTGCCTGTGCCGGTTGTTTCAATACGGACATGCTTCGTTCCTCTTTCTATAGGTATTTTTTGTGGATCCCTTCAGACCGACGTACAACACCCTACGGTTTCAAAAGTCTATTTTGAGCCGAAAACTTACATTCAGCTACACACGAGCTTGAGCTCCCGTCCCCCACACACGTTTTATGGTATTTTGCTCACAGTTGGTATCTCTTCCTACTGTGTATATTTTACATATTTATTAGTCATAGTTATTCTTAATACGTCTGTGGAGAGCGTTTGTGCGGGAACTCGAAGCGGCCCCCCGCCCCCGCCGTTGCAGTGATAAGCATTACCTGTTTGTCCATAGATTCACCCCCACCGACGGGTTCACACTTCGGTCTTTTTCTGCACGGTGACGCCGGTTTTATAAAGCTCGAAAGCGAGCAAGACTGGAAAGCACATCCAGACACGCAGCTGGGCAAATACACAGAGGTACGCGTCCCCCGTGTGCCGGCATCGCTCTGCGAAAGCCAGGGGACGGGCGATACCGTGGGTGCCTCGGGCGGAGAGGATGCGTTCTGAGAGGGCGGACACACGGAGCTCCGTACGACCCGCCTGTGCCAGGGTCCAGTCCCGGAGCACTGCTCTGCAGAGACGCGGGCCAGGATACCGCTTCTCCGGCCGGGGAGTGCGGGGGCGCCGGGCGCCTCCGGGGCTGGAAAACCCCGCATCTTGCACGGACAGTGGTTACCCAGCCCGACACATTTGTAAAAATTACCCTTAGATGAGTGTGCTACCCCGCATGTCCGTGACGCCTGCCCGGTGAGGGCCCCGGCCGCGTCCGACTCAGGGGCTGAGACTGCGGGATGCGCCCCCCGCCCCCGCCGCGGCTTCAAGGCTGTGTGTTACCCCGTTACGCCTTTTATATGTGCTGCATTCATTGTTCCATACGTATGGAACCATAATGAAAACATCTTTAGAGTAAACACACAGGAGCGTACAATAACAGGTGTTTTTCAATTCCTCTCATGCGGTGTTTTTCCCTTAGTCGTGAAAATCTACAGGCTCTGGAGACGTGTCACCCGCAGCCCCGTGCACAGCGCGAAGGTTCAACGACTGGCACCGTTTTGCCACATTGCTTCACTTATTTCTGTCTTTGCCAAAGCAGTTTTAGAGTAAAACACAGTCATCACGACATGTTACTTCTCGGTACTTTGAATATCTCGTGAAGAGTAAGGACATTTTCCTGCCAGACGACAACCTGACCGTCACATTTCATGAGCTTAACCCTAGTGCCCTAACGTCATTGCATTCCCGTCCAGTCAGATCTGCCCCCCTTTGTGCCTCCAAACGTCTTTACGGTGGATTTGTTCAACCAAGGACCCTGTCCAGGACCACGGGATGTGTTTGTCTTTTAATCGATGAGGGCCCGTGTTTTTCCCACCGTTACGATGATGACCAGGATGACCCGCTGGGACCCACCCTCCTGAGCGGGGTCCTGCAGGTGGAGGAGGCCGCCGTCAGGGGGCAGAGACCTAGTGGCTCGGGAGGGAGGAGGCAGCCAGGCGAGCTGCCCGGCAGAGCGAGCCAGCAGGAGGAGCCGGGGCCGCGCGGGCGGGGCCTGGAGCTGTCGGGCAGCAGGTGAAGGCGGGGCGGGCGCAGGGCCTGGGTCACCAGGGAGCTGAGTGAACGCATCAGGCGCGGACGTTGGGGCTGGACGGCCGCCTGACTCCATGAATCATCTGTCGGGTATGTGCGTGTGCTGGGCGCTGTAGGCTCAGCTCCTGGATCCGCAGACAGCCTCTGACGCCCTGCCTGTCTGTCAGGACGGGCCAGGTCACCCACAGTAACAAACAGCTCCCAGACCTCAGCCACTCCAATCCGGGCAGGTTTACTTCTTGCTCGCTCCCACTACGCGCTCCCTGTGGGGTTCGGGGGGGGGGGCTCCCCAGCATCCAGGTCCCTGGTGAGTGTTTGGCTGTCTCAGATGCCGCCGTGCAGAGTGAAGGGCTCGGGAGGAGCCCTCAGAGGTCCGTCCCAGAGGCAAAAACACTGCTCCCACTGACAACTGGGCAGCCCGGACTGATTATGGGGCTCTTGCCCCAGAAGGCCGGAGGCCCATGACCACCGGGACCCAGGAGCTGGGGAGTTAGAAGCTCTCTAGTAGATTATGGCCCCATTTTACACAGGAGAAACCAATTTAAAGAGGATAAAAGCAGGTTGCCCAAAGTGTCACACCTGGTTCTTGGGAAGCAGGGAGGGTTGGTCCCAGGCCTGAGGAGGAGGGTGGGTGTGGTGGGTGTGGCCGTCCAGGGCCCCAGCTCCCACCCAGGACACTGGCACAAGAGCTTTGCCCTTCTGTGTCAGAAGGCTGGAATCTGCCTCTGGACACTTGGTCCCCAGCCTGGAGGTTCCCGAGTCCCTGGGGGAGCCATGCCACTGGTGATGTGGGGCCTGGAACAGGGCTTCAAGGCCTCTCTCTGAGCCCCAGCTCTGCCCCGGGCCTGGGGGGTCCTTTCACTCCCACCCCAGACTCCGTTTTGTCCCCTGAGACAGATGTCCTGTGCTAGCTCTGTGCCCCGACACCCAGACCTGTAATGACAGGCCAAGCTCAGGTTCCTGGAGGCTGGTACCTTCTCCTGGGTTTGGCCAAGCAGAGACCCGGGCTGGGGGAGACCCTGTCCCCACTTCTGCTGGCTCCCAGCACTGAGTTCTACACCCAGAGCTCCTGGCCGGGCCCTCCCCCCGCCCCCCCAGCTCCAGCCCCACCCTGTAGACCTTACAAGGCCCCAGGTCCCTGCATGTGGTCTCTTCCTTAATGTCCCAGGAAGCCCTTTGCACCAGGAAGCTGACTGATGCAGGGACTAGTAATGGCTACTTCATCGGGTCCGGGAGCTTATACAATGCATATGACCATTCACACAAGCATCCTCTGAGGGCTTCCTGAGGGCCAGGTACCAACTCAGGTTCTGGAGAGACCCTTATGTCTTAGAGTTCTCATTCCAGTGACAGAGACAGACCATAAACACCGTAAGAAGTAAAGCATAAGCTCTGTTAGATGGGGTAAAATGCCCTGGGGGAGGGGGGCCCCAGGGAAGATCTGGGGGAGGACAGGTCCCTCCTGGCAGAGTAAACAGCTAGTGCAAAGGTCCTGGGGCAGGAGAAATGCTCCATGCAATCGGGAAGAGCACTGAGGCCAGAGGAAGGAATCACATGGTGTTCATGGGACCACAGGGACCCGTCTCCTGCTTGGAGTGACATGAGAGTTGTTGGGTTTGTTTAAAGAACCGTATGCCTGTCTCCCACCTGTGTTAGGTATTGTGCTGTGCTGAATAGGGTCCCCCCAAATTCGTGTCAATCTGGAACCTCAGAATGTGGTCGTGTTTAGAAGAAAGGTGTTGCAGATAAGCTAGTTGAGAAGAGTCGTGCTCACTCAGGGTGGTTCTAAGTCCAGGGGCTGCTGGTCTTGTCACAAGAGGAGAGACACGGGCCTACGTGAAGACAGAGGCACGGATGGGGGGATGCAGTCACGGGAAAGGGACCCCCGGAAGCTGGAAGAGGCAGGAAGGACCCTGCCCTCAAGCCTCCAGAGGGAGCACGGCCCTGCCACACCTTGATTTCGGACTTCTGGCTTCCAGAGCCGTGAGAGACTACGTATGTCCGAAGCCTCCCAGTTTGCGGTAACTTGCTAGGGCGGCCCCGGGAAACTCACGTGGCGGCGAGGATGGCCGGATTCTGGACTGTTTGGAAGACAGAGCCGACAGGGTCTCCAGGGCTGCTAGCAAGGAGGGCTCAAGGATGCCTGCTTCTTCCAGCTGGGCAGCACAAGGGATACGGGTGGCACCCCAGAGGTGGGGAATTCCGGGAACTGGGACCCAGTCTAGACTGCTGGCCCTGAGTGACCAGCGGGGAACCCCAAGACGCCCCAGACAGGGCCGCCCCACCAGAGGCCCCTCAGTGGGCGGAACCATCTCCCAACAGGCCAGGACCCAACCTAACCAAAGAGGGCCAGGCCTGGAGCTGGTGGGGAGCACAAGGGCCAGGGAGAAACTGGGGCTCCCCTCAGATGCCTCCTGGGCCTTCTCCTCCTCCTCAAACAGGAGCCCCCAGCCCTTGCACTGGCCGGCCCCCCTGCCTGGGTCAGTTTGCCACCAGCTCCCATGCACACCCACACTTGGGCTCTGCCTCCCCTTTCGTCACCCCGAAAACCAGAGTGATGGCCCAAAGTAGTGATGAAGGACAGTTGGAAGAAAGGCCGGCAGGGACAAGGCCCCCAGCCCCACCCAAGAGGAAACTACTGTTGAAAGGATTTTACACCACCCTGGAAGGAGCCCTCCACCCTTTCCCACGTGATAGAGAGATGATAAGAACCTGATTGGATGACAGGGAGGGAGGGCTGATCAGATTAAAGCAGCCCGCCAACAAGCCCATAAAAACCCCTAGATTTAGAAACACCGATGGCAACCCTCTCCGGCCCCCTCCCTCCCCGGCGTCTCGTACTATCGCTTCCCTACGGCTCCCAAACCTGGCTTTGCTGCCCACCACTCATTCTTCGAAGCAAAGCCACCAAGAACCACAGGCACTGAAGGAAAAAAAATATCCGGTCACTAGCAATTTCCATATGGCCCAAGGTAGAAAACACCCAAATACCCATCAGCTGACGGTTAAAAGCAAGGGTTCTATCCACAAAGTGGAACACTATTCAGCAGTAACGAGGGGTGAGGCCCGTGTAGACAAACCCCGTGAACGTCCCGCTGCCTGAGATAAGCCAGCTGCGAAAGGCCGAGTAGCGCCGCGGAACGGGCAACTCCGCAGACAGAAGGAAGCTTTGTGGGGTGCCCTCCATGGGGAGGGGGTTCTCCTATTGCGACGAGAACGTTCTGGAATGAGCAGTGGTGATGGCTCTCTGAATACACCAAAAACCACTGAAATGGGTGCTTTAATTGTGAATTTGATGGTATATGAGTTACCATGTAATTTTTTTTAATTGAAAGAAAATGGAGCACGGCTTCACCTGCCTGCCTCTGGACAGGGTGGGTCAGAGGCGTCTGGGGGCCCCCGACGGAGGTGAGGGGAGGCACCAGGCCCCGGGGCCCACGCGGGGCTCACATGCAAGCTCCGCACGCACTCGTAGGAGACCCTGGGCCAGTCCAGCCTTGGCTTTCTCACCTGGCAAATGGGGAGGGTCGCAGGACCCCCACTCAGAGCAGAGCCTGCAGAGCCCCCTCCCCTAGCCCCTTGGAGCCCCTTCCCCCCCCGGGGGCCAGACCCTCGCTCAGGACTTCCCCAGGGTTTTTGGAGGGGTGGTTCACAGGGCACAAGACCACCCACTCACTGAACCTGCCACCTCTGTCTGGTTCCAGGACACGCTCATCACCCCAAAATAAAGCCGTGGGCCCATTAGCGGTGGCTCCGCACTGGCCGCCTCCTCGTCCTCCGGGCCCTGGCAACCAGCAGCCTGCCCGTCTCTGCCGTTTACCTCTCCGGGATACGCTGCAGAAATGGACCTTGCAGCGGGCGACCGTTGACTCCCTGGCACTGGAGGCTGCCCGCGCAGGAGAGAGTAAACACGCGTCTGCGCACGGGTGCAGAAGTTGTCCTCTGTAGAAAATTCTAACCCAACGTGTAACTGGCTGGATGCATCGTGGTTTTAGGTACGTTGTCATCATCAGCCTGGACCCATGTCATTGATACTTTGAGAATCTGTGAATTCAGCAACCCATTCAAGAGCCACAGTGTTGACAGTATCTCCCAGCTGCTCTATGCGCCCCTCCTCCTCACTGTCCCCGTCCCCCGTCCACCTGTCCACCTGTCCCCTGTCCGGGACAGAGGGCCCTGTGCACCAGCATCTGGCTGGGGGGAGGCAGGAGGGAGCGATGTCGTCATCCCAGAGACACACCTGGCTGGCTCTCGAGGCAGGAGGACCAGAGGGAGAATTCTGGAGCTGGAGCCCAGGGCTTGGGCGGAGCGAGCTCTGAGGAAGCCCCGGCCCCTGGCCTGTCCCTGTCCAAGCCAGGCGGTGACTCAGGCCACCAGGGTTTCTGCGTGCCTTGAGGATGTCCTGTAACACTCGTGACTCTCTATCCTCCATCAGCGGGGTGGCTATTGTCCGAGTCAGGCTGAGTCACCCACGGGCAGGGTGCAAACGCCCCGAGGAGCTCTGTTAAGGCCTTGTACAGGAGCCAGTCTGGGCCTCCTTCCGGAGCTGCTGAAGGACACAGACGCGAACCGTCTGTGGCTGGAAGATGCCAGATAAAGCTTGGGGTCCCTGGACCCAGCAGCAGCTCACTCCTCTCCCCTCCAGGCCCCAGTGGTGCCCGGACGTGGGCACCAGACGTGCCCCTGAGGGTCCCACCCACCAGCCCCCAGCACGGCAGTGCCCACGCACTGGGGGGGGGGACCCCACTGCAAGCAGCCCCTCGCCATTCCCTGCTCCAGCCCTGGCCACCCACCACCCTGCTTTCTGTCTCTGGATTTGCCTGGGGTTGGGACACTGCCCGTAAATGGAATCCTCCAAGGTGTGGCCCTTGGGATCCGGCTTCTCCTACTTCCCAGAATGCCTTCCACGTCCATCCACACGCACTGTGTGTCAGTACTCCCCTTCAAAGTGAGCTGCACGGGCTGTAATTCATTCATGATGAAACGCACACAGTTCACTGCGTTTTTTTGGTTTTTTTAGATTTTATTTTCATTTATTTGGCAGAGAGAGAGCAAGTGCACAAGTAGGGGGAGTAGCAGCGGCAGAGGGAGAAGCAGACTCCCCGCAGAGCTGGGACCTCATGCGGGACTCGATCCTAGGACTCTGGGATCCTGACCGGAGCTGAAGTCAGACGCTTCACTGACTGAGCCATCCCCGGCGCCCCAGTTCCGTGCATTTTGACAACTGTATGAAGCCAAGTGTCCAGCACCACCCGGTCAGCCCAGGATACGCCCACCACCCCCTCCTTTCCCACAGATCCTCCCGCCCCCAAGCAGCAGTCCGGCTTCTGACGCCCGCACCAGGGACGACTGAGCCTCGCCAGCCGGCCGACGCTGACCTCCGCGGGGGCCTTTGTGCCTGGCTGCTCGCCTCTGCGTGGAGTGTTGGCTGGACCAGACCTCTGTCCAGTCCTTCTCTTGCTGAGAAGTATTCCTACAATTTGTTTCTTCGTTGCCGGTTAATAGACATTTGTTTCCAGCTCTGGGCTGTCAGCTGTCACGAACATTTCCCGTTCCGGACTTTGTGTGAGCACCTCAGGGGTGCGATTGCTACTTTGCAGGGGGAGTTTATATTTTGGGTTACAAAACCACCGATTTTCTCTGCTTAGAGGGACACGGGTGTAGCCCTTCCCTCTGGGCTTGGATTGAAACCGCCCAGAGCCTCCTTGGGGGCCCTCAAGCTGTCACCCTCCCCACCTTCAGGGAGCCGAGAGGCAAACTCCCCATCCCACCCCCTCCCAGCGCTTGGAGCCAATACTGGCTCCAGGGCAGAGTGGGGCGAGGGCTTCCTTTGCTCAGGCGAAGTCTGAAGGCCTGAGAGCCTGCCTGTGCTCTCAGAAGCTTTCCCTGAATTCCCCTGGAGGAAGACAAGGACCTTTCCAGAAGGATTGTGGGGCCGGCTCAAGGGCTAGAGTTGGCCTGGGCGCCAGGGGCCGGGAGGCACCCTGTCCCTTTGGAGGACCCTCCAGAAGAAGTCGGCTCATCTCCGTCGTTCTACTTAATTCTTCTTGGGACCTCTCCCGTTTTCCAGGGACGTAACTGAGGTGCCAGGCATGGTGGGGGGGGGGAGGGGTCAGGGCCGGAGGAGGGGACGGTGTCCTCAGGCCCACTTCCCCGCCCACAGGCTTCAGCCGCATCTGAGGAGCAGATCCACCCCAGGGGTTGTGGCCACGGTGACAGGGGCAGGTATTGAGTGGAGCTCCTGGGGCTCTGCTTGGGCCCCCTAACGCTGATGGGGAAAATGGCCCACGCTGGTAAGGAAGGACGGTGGTGTGCCCTTCCATGGTCATATACCGCGGGGTCCTTGATGGGCCCGTCCGAGGATTGCTTAGGGATTCAAGGCGAGGTGGGCAAATGGGTTCCGTAAAGCCAGGTGGAAATACGGCTTTGTGGGCCACACAGGCCACGCAGCTCCTCGGCCCTGCAGGTAAAACTCCAAAGCAGCCACCGTAAGAAATAGGCACGTGGACGTGGCTGGGTTTTGTCTAGAATGTGTAAAGAACTCCACTCCAGCAGCCCAGTTAAAAACTGGTCCAAGGCTTGAGCAGACATGTCTCCGGAGAAGATGAACAGACGCCCGGCGCACACGAGAAGGTGTTCCACATCACCAGTCACCAGGGAGATGCAAATCGACACCACGGAGAGAAACCACTTCACGCCCACTCGGACGTCTATTTTTAAAAGATCAGAAAATCATAAGTGCTGGCGAGGACGTGGAGAGCCTGGAACCCTCTTGCGCGGTTGGTGGGAGTGCACACTGGGGCAGCCGCTCTGGAACACGGTACGGAGGTTCCTCAAACGATTAAAAACAGAGCAACCATATGATGCAACAATTCCACATCTGTGTGTGCCCGAAGAGCTGACAGCGGGACCCTGAGGAGATGTTCGCACACCTGTGTTTGTAGCAGCGCTGCTCACGGAAGCTAAAATGCGGGAGCAGCCCCAGCGGCCGTCAATGCATGAACGAACAATCAAAATGTGGGGCATCCTTGGGGTGCCTGGGTGGCACAGCGGTTGAGCGTCTGCCTTCGGCTCAGGGCGTGATCCCGGCGTTCCGGGATCGAGCCCCACATCGGGCTCCTCTGCTATGAGTCTGCTTCTTTCTCTCCCACTCCCCCTGCCTGTGTTCCCTCTCTCGCTGGCTGTCTCTATCTCTGTCAAATAAATAAATAAAATCTTAAAAAAAAAATGTGGGGCATTCCTATAACAGACTATCGCTCAGCCTGACGCCTGCCACAACGTGGACGAACCTAGAGGACCCGAGGCTGAGGGAAATGAGCCAGTCACGGTCAGACACGGCGTGGTCCCACTCACCCGAGGGCCCAGAGCCGGCGGGGTCCTGGAGACGGAACAGGCGGTGGGCGCCAGGGGCTGGGGCGGGGCCCGTGTTTAGTGGGGACACAACGTCAGTTTGAGAAGATGAGAAAGTTCTGGAAGTGGACGTTGGTGGCGGCTGATGACGGTGTGAAGGAGCTTAATGCCCCTGAACTGTCCACTTAAAAATGGTTAGGATGCCAATTTTCAAGTTTTGTTTATTTTACCTCAAAAAAAAAAAAGGAAAAAAAACTGAAGAGGAGGGCTGGCTTTGGCCTCTTAGATGTAAGTTGGCCAATCCTGGACGGAGGGGTTCTGGTGTGTGTCTGCGTTTCTGTTGACCGTTGATTGAAGGCTCTGGGTCTGTGATATTATCTCCATGTAAACTTGTAGGGTTCTGTCAAGCGGACAAAGGACAACCCCGCCGTGGGAAAGATAATCGCAGGTTAAATGTTTGCCCGGGACCAACCAATCTACTCCAACAGTCTTCAGATCTCTGTAAATAACCAATTCCTCAAATTCCGCCCAGCAATCATCTTTCTTGTTTGTATAGTTTTTTGTTTTTATTTTAACTAGACTTTGCACCCAACGTGGAGCTCGAACTCACAACCTTGAAATCGAGAGTCATGCGCACCACCGACTGAGCGGGGTGTGTGTGTGTGTGTGTGTGTGTGTGTGTGCCCCCGCCCCGCAACCATCTCCACGATCCTACTGGTTCCTTATTAATGAAGTAAATAAATGTCCAGCCCCTGCTTTTTCCATATTTGTAAGAAGGTTTTTAACTTTTTGGAAGTTTGAGACCTTTGAAGTCACGGTGACACAAGAATGTGGCCTTCCGGGCGCCTGGGTGGCTCAGTCCGTGAAGCAGCTGCCTTCGGCTCAGGTCATGGTCCCGGGGTCCTGGGATCGAGCCCCGTGTCGGGCTGCCTGCTCAGTGGGGAGTCTGCCTCTCCCTCTCCCTCTGCCCCTCCCCAAGCTTGTGCTCACGCTCTCTCTCTCAAAGGAATAAATAAAAATCTTTATTAAAAAAATGAACAAATTTAAAGAAATGTGTACTTGCATCTGTTTGGAGGCACGCAAACCACCCCACACCCCAGCGTCTGTGACAGACAATACTAAGTGATCACAGACCCCTCCTGGCTCCCGCCTTAAGGCTCTGGGGGGCCAGCACCAGGCCCTTTGAAACGACACCAATTTGCCATTGCTGTTGTGGAAGGTGACAGTGGCCTTGGAGCCCTGGCTGGTGGGCAGCATGTCCACAGTATGGGGTTTGCACGTTGAGTGAGGTGGGTCTTTCTTGGGGTGGGTCTTAAAGTTCATTCAACCTCCTTTCAAAGTTTCCTTACTGCTTGCGGGGCCTCGGGCTGAACACTGGTGGTCAGAGACAACAGCACTCAGTCGTCGCCTTGGGGGACCCGGAGGACGAGGAGCACGTGGGTCCAGGGGAACCGGCTGCCCGGCTTAAATCCGAGAGTGGCCACTGTAAAGACACACAGCCCACACAGCCCGTTCTCGGTCGCCGTGTTTGTACCCTGTTCAGCCTGCCAATGAGGAACAGGGAGTTAGCGGGACACCGCACTCCGGGGGAGAGGCAGGGCTCGCAACGTCTTCGTCACCTGTTCAATACATAATCTGTTTTATGTGTGTTTCTGTTTAAAGACACCTTATTTAATACATGTTGTTGATTCAGTAACATCCAACTTCAAGCCGACGGAGCTCCTCCGACGCGCGTTGTCCAAAAGGTGCATGGCAGCCTCCTTGCGCTCAGGAACGCGGGACAGCACTTCACCACGACCCTTAGGGGACTGTTTTCAACAGCGAAATCACCACCAAAAAGCACAAAAATGTAAACCGTGTGGCACTAAATGGCCCAGAAGGTCGGGGTAGTAAGCTGTAACAGAGGGCTGCCCGCCCGCCTGCCCACCTGCCCTCTGCTGGGAATATGCACCTAGGGACCGGGAGGTTACAAGTTAGTGAGTACACAGGTGTGCAGATGTGAATAATGTGGATACAAGCATTGACCATGAGACGGAGGACGGCAGGAGCCTGGCGGTGACCCACAGAGCCCACAGGGCACCCAGTCTCCCTAGCGGAGGCTCTGCTCCCCTGGGGGCTCCGTGATCTCTTCCAAATGCAAATCCCACCTTGGCCCACCCACTCCTCACTTCACCTTCCTTCCTTCCTTGAGTTGAGGTTGAAGATTTCCTTCCCAGGGTGGGCTGGGCTCCTGCCCCCAGGCACTAGCTCCCTCTAGCAACCTCCCTGCCCCCCCCTTCCCACTGGCTCTTTACAATTCCCTCAGTTGCAACTTCATGACCTTTTGTGCAATTACTGCCCCTCTTGTCTCCCCACCCCCAACCACTCCTGAAGGCAGGTACTCCTCTGTGCTGCGGCAGCTCCAGGGATCTGGGCGAACGGAGGCGGTGTTGGACAACCAAGGGAATGGAAAGTGACCTTAGGGGTGCTGTGGCTGACCTCAAACTGGGGGACCTCTCCCCTGAAAAGCAAGGTGCTTGTCCCTCCCAGCTCTGATGGCCTCTAGCCTCAGTCCAGGGTCAGGAGCCTGCACGTCCTGGGGCCTGGAGAAGGGCCTGGGTGCAGGTGAAGGGGCTTCGAGGAGATACTGAGTGGGGTGCCTCCCAGAGCAGCGGGAAGATTAGCCGCCAGGCGGCTCTGTGAAGGCAGCAGGGAGGGCCCGACCCCAGAGCCTGCCCATTGGACCCGCGGGCAGGCTGGTGCAATGGGCAGGCAGGTGCAACGACCCGGGGCGATTACTGCAGGCTGGGGGCAGAGCAGAGAATTGTTCATACTCAGCATTTACAGAATCATCGCTCGAACGTGGTAAGAATAGTACACATCAGTACTCAAGATAGACAGTGAGAAGCACCGACTTCCCGAAGCAGCCGTTGTTAACAGGTTCTTGCGTGAGAATCTGGCTCTTTGCCTTGCTTGCCGTGTGACTTAGGGTACATTCCTCTGGGCCTCCGTTTTCTCATCTGTCCAACGGTGATAGAATAGCAAGTACCTCATGGAGTCACTGGGAGGACTAACTGAGTTACTGTATGGACAGACGGCATACGGTAAGCCACGGGGTAGCAGCTCTACCGTATGTTATGTACGTGTATACACACATAGCCCAGCGCTGCATGTTACACACGTGTACCTACGTGTGTCCGGCTGTAACACGCCCCCTCCAGTGACTTCCTAAAACGACAACTAGTGACCCAGTTCACTGTATTGCCTCTTGATTCTAAACTTTGGAGCACTTTACACCTGAGCACACGTCTGTGTCTAGGAATCTGCTATGTATCATCCCAGCGAAAGGATTTACGGAACCTTCCCTCTGATTTCCTATGTTTTGGTTCAAGGCGGCAGACAATTTGTTACCGTTGAACACAATTTAAACCTCATCACCTCGGGTGCCTGCGTGGCTCAGTGGGTTAAGCCTCCGACTCTTGATTTCCGTTCGGGTCTTGATCTCAGGGTCGTGAGCTCAAGCACCGTAGTCGGCCAGGCCCTGGTGTGTGGAGCCTACTAAAAAAGAAATAATAAAAATAAAATGCAACAGCCCTGAAGCAGCCCGGTTTATTCTCTGCGGTCCCTAGCCCTGGGGTACACAGGCCACGTCCAGGTATTAACGCGGCTGTGTGCAGACGAGGCGGCAGCCAAGGGACGTGAGGCACAGTCGCAGCGTGGGCCTCCCCTCCCCCCGCCCCACTCCAGGGGGGCGAGTCGAGCGCTGGCCCCGCCCCACCCCGGCATGGCCCCGCCCCCGAACGGCCCCGCCCCGCCGCCTGCTCGGCCGCCCACTGAGAGCGGCCGCCGCTCCAGGTCCCGCCCCCAGCCCCGCCCCCCCCTCGGCGCGCACTGCGCCTGCGCCGGCGTCTCAGGCCCTGGGGCCCGGCGGCCGCGGCTCTTTTGTTTCCCTGTCGGAGTCCGAGCCGGAGCCCGAATCTCAGTCGGAGTCGCAGCCGGGGAGGAATCCGGATCAGCACCCCGGGCTGCCAGCGCGCCCCGAGTGGCCCGCGGGGCTGGAGGCGGGCCCGGCCTGCCCGATGGGGCGCGCCCCCCGCCCGCCACCCCCGGCCCGAGCCGCCGCCTGAGCCGCCAGCCCGCGCCATGGAGCCCGGCCGCGGCGGCCTGGAGGCCGTGGGCAAGTTCGAGTTCTCGCGCAAGGACCTGATTGGGCACGGCGCCTTCGCCGTGGTCTTCAAGGGGCGCCACCGGGAGGTGAGGGGCGGCGGCGGGCCCAGACCAGGCCCCGGCGAGGGGGTGCCCCTCCTCCCCGCCGCACGCCCGGGGCGCCCCCATCCCCCCATCCCCGGCTCACACCCGGGACCCCCATTCCCGACCCACACCTGGGGACCCCCGTATCCCTGCCTCACACCCGGGACCCCCATCCTCCCATTCCCGCCCCACACCCGGGGAACCCCGGGCCCCCCATCCCGGCCCCACACTGGCCACCCCCATCCCTTCCCCGCACGCGGGTCCCCCCATCCCTACCACACACCTCGGGGGTTTTCAAGCCCACTCCACCCCATGGACCCTTCATCCCCATCTCCAGATCCCGGGCTCCCTCACCCTTACATCCCCAGACACCCGTCATTCCCACCCCACACCTGGAGCCTTGCCACTGGCACCGGAATCCCCCCCACCAGGTGCTTAACTGGCCTGGGGGTGACCCTCTATGGATTCCTGGTTTCGGGCCCCTGAGGAATATCCATGCTTGGTTTTCAGAAGCACGACCTGGAGGTCGCGGTCAAGTGCATTAACAAGAAGAACCTCGCCAAGTCCCAGACGCTGCTGGGGAAGGAAATCAAGATCCTCAAGGTGAGCGGATATTGGAAGTCGTGGGGGGTGAGGGTGGTGGGTGAGCCAGCCTTGATCCTGAGAAACTTGGGTTTCTATCCTAGGAATTGAAACATGAAAACATCGTGGCTTTGTATGACTTCCAGGTAAGGCTCGGGGCAGCATTGGCGGTGGGCTGGGGGTGCGTTACCCTCCCAGGCTGGCCTGTGCACAGCCTCAGGCCCCACGAGCTTGGGTCCTGGGCTTGCCAGGTGCTGAGGACTCTGGTCAGTAGTGGAAGGTTCTAGGCAGGGTCTCCTGTTGGGAGAAGGAGCTGGGCACCTCTGGGTATAAATTGCTGTCTGGCCTGCCCAACTGGGAAGCCTGAGCAGAACCCTGGAGACTTCTTTCTCTGCCCAGTTCGGGGCCCGCGTTCTCTGGGCATGTGGGGAGAGTCCCGCCGGCCCTAGCTGGCTGACAGCCTGACTGCCGCAGGCACCAACAGGCACCACGGGTCACGTTCCTTGGACTGACGGAGGTCTGGCTAGCTGAGGTCTAGCTAGCTGTGGTGTGGCCCTGGCCATGGGTCCTGTCCCCAGCGCAGGCCCGGGGCAGGGCGGGGTGGTGCTGCCGGCCTGGCCCACCTGTCTGGCCAGCGGGTTGTTTGTTGACATTGCTCCAGCGGCCTGGCATTGGCCAGTCCCTCCCTGCGTCAGGCGGGGGGAGGGGAGGGGCCCACGGAGATTCCTTCTGGCTGGCAGATTCCTTCTGGCTGGCAGTCAGGGCCAGACAGCCCAGGCCGAGGCAGCCGGCAGCAGGGAGGCGGTCCACCTCAGGCCCAGCCGGCTCGGGAGGCCCTCGCTGGGTCCCCTCACCGCCCCTGGGGCCCCGGGTGGGGCCTGGATTCGGTGAGGGTCCAGGACCCCGGAGAGCCAGTTTGGGGACTGGGAACCTGAGGTGGCAGATCTGCAGGCCAAAGTGCTGACTAATGGTTTTGAAACCTGTTTACTGAGGCCACGGGACCAGCCCCTGGCTGAGGGGAAGTTCCCAGCCCGGCTGTATGTATTTTGGTGGCCTCCTCCCTCCCCCTTGAGAGCCGGGCTGTGGCCTTGGGGGCTGTGGCATGACGTGAGGTGACATGGGAGGACACGGGCCCAGTGTGACAGTGAGTACCTGGAAGCCGGGCACTGGGCTACCGAGACACGGTGTCCCGGGGCCAGGAGAATGGGCCCCCCCTTCCCTGTCTTCCCCCTCTTGGAACCCTAGCTCTCCCTCCCGCGCCATCCTGGCTGGGCCACACACCTGGTTGTGGGCAGCGCTACTTCCTCTCGTGCTGGCTGTCACTCGGCTTCCCCCGCTTGGAGGAAGTGCATAGAGGCCAGTGTGGCCTCTCCCCTCTGAGGCTTCTGCCGGAGCTCTGTGCCCTCACCCAACGAGGCGTGGGGCCGTCCCTGAGTCCTTACGCTCCTCTGAGATGCAAGGTACCCAGAAAAAATGGCTTTTAAAACTAGATAATAAATAATTTGGCCCCAAAAAATTGATTTTGAAAGGGGACCTGGGAAAAGGTAACCGCTCTCTCCCCCTCTTGGTCCCCGTCTTACCCCAGAGGCCCCCACACCGACATTGGCGGTTTCTGGAACTCTCCAGGGCCAGGAACATGTTCTTGCAGGTGGCTTTGCCACCACGCCATCCGCTTGTGCACGTCAGTGCGTTTTCCACTTGAGCCTGTATCTGGGGAAGGATCTCTGTCACTTCACACAGCTGTCTCTGTCTATATGCGAGACATCATACCTTTCTCCTGGGAAGGCTACCACCCCTGAGCACAGTGCTTCAGAGCCCAGACTCCGAAGCTGGGTGACCTAGTTCCAGTCCTGGCTCTAAACTAGCCCTAAACTTAAACCAGCTGTGTGTTGTTGGACAAGTATCTTAACGTGTCTGTGCCGCCATCTCCTCCTGTGGCAGAGACCCGGCCGTTGTTGACTTCCACCTGGCCGTGGTGAGCCCTGTGTGCTTATTAGCTGTTGTTAATTTGGCTGTGGGTGTTACTTGCGGTTGTATTGGGTTCCATCGCCCCGCATTCCATAGCTGACCTCGCCGGTCCCCCACTGATGGGATGTGGGTTTTTCCGGGGTTTTGATACGGCAGCAGTCTGGTAGCGACTGTCTGTGCAGTCAGTCTTGGCCTGGTGTGTATCTGCAGCGTAGTCTCCTAGACAGAAATCCCCGGATAAGAGGGATGCGTGCTTCTGGTTTGGGACACTTGCCAAATTGTGCTCCCCAGAGGCTGGACTGGACATGCAGCAGGACTGCGTACGGAAGGGCCGGTCTCCCCACATCCTTTCCAGGAGGTCGCTTATCAGACTTTGATCTTGGTAGAAAATGACATCTCAGTGTTTTCCACTTAATGTGAGTGAGGCCCGGCATCTCAATGTGTGGGTATTAGGAATGCCACCTACCCTTGGCATGATTCCTGTTGGTCTCTTTTTACTGGGGCTGGATGGCACCGTGGTTGGTGGCATGGGCCTTGAACCGTGCTGTCTTTCTCCTGCATTCACTCACTTGTGTGCAGGCTCCTCGCTGTCACCTGTGAAGTGGGAGACAGTAGAACAGGACACCTGTGTGATAGGGCGGTTGTGCCGAGAACTTGAGTCACTTTACGTCAAGCTCTGTGCGTGCTGCGTAACAGGTGCCATGTCAATGGTGTTGGCTTGTAGGAGCTTTTTATATATTGAGGAAAGCCTTTTTGTGATAGGTTGCGAATACTTCCTCTGAGATGATTTCTTTACTGTTGTAGTTTGTGGCCCTTGGAATCGGGACATTTGTCAGGTGATGTGGGTCCTTGGGAGGGGGGATCGTACTCTGTTCCGAGGCCCCCCGACCCATGGAGAGGCAGCTAGAGCCTGTGGCCTTCTGTTGAGGCTACACCCGGGTGGTAGATGGTACCTGGACGTGCTCTTGCCCAGGGACGGTGGCCGTTGCAGGAATCGGGATTAGGACTGTGCCTGGCATGGCCCCGGGAGGAGGGCTGATGCTCACAGGCCTTGCTGACAGTGACCCCTCCCCCTCCCAAGGCTGGCTGGTTCCCACAGCTGGACATGACTCACTCATGGCCAGGCCGGCCGCAGACAGAGCCAGCCCACCTCCTGCTGACTTAGTCTAGGGCCTTTCGGGGCAGTGCTGGTCCTTCGCCTTGCCTTTCCTCGGGAGAGGGGCCTCGGGCTTTGGGTGGGGGCAGGATGGGGGCGGGGTGGCAGCCCCTTGGTACCAGGTTCCAAGCTGGGGGCCGGTAAGTAGGCCTGAGGGTCTCGATGGTTCTGGAAACGCCTGCAAAGTTGCATTATTATTGTTCTATCTGTTTTTCTTAACTTAAAAATTCTTTTAAAGATTGAATTTTGAAGCATAATATATACGGGGCAGTGGGAATCATGAAATGCTTTGTTAAGCACTTAGCTGAGGAAAGAACTAGAACGCGGCTGGCCCCAGGAGCTCAGCCCCCAAGTTTCTCTGTGCAGGTGGGGCCTGTCGCGCTGCCTTCTGTGAAGATGTCTCTGCCGCTTTGCCTCTGAGCCCTGGACCCCCCAGCTTGGTGGCCTGTCCGTGTGCTCTCAGCAGTCCCCTGGGGCTGCAGGGCTCTGGCTGTGCTGTCCTGCGGTCGGCCGTCTTGGTCAGTGCTCTAGAACGGAGCTGCTGTGGGCATCTGTGCGGGTCACGTCTGCGATGTCGCCGTGGTGTGTGGCGACCGGGGCTTGGCGGATCTCTGGGAGGAGCATGCGATCTCTGTGTTCTGAGGGGTCGTACCAGCTCATGCCTCCCCTGCCCTGAGAGCCTCCTCTGCGTTTCCCGAGTCAGGCAGGCCCCGTGTGCGGGAAGGAGGGCACCGCGGAGGGCAGGCCAGCCTGCCGGCAGCTGCACAAGGCTCCCCGAGGAAGGAGGGTGGGGCCGGGCACCCTTCCCTCCTGGGAGCTGGCTGGAAGAGCCCAGCCTGGGGCGGAAGCGGCCCTGCTCCTGTGGGCGGCTGTGTTCGGGCTCCCACTAGAGCTTTCGCCACCTTCCTGAGCCAAGAGGGCCGGCGTCCGAGGAGTTAACTAGGTCAGTGCCTGCCCACCTACCAGGCCCAGCCCAGCCAGGGAGTGGGATCCTATTAAGC
This sequence comes from Ursus americanus, assembly GCF_024610735.1. Classification (NCBI taxonomy): domain Eukaryota; kingdom Metazoa; phylum Chordata; class Mammalia; order Carnivora; family Ursidae; genus Ursus; species Ursus americanus. The sequence goes on from NC_142156.1 coordinate 24,610,783, forward strand.
AAAGCACCTTAGCGCCCCATGGCGGGGCGGCCTCCTACGTGCCTGGATGCCCGTACCAGGCTGCCCAGCACACCTGGCTGTGACGCTCGGGCCAGCCCTGTCCCCAGGGCCTGTGGGCACCCCGCCAGGGGATGGAGAGGGCTCCGTGTCATCTCTCTGTAAAGGCTTTGCCTTGTTGCCCACGTCAGGTGCTCAGGTCAGGCTTTGTCACCCTGTTTCTTGGGGGCTGCCTGGTGGGGTGTTGGGACTGAGGGTTCCCCACCCAGCTCTGCTGCTCCCTTGCCAGCTGTATACTGTGTCCTCTTTCCTCCCCTTGGGGGCTGTGACCTGGATGGGACTCGCCATGCCCTAGGCCAGCAGGGCAGCGGGGCTGTGAGGGCGGCCCTGGTGCGTTCCCCATAGGTCGTGGGGTCTGGCGGGCCCATGCCTTGGCCACGTTTACGTTTCTGTCTTAAAGTTACGATGAGCTGAGAACCTGCCACCTGAGGATGAGAATAGGCCACCAGTTCCCACCTGCCTCCCCCAGGAGAGAAGTGGTCTGGTCATTTCAAGTGTGTAGACTGACCCCAAGGAGGGGGCTTGGTGCCTGGAGCCTCTGTGGTCTCCGCTCACTCCCAGGCTAGCAGAAGTGGAACCTGAGGCCCATTTGGGTTGTGGGTGGGCAGTAAGCTGGGCAGGGGCAGGTCAGCTGTGGCCACGGAGGTAGTGCTGACCAGTCCTTCCCCTCTGGGGGGCCCAAAGAGCTGGCTTCCGTGGGAGGGGTGGGGGACACCCAGCAGTGAGGGACAGATGGCTGGCATCGGGTGGTTGGGGCAGCCAGGCCCTGGGGAGGGGTGTGGGCCCGGAGCCTGTCTGGAAAAGTGCCCCACCCAGGGGCGGGGAGACGTGCTGCCCGCACCTTCTTCTGGTCCCTGTCAGGGCTGGCAACAGTGCCGCCGGGCTGGCTCTCCTGGGACCTGGCTTGCTGTTGGCACAGGGGTAGGCTGAGGACACACTGGAGCTGGCTTCTGCTTCCCAGGCCTGGGCATGCTTCCTGACCTCACCTTGGAGGTGGCCCAGCTTGTGCCAGCCAACGGAGTTAGGGTGTCAAGGCGGGGAGACAGAGGCCAGCAGGAAGAGGCTGGTCTGAAGCTGTCCTGTGGCCCGGGGTCGTGGGAGACCCTTGTCTGGCTTTCCTGGGTCACCCTAAGCGTGAATGATCCATGGTGAGGTTGCTTCCGCTCCCGACCCTTGGCCCCAGCCCTGCCGTGCTCTGTCCCTACTGGCCCTCTGTGTTCCACGCCTGGAAGGGCCTGCTGGGAGTGAGGCTGATCCTAGGCCACAGCGGAGCACAGAGATCAGAGTGGGGGGGAGGAGTCTACGTCCCCATAGCCCCATGGTCCTGTGGCCTGCTGCTCACGGACTGTCCACTGAGGATCTGCAAGCCTTGGGAGGCGTCAGGGTGGTCTCAGGACAGGAGGTCTTTGGGGAGGTGATAAACTGTGACCTCCTGTGGGGAGGAGCGAGGCCCTGGGGAGTGCTAGGAACAGTGGGCCAGTGGGGATGGGGGATGGGCAGGGGCCAGGGCCCCTAAGGGCCCGTGGGGCGGGGTCTTTGGAGGGAGGGCGTCTGCCGTCACGTTTGGAAGCCTGCTGTGGCTCAAGTGTGGGGACGGGGTGGGACTGGGCCCAGGCCCCGTTTGAGGGTCCTCGGACTCGACGAACTCGAGTACAAAGGGGACTCTGTTGTCACGTCTGCTGTAGGGGCCTTCTTTCCAGGGGAGGTTGTTGTGGAGTCTGGGGCACTCCCAGATTTGGGGGAGAGGGAGGCAGGTGAGGGGTCTGCACTCACTGCTCCCATACAGCCCTTGCATGCCTGCCAGTCCTGGTGGGTCCCTCCCTGGGGATGCTCTGTCTCTGTATTGTCTGTCACTTTGTCCCTGCCTGTCCTGGCTTGGTGGGGTGAGTTTGGAGCCCTCCTGGAGGTGCCTGGGCCTGAGTCCCAGCTGTGCTCCTCTGCTGTGTGGCTCAGGGCAGGGGCTTAGCTTCTCTGGGCCACTTGAGACCAGAATACTCGTAGTGCTCCCCGGAGCTCGCTGGTGAGGAGTAACTGGGGGGGGGGGGGATGCCCAGGCGCTGCCTCTCCTGGGTTACTCATCGGTGCTTATCTCCCTCCCCTCTCTCTGCTCTCTGCGCGGGGCCTCCGCCTGCCAGCCTCCTGCCCCCCTCCTGGCTGTCGGCCCCTGCCTGCCTCCCTCCTGCAGTGCTCTCCGTGCGCCCCACTCCTCTGGCCTGGCGTGTGACTGGGGACTCTCCTGGAGTTGCCCCTGTGTTATCTCTCCTCTGCAGCTGGCTGGGAAGGACCAGTGACGGGCCTGGGAACGCAGGGTGGGGGTGTGCTGGAGCAGGCCTGCCTGCCCCGGACCAGGGAGCTCTCGGGGGCTTCAGAGTCCAGCCTCACACCCTGAGAGCACGCCCCACAACACCTGCTGCCCAGGTTGTCCTTGTCCTGGGGACAAGGCCTGGGGACACACGGCCCTCTGTTGGTGGAGCTCTGGGGGGGAAGCTTCTCATCAGGAGGGTGCTGACATTTAAACATGGGGTGCCCCCCCACGCAGCGGCTGGTGTCCCTGCTCAACTCGCATTGAATGTGAGTCTGTGCCCAGGCCCCGATCTGGTAACAGGGGGGCTGAGCCAGGGGACCTTTGTCCTGCCAGGTGAGGGTTGGGCATCCCTGGGACCTGAGTCTGCTGCTGAAGGTCGGGCCTTTGTGGATCAGCCTCAGGAGACTTCCCCCAAAGGCCGTTGAGAGATGTCCCTCTTGGGGTCACTTCCCTGCTCCCTCTCTAGGATTCCCTCAGGTCTGCCCCCACCATGCTTCCAGAGCTTTGGGGCCGGTTCACAGACTTGCCTCCTTGCACAGTGGGGAGTGAGAAGTTGGGGTTTTGTGTGGAGCAGAGAAAGGGCTCGTGCTAGGGCTCCCAGGGGCTGGTGCTGTGTTGGTACTGAAGGTCTGGGGGCTTTGTGGCCGGCAGAGCCACTGCGTGGGCAGGAGCTGGGGTGACTGAGGACAACAGGGGGGTTCACAGAACCCCCTGCCTGGCTGACTTGGCTTCTGGGGCCTCAGACGGCTTGTGTAGCTCTTGGGGGTCTCAGTGGTACTCCCGCCAGCAGATGAAGCCTGCGGATTGCAGGCCCATGTGGATGCTGGCAGTTGGGGGCTGTCTGTGCACTGGCCTGGGCCTCGAGCTCCTCAGTCTCATGGTGGTGGGCCCAGCCAGGGATGCCCCCTGCACCCTGAGGCCATGGGTGTCTGGGAGCTGCGCCGGAAGCTGGTGCGGCTGGCACTGCTGGTCTGCAGTGGGCTGGTGGTGCCTTCTGTAGTTCTGTCAGCAGCTTTGATTCTGGGGTCAGGAGTGGTTTCTCAGTTTTGTGGGTCAAGGTTCTCATACTTTGGCTGTGTCCTTCCTGGGGACTTGGGTTCCCCACTGGGCGGGTGGAGTGTGAAGCTGAGCCCTGTTGAAACTTCAGGGCTGGGCTGACCGTGATCTTCACAGCACCCGGGCAGTTGCAGGTTGCCCCTTGGAGGCAGGGTCCACATCCACCCCAGAGACCGCTCCGGGAACCTCAGCCTCTTCCCCAGACTTGGCAGATAAGAGTGCTCTGATTGGCTGCTGCTCTTGTCAGTCAGGCCCCCATGCAGATGACCTCAAAAACAAACCACCACAGCCCAGGTCCTTGTCTTGGCCGTGAGGTCCTCGTCTTCTGGCCACTACCCAGCGGGCTAAGCGCTGGTACAGCAGGCCCCGGGCCCACCCAGCCAGCCGGTGTCCACGCTCCCTGGCCTCGCTTGCTCACAGCCCAGGGGGTGTGTTGAGGGCGTGGGTGCCGAGTGTGTGGGTCACACTGAGGCTGAGAGGAGTTTCCTGGAGCACTGCTGGGGGTAGGTCAGGGAGTGGTCCTCTCTGCTTCTCATTGCTGCTTCTGTGTCCTGCAGGAGATGGCCAATTCTGTTTATCTGGTCATGGAGGTGAGTTCCTGCGGCCCCGGCAGGGCGGACAGGGAGGCCGGACTCTCCTGGCTCCTGGTTCCTTGGTATCTGGGGGTTAGAAGTTGGTTGCATGTCTGTGGGCATAGGGCCACCCCATCAGGAGCCCCAGTGGCCATGGCAGGTGCCTGAGGGGTGATCAGATCCCCCACTGACCTCTTCAAGTGTGGATTGCAAGGGACACCTGCCCCAGGAAGGAGGCGGGGAGCAAGGGAGCAGGAGTAGGGTGGCGGGGCGATCCAGGAATGGCCGCTGACCAGGTTGTGCCAATGGTCTGTTGCAGTACTGTAACGGCGGGGACCTGGCTGACTACCTGCACAGTGAGTGAACACCCCTTGGCCAGGGGGCTGCATGCCTAGTCTCACCCTGACCCAGTCTGCAAGGCAGCCTGACGGAGGCGGAGCATTCTCCCGTCCCCCCTTTCCCTTGCTGCGGAAGGTGGAAAGGGCAGTGGCGCCATCAGGGACAGCCTCGCAGGATGGATGGGTCTGGAAGGCCCCTTGTGAGCAGGGCCCTAAGTGGTTTGTGGGTGTGCGGTGCCTTCTGACGGCCGCCTGGCCCTACAGGGCTCCCAGACCTCCTGGTTGGCTGCTCTGCAGGGTGCTGGGCTGTCCTGAGCACTCTGGGCTCCCAGCAAGGCCAGGCTAACCTCGGAGGGGCGGACCTCCCCAGGACCCCGCCCGGTCGCAGCCCCAGCATCGTGCGTTCATCCCCTCGCTCAGAGGCGGGCTCTGGGGATCACCTGGACTGGTGGGCGGAGGGGGTCGGAGAAGTAATGGGCAGCGAGAGAGGGTGTGTCAGGATGGCGGCTGCGTGTGGCGGCAGGAGGACAGGGGCACGGGGACCGAGGAGCTGGGCAGCCGCAGCAGACGGGCCTGTGGTGTGGGCAGCGGGGACGGGAGCGCGGAGGGCTCAGTCTGGGAGCGGTGCTGCGTGGAGCCCCAGCAGGGCTCGCGGCCTCGACCTGCGTGCCGGTGAGCCACGTCCACTCTCCCTGCAGCCATGCGGACGCTGAGCGAGGACACCATCCGGCTCTTCCTGCAGCAGATCGCGGGCGCCATGCGCCTGCTGCACAGCAAGGGCATCATCCACCGCGACCTGAAGCCCCAGAACATCCTGCTGTCCAACCCCGGCGGGCGCCGCGCCAACCCCAACAACATCCGCGTCAAGATCGGTGAGGCCGGGGCTGGCGGCGGGAGGATGCGTGGGGCGGCCCGGACGCGGGGCTGCCCTCCTCACGTGCCTCTCCCCGCCTGCAGCCGACTTCGGTTTCGCTCGGTACCTGCAGAGCAACATGATGGCGGCCACGCTCTGCGGCTCCCCCATGTACATGGTAGGTGGGCCCAGCCCGGCGGCCCGTGGGTGGGGTGTGGGTCGCGGGCTCCCCTCCTCCTCACGCCCAGCTGCGCGCCGGCTGGCAGCCTGCGTGGCTGGGCCGTGTATCCGACCACACCTACGGCAGTTGGGTCACAGCTGGCTCATGTCTGTTGTCATTGGCTGGTGCTGGCGCCAGCCTTGGGTCACCGTGCCCCGCGTCCGTTCCAGCCTCGGCGCCGACTTGCATGCTTACTGCCCCGCAGGCGCCCGAGGTCATCATGTCCCAGCATTACGACGGGAAGGCAGACCTGTGGAGCATCGGCACCATCGTGTACCAGTGCCTGACGGGGAAGGCGCCCTTCCAGGTGAGCGAGCCCCGGGTCAGGCGTGGGCTGGCCGCCGCTTGGCACCCTGCACCTGACGCTTGGCTCCGGGTCCCGCAGCCTTCGCTCACGAGTCAGGTGGTCTCCTGGCTCTCCACCACGTAGTCACGTGGGGCCCGGTCCTGCTCCGGGTCAAGCCGGAGTCCGCAAGCTCCAGACTGCCTGTGCGTATGCCCATGTGTATGTCTGATCCTGGCCTCGTGCCCACCCTCCTGTCCATGCCCTGCCGGCGGGAGGCATTGAGTTGGTGTCAGGCACCCGGGGGCACCACAGGTGAAAAGCAGTGGCATGCTCAGCAGTGGGATTCCAGAGGGCTGGGGGCTCTGAGCCTCCTGTGCTGGGCTGCGCATCCCGTCGTGACTTCCTGGCTTGATCACGCAGCTCTCAGCTGTTGCCGGCTGGCCCCGCAGCCTTCTTTGGCTGCCCGGTGACCTCAGGAGGCCCCCTAGTTCCCTGCACCCCTCCCCGTCTCCTGTTTCCTCCCTGCATGAGCGTGTGGAGGGCTGTCCCTCACTGTCAACCCCGGGAAGGTAGGGCGCTCACTGGCTCCGGGAACGGTGCCTGGCAGTGTCCAGTGACCACAGATGGCTGACCACACACGTGCCCTCCAGGTCCTCCCCAGGGAGTATGGTGCCCGCTGGGAGGGGAAAGCTTATGCTGGGATGTCCTCTGTTGGGGTGGGGTGCATGGACTGTTGCATTTCAAGAAGCAAACATCCACTCACAGCAGACACCCTGACAGTCTACCCTGGGTGGGAGGGAGGCCTGGCTGCCTGGCTTCTGGCCTGCTGGCTGCTCTTGTGTGGTCTGCTTGGCCTACAGCCTGGACCAGGCGGTGGGGGTATGGGGGGCGAAGGAGGCCATCTCTGGGAGCATGGAGGGCCTGCGGTGCTTGGTCCAGGGCCATGAGCTCTGGCCTGCTGGTGTGGCTAGGGGACCTTGCACGGGGCTCGGAGGCTGTAAGGGGCACTCATGCTGCCGTCCCCTACCAGGCCAGCAGCCCCCAGGACCTTCGCCTCTTCTACGAGAGGAACAAGACGCTGGTACCCACGTAAGTGCCTGGGTCCTGCCTGCCCCCAGCCCCCCGCAGACCCTGGGTGGGCGGCGTGTCATGTTGTCTCCTGGCCCCACCCAGCATCCCCAGGGAGACGTCGGCCCCGCTGAGACAGCTGCTACTGGCTCTGCTACAGCGCAACCACAAGGACCGCATGGACTTCGGTGAGCGGCTGCCCGGCCCCCGGCAAGCCTGCAGCGCGTCCGCTCTTGACGGCCCACCGGTTTGGGGTGCGGCCTCCTGGCTGCTTGCCCCTCACCCTCAGCTCCTGGGTGCCCACAGCCGTTTCCCAGCAGCACAGGCTGTGAACACCCCGGTTTTGCAATGGGAAGTGTTGCCGCCGGGAAAACCCGTCAGGTGGGGGTTGGGGGGAGGCTCAGCCAGACGAGGTGAAGAGCCACCAGCTGGGGCCGGCTCCCTCCACGCCTGGCGTGATGCCGGCTGGGACGGGTGCCAAAGCCTGCTGAAGCTCAGGCCCCAGTGGCGGGGGTGGGTGGGGGTGGGAACCCTCGTCCCCCAGGGAACCCTGGGGTCAGGACTCTCCTAAGGCCTCTCCCGTCCGTCGTCCTGCAGACGAGTTCTTCCATCACCCTTTCCTCGATGCCAGCGCCACTGTGAAGAAGTGTGAGTCCTCTGAGGGGTCCTGGGGCCCCTGAGGCCGTGGTGGGGCTTGGTGGGGACGCGGGTGCCACACCTGCTGCTGCCGGGCTGGCCTGGCTGGGGGAGGGGGTCTCCCTCATGCTGACTTGTGCCCTCCACTAGCCCCACCTGTGCCTGTGCCCTCGTACCCGAGCTCGGGGTCTGGCAGCAGCTCCAGCAGCAGCTCCACCTCGCACCTGGCCTCCCCACCGGTGAGTCGCCACCAGGGGCCGGGCCCTGGGCTTCTCCCCCTCCATCCCCCCCCGCCCCGGGGTTTGGCGCTGCATGGATGTCATGCTGCTGCCGGTACACCGTCAGGACACCTGCCGTTCACACTAGCTGCGGACAGACGTGTTCGGGTTGTGAAATGTTGGAGTATGACAAGTCGGCAAAAGCCCTTGTAGCCCCCCACCCAGAGCCCTCGTGTCCCAGAGGCCGACCTGCCAGGTGTGGGTCCGTGTGTGCTGGCCGGCACATGTGTGGGCGTGGGAACAGGGTGGCCCTGAGACCTGGAGCCCGCCCCCCAGCACGTGCCCCCGCACCTCGGCACACACAGCTGGGACGCCAGGGGCCGTGGTGAGAGGATGGCGCTTGCCCCCGCTGAAGGCAGAAGTTGGATGCCTCGTGTCCTGAGCGTAGAGCAGGCCCCCTTGCAGGCCTTGCAGGAAGTCTCCCCGGGAGCTCTGTGGGAGCTGGGTGGCTGTGTCCGGTGACTGTCCCTGTGGGGCCCGGCCCAGGCCTGGCTGGCGGTAGACCATGCAGACTGATGGGGAGGAGGGTGCGCTGAGCCCTTTGTCTCACCCAGGCCCTGGGGCCGAGTCTCAGTGGCCCCCCTCTGACCCCCAGTCCCTGGGAGAGGTGCAGCAGCAGCTCCGGAAGACGCTGACTTCCCCGGCCGACGCTGCTGGCTTCCTGCAGGGCTCCCGGGGCTCCGGCGGCAGCAGCAAGGACTCGTCCTGCGACACGGATGACTTCGTCATGGTCCCGGCCCAGTTTCCAGGTCAGGGGCCAGGGGTTGCTTTGGTGCGTGTGCATGTGTGTGTACGTGTGTGCGTGCGTGTGCGTGGGCTTGCAGACCTGTCTCTGCCTGTGTGCCCTTGGGATTGTTCTGGGAGCTTCCATACCAGGTCAGCTTGGCTATGGAGTCAGAGCCTTGTCGTCCCAGTTATGTGGCTGGTCTGTGGACTGAGTCCCTGTGCTCAGGCCCTGCCCTCCAGCCTCTGCACCCTCCGGAGTGCCTGCTGCCAGGGAGGGAGCTGCTGCCGGCTTAGTATGTGTTGAGCACAGGTCCTCAGGCCTCTGGGACAGGCCTGGCCCCTCCCAAAACTGTTCTGGGGTCTAAAGTTCCTCTCGTGACCCTGGGCTTTGACACTTCCTTTCGCTGCCCTGGCCATCCCATGACTTCTGGGACGGGGCTGGGTAGGAGTTGCCCTGGGCTTCCAGGGCAGGGCCAGGAGGGCAGTGAACAGGGAGACAGGGCCATGAGAGAGGTTGGTGGGGCAGGTATGGGACCCGGGGTCCCAGAGGAGGGGTCAGGCCCAGCCTGGGAGCTGTGGGCACCTGGCCTGGAGGTGGCTGAAGGCTGGGGTACGGAGAGCACATCCAGGGTCTCCTTTAGATCTCGGAGGCCCGGTCAGGTGGGAAAAACAGGAGCTAGGACTTGGGAGTGCTGCCTCCTCCCCTCCCTGCCTAGAGCCTCCCCACACTGTCTGGAATCGAGTGTGGGGCCATCAAGGAGCCATGGCTGGTGAGGTGGCCCAGAAGCCTGGAGTAGACACTTGTCCTGATGTGAGAGGTACCCAGGCCTAGCCTCTCCCATCTCCTGTCCACAGGTGACCTGGTGGCCGAGGCGGCCGGTGCCAAGCCCCCTCCGGATAGCCTGATGTGTAGCGGGTGAGCCCCTGCCCTGCCTGCTCCTGGTTTGGGGAGAGGGGCATGCTGGCTTTTGCAAGTTGTCCCTGTCTTTGCCCTGCCTATGTTATCTGTCCCTACCAGGAGCTCACTGGTGGCCTCTGCTGGCCTGGAGAGCCGTGGCCGGACCCCATCTCCTTCCCCGCCCTGCAGCAGCTCTCCCAGCCCCTCAGGGTGAGCAGGGGCTGGGGTGGGGCAGGACTGCGAGGGGCCCCAAGCTGGGGTTAGGGGCCCCAGCCCCAGGTTGGGCTTCGCAGGCTGCACTGTGTCTGCAGGTCCTGTCCTGGTTCAGGCCTTGCAGGACACCAGGCTTCTCGCGGGTGGCCCAGGAGGAGGGGCTGTGGCTGAAGGGATGTAGACCCTGGGGGGTGGGGTGGGGAGCTGTGGGGCCAGCACTGCCACCACGCCTGAGCCTGTGGAGCCAGGTGGCCTCAGAGCCAAGCGGGGGAGCAGTCCCAGCCTGGCCTTCTACCATGTGTCCCTGTGGCACAGGGTGCGTGGCGTGGGGCGTGAACGGTCCCTGCTGCCTGAGCGGTGGCGGTGGCCTGTGCAGAGCGGAGGAAGCTGGCAGTCTCGGTGGCCTCTGCCCCACGGTGTTTGGGGCTGGGGTTCAGCTCAGTACACTGTTTCCATTGACACAGCCCGCCCACCTGTCTTCCTCCTGCAGCCGGGCCGGTTCCTTCAGCAGCAGGTGCGGTGTGTCCGTCCCCATCCCAGTCCCCACGCAGGTGCACAACTACCAGCGCATTGAGCAGAACCTACAGTCGCCCACCCAGTACCAGACCACACGGTGAGCATGGTCACTCCTCACCTCCGACTCCCCCGCCACTGCTGGGGTTCCCCCGGGGGCAAGAGCATGTCCTAGAGAACTGTAGTGAGAACCCCTACAGCACCCTTGGAGTGACACAGGGTTGTCGCACATGCACCAATGTGCAGGCTGTGCACTGTGTAAGTCATTGCCACCATTCACGGACGCATGGAAGTTTTAGGCTTTTTAACATGTTTTTCTGGTAGATGTTACTGAAGTATCTTGAATTTAGAAGACCCAGTACTGATTTTTGACAAATTCCAACAAACACGACAGGAGAAGGCTCCCTTTTTTTGTAACTCACAGAAGGCCCTGCGGTCTAGTGGTTGTCCTGGCAGGGACTGTGACCTCAGGCCTGATGGTGCCCAGGGGAAACACTGAGGTTCTTCACTCCCTAGTTACCGCCCTAGGCAGGAGGGTGAGTGCTCCAGTCTTCCTGAAGGCTCCCAAGTGAGGCCCGTTATTTGGACGGAGCGGGGACGAGCCATCTGGCATGGCCGTGACCCTCACCTCCTCGTGCCTGCTCCTGTCCCCAGGTCCTCCGCCATCCGCAGGTCGGGCAGCACCAGCCCCCTGGGCTTTGCCCGGGCCAGTCCGTCACCCCCATCCCACGCCGAGCACGGAGCTGCCCTGGCCAGGAAGCTCTCCCTTGGTGGGGGCCGGCCCTACACACCATCCCCACAAGGTGAGCCTGAATTCCCCTGGTGGAAACTCTTGAAGGGGGGCGGCGGGGGAGGGGACTTGCTCTCTGTCAGGGCATGACCTTGGTGACCCTCTCTCTCAAGTTGGAATCCTCCCTGAGCGGCCTGGCTGGAGTGGGGCACCCTCCCCGCAAGGAGCTGAGATGCGGGGTGGCAGATCCCCTCGTCCGGGTAGGTGCGGGTGTGGCCCCCAGGCAGGAGCCACCTTCCTGCTCACGACGGTCACTTGTACAAGTGAAGGGAGGGTCGGGTCCTGGGGGACTGTGCTCACAAGCTCAAGCCTTGGGCTGTGGAGAAGCGCTTGGGGCCCCCGTGTCCGTGTCTGCCGTGCGGCACAACCTGCGCCCCTTTGCTCAGGCGCGCTGCGGAGCAGCCGGGGTGGGGGAGTAGTCCAGACTCGAGGGCCTCACACACATGCTCCTCTTGCTGTCGGTGGGGCTGGGCCGGGCAGGCCCCACGTGGTAGCGACCAGGCCTTGTCGTGTGCCGCCCCAGGCTCCTCCGCACCCGAGCACCCTCCGCAGGCCGCGGGGCTGGGCTGTCGCCTGCACAGTGCTCCCAACCTGTCCGACCTGCACGTCGTCCGCCCGAAGTTGCCCAAGCCCCCCACGGACCCCTTGGGGGTGGCGTTTGGCCACCCACAGTCCAGTCCCCCACAGCCGGCCCACGGGCTGCAGTCCTGCCGGCCCCTGCGAGGCTCACCCAAGCTGCCCGACTTCCTGCAGCGCAACCCCCTGCCCCCCATCCTGGGCTCCCCCACCAAGGTAACAGGGCCCCAGAGCTGCGGGGGGGGGGGGAGGGAGGGGGTGGCCCGTCCTGGGAAAAGACTGCAGCGTGTGGCTCTGTCCTGAGGACCCCTTCCCATCCACCTGCCCTACCCGCCTGGCAGGATTCCTGTGGGACACGCTTTGGGCCCCAGAGATGCGGAAGGTGGTCCCCGGGCTCTGGCACCACTCCGGGCAAACTTCTTAGCTCAGTCTTTGCTATGCTATTGTCGTTGAGGTGGGGCCAGACCCACAGTGACACACAGGGTTTCTGGGGGTGCACGTGGGCCTGGGGTTGGGCATGTGCGTGGCGCGTTACTGCTTTCCTGCAGCAGACGAGGTCTTGTGCGTTTGCTGTGGAGACCGGGTTATGGAAGCGTGGGGCTACGCAGGTGTCGGCATCGGGCTGTTAGGGCCCTCATGGCAGTCCATCTTAGCACCCCATCTGCTCCTCCTAGGCCATGCCCGCCTTCGACTTCCCCAAGACCCCCAGCTCCCAGAACTTGTTGACCCTCCTGGCCCGGCAGGGTGTGGTCATGACACCACCACGGAACCGGACGCTGCCGGACCTCTCCGAGGCGGGCCCGTTCCATGGGCAGCAGCTGGGCCCCGGCCTGCGGCCCTCAGAGGACAAGAGCCCCTTCGGCAGGTGTGTGGGAAGGGAGTGTCTGGGAGGAGAAGCCAGGAGTAGGCCTGCGTGTGGGTAGGGGCCCCATCTGCGCTTCCTTCCTATGTGACCCTTTCTGAGCTCCCTTTGCGTGTCTGTTAACGGGGGCAGTACCTGCGTCCAGGGTGGGCAGGAGAGCAGCCAGCCAGCCTGCATGAAGCCCTGTGCATGCCTGGCGTGCAGTGAGTTAGGGCAGGCTGGCTGGGCAGTGGGGAGGCTGGGCGATCCGGGTCGGGGGCCCCCTGCTGGCTCCTCATGGCTCCTCACCTTGCAGGTCCCTCAGTACTGGCCGCCTCACCGATCTGCTCCTTAAGGCTGCGTTTGGGACCCAGGCCCCTGATTCGGGGAGCACGGACAGCCTGCAGGAGAAGCCTATGGAGATCGGTGGGCGGGTGGGGGCTCCCTGGGGTGGGGGCGGGCAGGCCTGGCAGGGGATCACCAGGCCCTGAGCCCCTCCTCCTGCTCTTGCAGCGCCCTCTGCTGGCCTCGGAGGGAACCTGCTTCCGGGAGCCCGTGCTGGGGGGGCCAGCAGCCCATCTCCGGTGGTGTTCACCGTGGGCTCGCCCCCCAGCGGGACCACGCCACCCCAGGGTCCTCGTGCCAGGATGTTCTCAGGTGAGGACTGCACGGTGCTCCTCCAGGCTGCAGAGCGTAAATGGCTGTGTGGATGGGTCAGGACAGGTCAGGAAATATGAGGTACTGTCGTTCTTGCACATGGAGCAGGGATGGTGTCCACAGCACTCGCGTCTGCGGCCACCGTGGGGTCAGGAGTCCCGGGCTCGGGGCACAGACGTGCCCACAGCGCCCACCTCTGGACCGGAGGGCCCACCCGCAGCGGGGCAAGAAGCAGGAGGGATAGGGCGTCCGCGGTGGGCTCTGCTCCACGAGGCAGGGCCAGAGTGTAGACCAAGGCGTCCAGACCAGGTGGGGAAGGGGTTTGTGTCTGGGAGCTGTGAACTTGCTGCCCACTGACCTCTCCCTACAGTGGGCTCCTCGAGCTCCCTTGGCTCAGCCGGCTCCTCCTCTGCCCGTCACCTGGCACCCGGGGCCTGTAGCGAGGCCGCCCCGGAGGCGCCGGCCCCCGGCCACTGCTGCACCTTCGCCGACCCCGTCACCGTCAACCTGGAGGGGGCCGTGACCTTCGAGGCCCCTGACCTCCCTGAGGAGACGCTGATGGAGGTGAGTGCCCCCCGCTGTGGACGGCAGTTCCCGGGGCCGGGGGGGGGGGCGCAGCCGCCGCCTCAGCCGCCCCACTTCTCCGCAGCAAGAGCACACGGAGATTCTGCACAGCCTGCGCTTCACGCTGGTCTTCGTCCAGCACGTGCTGGAGATCGCGGCCCTGAGGGGCAGCGCCAGCGACACGGCCGGGGGGCCCGAGTACCAGCTGCAGGAGAGCGTGGTGGCCGACCAGATCAGCCTGCTGAGCCGGGAGTGGGGGTGCGTGTGCCCTGCGGGGCCGGGGTGGCGGGGGGGGGGGGCTGGGGTCCTGGGACTCCGCGCCGCCTGACGCGTCTGCCGCCCTCCAGCTTTGCGGAGCAGTTGGTGCTTTACCTGAAGGTGGCCGAGCTGCTGTCCTCGGGCCTACAGACCGCCATCGACCAGATCCGGGCCGGCAAGCTGTGCCTGTCGTCCACCGTGAAGCAGGGTGAGTGCCGCGCCCCCAGGGCCAGCGACGGAGGCCGGGTGGAGAAGGTCAGGGAGAGGCAGAGGTGGTGGGAGGGGTGATGAGATGACGAAAGCCCTGCCGCGGGGTCCCCTGGGGCAGGGGCAGCCAGGGCTCCCGGGGCCGGGGGGAGGGGTGGCCGGCGGCCCCTCACTCTCTGCGCTTGCCCCGCCCCCGCCCGCAGTGGTGCGCAAGTTGAACGAGCTGTATAAGGCGAGTGTGGTGTCCTGCCAAGGCCTGAGCCTGCGGCTGCAGCGCTTCTTCCTGGACAAGCAGCGGCTCCTGGACCGCATCCAGAGCGTCACTGCCGAGAAGCTCATCTTCAGCCATGCGGTGCAGACGGTAGGCCCAAGTGGCGGGTGGCACTTAGGTGGTGGAGGCCGTGGGGGGACGTTGACGTCCACAGCTTGCTGGACGTCGGGCTGGGGCATGACTCCGTGCTGCTCCACAGCCAGCGCTGACGCCAGGCTCCCCTGGCCCAGCACGGTGCTGGGAGCCGGCCTGGCTTTCAGGTCCAAGCAGGAGGCCTCGTTCTCAAGCCTTGTAGTGGGCGAATGTTCTCCAGCAGAGGCCTGTGCAGGCTGAACAAACTTCTGGGGGAAAGCTTGCCTCCTCTGCCCCGGGGGTGACTGTTGGCTAGTTAGGTCGTCACAGCCCGTGTCTGCCAAGGGGGGCCCTGCCCAGAGATGCCGGCCCATCTGGGGTGGTTGCCCAAGGTCGCACAAGTCTGTTCAGGTCCCCACATGGCCCCGGCAGTCTGCACCTGGTGTCCACACCTGGGCTCACCCCCTGGCCCCTCTCGAGCAGGTGCAGTCGGCCGCCTTGGACGAGATGTTCCACCGTCGGGAGGACTGTGTCCAGCGCTACCACAAGGCTCTGCTGCTGATGGAGGGGCTGCAGCACATCCTCACCGACCAGGCGGACGTGGAGAACATTGCCAAGTGTGAGTGCCGCTGGGCCCGCCTGGGGAGGGCGTGAGGTGGGGGTGGGAGGCGGGGTCCCACTCACGGCGCCGTCCCTGTTGCAGGCAAGCTGTGCATCGAGCGGAGACTCTCGGCGTTGCTGACCGGCATCTGTGCCTGACCTGTGGGGTGCCTGGCTTTCTGTGCCCAAGGGGCTGGATCTCCTCTGCCAATTCCCCAGGCTTGGGGGCGGCCATCTGGCCAGGCTTGAAGGGACAAGCCTGCGGCCTTGGTGCTGCTTGCTGGTGCCGGGGAGAGGGTGGGGGCTCAGGCCTGAGCTCTGCAGCAGTGGGCTTCAGGGTGCTGGGAGGGCTCCACACGACCCAAATCCGGCCAGTCCCCCTGCCTCGCTGATGAGCTGAGCTCTCCCGGCCACCTTGGAGGTGGGTGGGCACATGTGGCCGGTCCCCAGCCCCAGCCAGATTCCAGGGCAGCCCTGATGCCGGCCGCCGTGCTGAGGACAATCCTCGACACTGCTCTGCCCAGGAAAAGGTGTGGCCTCCTGGTCGCCCTCCTTCCCCGAGACCACCCACCCAGCTTTGTGAATCACGGAGCACTTTATGCAGGCGGACCTGCAGCAGGACTGCCCGCGCAGTCCCGCCTGTAGCGCTACGAGGCGCGTGTACATATTATATACATATATACATATATAAATAGCCGTGCGAGCGCGTGCGAGCGTGTGTGCTGTGCCTGCTGCCGGGATCTGCCCGGAGAGACACAGACCTCTTATTTAAATGTTCTTTTAGGGACGGACAGTACGAAGCACCGAGCTTTCTGAACCCAGGACAGACGTTGAAGTCTATTACACTTTGCTCCCAAATCCTATTTTTCTGCAGCTCTTTTTTTTTAAGGAAAGAAAATTTGTAGGAGTTTGGGATGTTTATTTTGGAAGGGTGGGGCAGAACGGGGTGGGTCCTTAGTGTCGTGTGGATGCAGTTGGAGGCACCTGGTGCCTGTGAGGGCAGCCCTACCGCTGCCCCCCTCCCCACCTGGAGGTGGTGGGCAGGCAAGGGGTGTTAACTGCAGAGCCTCCCATCCAGCTTTCACAGTGGGTTTGATGCCAAAGTCGCATGTATTGCCGCCGCCCCCCCCCCCCCCCCCGCCACGGTAGGCTGGGTCCTGGCTGCTCTGGGGGGGGGGGCGTCAGCGGGGAGGCTCTGCCTCACCCCCCTCCCCCGCAGCGTGTCCTGGAGAGGGCAGAGGAAGCCTGCCTGAGTCCAGGCGCCCTGGGCGAGGGGTTTAAGGTCTCACATCAAGACGTGGACATCTTTGTGTTTCTTTCTTTGCAATACTTGAAATATTGCCACTGTGCTTGGATTTCGAAACAGCCCTGTGAGTTCCCTTGTCAGCCAGTGACTTCGTTCCTTGCTGCACGGAACCTGTGCATATTTATTGCTTTACGGTCGGCTGGGATCCAGGGCCACCGGGAGTCTGATGCCACGAGAGGGGACTCGTGCAGTGGGCCGCCATGCCGCCCGCCTCCCGGCGTGTGTGTTACCAGCCGATCCTGTCCTCCACGATTCAGCGCCCGACCCTTGGTCTACTTTAAAGGAGTTTTGTGTGATCCCCCACCCCCTCCGTTTGCATTACCTTGTGTCAATACCAACTGAAGGAAATAAACCTTTGGAATTGAGTGGGCGTAGCTGATGGCTGGTTTGTCGGGATCGCTAGTGTGTCACACGGCATGCAGGGGGGCCTGCAGCAGCACGTGGAGTCGCCCTGCGCGTGCCCCCCGGGGCGCAGATCCCCAGGGCACACTGGGTGCTCTGACGTGAGTTCACGACTGTGTCCATCCCCCACCACCAGGGTTGCAGTCTCAGTCCGTGGGGGTCCACCTGGGAGGGGGCGTCGGTTGTGAGGGGAGCCAGCTCCAGACTGCAGCGGCCGCGCCCCGTCTGCCCCATCCGAGGTGCAGGATGTGCTTTCTCCTCGTCCTCCCCGAGGCTGTGGTTCTGTCTGGATTTCGGCTGTGTTACAGTTGGAGCTGTATCTCTGCGATGCCTGGTGACCTCCAGCACCCTTTCATGTGCTTGCTGGTCATTTCTAGGGTCTGTAGATTTGCATTTTTAAAACTACATACTGTTTTCGTGAGTTTTAAAAATAGCTCATTACCAAAAAGGCTAACGGCAGTGTTACATGAAAGTGTGCAGAGAGGTAGCCTTAGAGGGGCCAGAGGGTGGGGCCCGGGGTGGGTGGCGCTCTGCTCCTGCCTGGCTTCCTGCAGCCTGCATGCGGTCCCCGCAGACAGGAAGGGCTGTGCTGGTGGGGAACGGGGCCCGGGAGGCGGAGCCCCTTCCGCTCTGTGGGGCTCCTGGAAGAAATGCCCGGAGGATTAAGACAATCATGGCATTTCGTTGCTAAATTAATAGGCTTCAGAGTTCCATATCCTCCTTTACCCTGCCCTCCCTCTGTTTCTCCATCAACGCCTTGTGCTGGTGGGGGATGTGAGCCTACACGGACATGCGCCATCACCCTGGTCCATAGTTGCTGCTGTCCATTCTGTGGGTGGGACACCCGTATGATGGTACACGTCTACCATCACAGTGTCACGGAGTAGCCCCGATCCTCTGTTCTACCCATTCTTTCCCTCCCCCAACCCCCGGCAAACACTGGTCTTTTTATTGCCTCCATAATTTTGACTTTTCTAGAATGTCACAGAGTTGGAATCAGACCGTGTGCGGCCTTTTCAGACCGGCTTCTTGCACGTAACAAATCTGAGGTTTCTCCGCGTCTTTCCATAGCTCGTTTCCTTCCAGCTCTGAATGACACCGTACTGTTTGGATGGGTCACTTTATCCAGTCTCCAACTGAAGGACACCTTGGTGCTTCCAACTTTGGGCAATTATGGCTGAAACTAGAAGGGTTCTCATGCAGGAACCTGGTGGTAAGCGCTGGGCCCAGGAGGGCTGGGCCTGGGGTGTGGCAATTACCTCCTTTCTGTCTGAGGACCACCCATTCCAGGCACATTCCGGGCACATTCACAGGTGTCCAGGCCCACAGGGGCCTTTGGCCAGGAGGACCAGGGTCAGGCGGGCCACCGTAGCTGGCGGGGTCTGACGAGGGAGCAGGTGTGGTTTGCTCCGCACACAACAGGTCACAGGGAGCCTCTTCCCCCTGACAGTGAGCAGTTCTAACCTATGGTGCTTACCTTCCTGCCCGTTTCACTCCTACCAGGACCCTGGGGCAGGCTCCTGGCAGGGACACATGCCTCCATCCTTCCTGCCTGATGTGGCCTGGCTAGGGGCTCCCCACTCAGGGGCGGCACGTGGTACAGTCGGTGGACTTGGGCCTGGCCCTGAGACAGCCCTCCACCTGGTCTGGGTCTCTGTTCCAGCACCAGAGAATGCTGGGCTCCCATGTGGCAGGGAGGGAGAGACTGTTCCCCGTGGCATAGCCTGAAGTCTCAGCATCAAGCCTCCCTTGGCTGCCTGGCTGGGTTAGTCCTCTGCCCATCTGGAGCCATCCTGGTTGTCAGGGTCCTGGACTCCTGCGGATGCCCTCAGCTTGCGGCCCATGTCCATTTCCCTGTGCCAGGGTGCGGCCCGTGCCCTCAGAGCTGTTAGGGCCAGGAGGGAGCATTCCCGGAAGAGGGCGGGGGTGCCCTGTGTGCAGATGGTGCTCTCTGCAGGGCTGGCCCAATGCTTGCTATGGCTGCTGAGCCACCGGAGCTCCCCAGGTCACCCATGACCATGCCCTTTTGTCAGCCCTGGCACACGGAGGCGGCTCTCTACCCTCCTGCAGAGGGGAGGGCTGTCCTGGGGGTCGTTTAGCAGAAGTGAGCCGTGGGCTCCCACCTGCGTGATCTCAACGCATCCTCACTTTTGAGCTCAGAGGAGACCGAGCATGGTGTGGTCCGGGGGAGACCCTGGTCAGCAACCACCAACCCACTTCCTGTGTCTGGGCCGGCCAGTTGTGGATGTTGCATATGAACGTGCCCTTCGCATCTGGTTTCTTTCACTGCGGGCAGAGTTTCCGAGACTCACATCGTGGGCGCAGCAGCTCCCTTCGTACATGGCGGTTATGACTGTGATGCCCGATCTATTTTTCCGCTGGGTTTGGTCACTGGGCGTCCCCCTACGAGAACGTGAGCTTCCGAGGCCGAGCGTTGTCGCTGCGCTCCTGGTCCACTCCCTGCCGCTGGAAGCCGACCGGTCCGCCTCCCAAGCCCTCCCGCCAGGTTTTCCCGAGGACCGCGCCCCCCGGGTGTGTGGCGTCTGTAGACCACCGGCTGTCACGGGTCTGGAAGACGCAGAGTCGGGGAGGCGCAGCTGTGCTTCCCTCCCGGCCGGGGCGCACCGACCGCCCTCGGGGTCCTCGTCGGGAACGCGGGGCCCGCGGCGCTTGTCCTCGGAGCACCTGTCCGCCCTAAGCCCGGCTCGGCGCCGCCGCAGGCCCCAAGCCCCGCCCCAGCCCCCGAGCACAGCAGCGGGCTCGAAGCCCCGCCCCGCCCCGCCCCAGGCCCCAAGCCCCGCCCAGCACCACCCCCGGCCCTAAGCCCCGCCCGGCGGGACTTTTGTCCGCGCCCGGCCGCCGTCGGGCGCGCGTTCCACTTCCGCCTTCGCCCACGTGGTCCGGCTCCGGCTCAGTCCGCGGCGCCGTGAGTGGGGCCGGGTGGGAGTGCGTCCCTCTAGTTCCGGAGAGAGTGGCCGGAGCCTCCCGGACTCCCGAGGGGAAGCCGGTCGGGCGGGGCGGGAGGGGCGGGACGGGTAGGGGGCGCTAGGGAGGTCGGCCGCCGGCCGAGGGGGCGCTCCGGGGGAGGGGGCTGGGCCCGTGCCGCCCCCGCCCCAACACCCCGCTCCCTGCCGCGCATGGCGGCCCGCAGCCTGCGGGCGGCGGCCGGGGCCCTGCGGAGAGCCTGCGGAGCGTGGAGTCCGCGCCTGGGACGGCGTCTGTTCTGGTAACCGCGGCGCGTCGCCCGGGCCCCCGCTGTCCAGGCCGCGCGTCCCGGCCGCGTCGCTCACGCTGGCTCCGTGTCCTTGCAGCTCGCCCCCCATGGCCGGGAACGTGCAGGCCCCCGCCCCCGTGGGCGCCGCGCGGGAGCAGGACCGGAAGGCCCGGAGCGGGTGGCAGGGCGGGGCCCGGATCTGGGAGGACGCCGAGCAGCAGGCCAAGAAGCTCAAGAGCAGCCCGGACGGCGAGCCGCACAGGAAGCTGCCCAAGCGGAAGATCGTGTTGCTCATGGCCTATTCCGGGAAGGGCTACCACGGCATGCAGGTGAGGGTGTTCAGTGCCGCCCGGAGCGTCTAACACAGCCATGCCTGGGCTCGCTGGGTGTTGTAATAATTCTCACCTCGGACAGCGGGACGACTGGAGTTCTTCGGGGTCTCGTTTTAAGGAAGAGTGTAGGTCGCACCGGGGAAACTGATGTCGCGGCGTGGGGTCGACTGTGCCGACGGGGCGGGTGACTCTGCCTCAGGGATGGTCGGGCCACCCCCGCTGCTCTGTGCGGCTGAAGAAATGCTTTTGGGGCTGTGATTTTGATGGGGCGCACTTTTGCCTTAGGCGCGGTCTTGAGAACTTCGCTGTGTCCCAACTTCTGTTTCTGTTTGCCTCAGTTTCCCTGTTAGGGAAATGGGGGGTTGGAGAGTGACAGTGGCTCACGGTGCTGATGGAAGGGCATATTGAGACCCTGCCACTCGGCCGCCTTCCCCACCGCTGCAGCTCTCTGTCCCTGCCTGTGGGTGTTTGAGCAGCATTTATGACTTGATGCTTGCAGTGAGGACCGTGAGGTAGACCTTGGGAAGAACTTCCCCCTGTGGTGATCTTGGCAGAGTGCTTGTAGGCCTTCGTGTCCCTGGTGTGGGGAAGGTTTTCTCTGAGAAGTGTCAGGGTGGTCGCATGACCTCATTGATAGGGGGGTTGGGGGGGGTCCTGCGGGCCTTAGGTTGTAGTTAGGGCACGCTGAGAGGGGTAGTGTTAGGAGGTTCTAGAAGCAGTGGGTTGTCTTTCCAAATCCAGTCCTAGCGTCCTCAGGTGGGTTTCCCCGCTTTGAGTCACGGGGCCTCCCTCCCTATGGCAATAAGGGGGTGGTGTCTGTCTACAGCCAGCTGCTGCTGACAGATTTGTCTCCAGCAGGAGGGGTGCTGGTTTCAGATCTGACCAGGTGGGAGGAAACAGCGTCTCAGGTGATATTCTCCATGGGCTGTTTACCTGGCTGCCAAGGGTGGGGGGTTTCTAAGAGACTGGGTGCCCTCAGGTAATTGTCCTACGTGCCACAGGACGGGGAAGAGCCGCGGTGTGTCCCCAGGGCCGCAGGTGTGGGCCCAGCACCCAGGTGCCCTATGGGGAGCAGCACAGGCCTAGGGCTCCTATCTGTGGGCAGTGACTGAGTGAAGAAACCTGGTTTTCTACTCTTTGTTTCAGAGGAATGTTGGGTCTTCACAATTCAAGACCATCGAAGATGACTTGGTGTCTGCCCTGGTTCAGTCGGGTTGTATTCCTGAAAATCACGGCGAAGACATGAGGAAAATGTCCTTCCAGCGGTGCGCCCGGACAGACAAGGTAGGCGCCGGCTCTGCCCTTCCCCTGCAGGTTCGAGCAGCACCTGAAACCGGTCTGTGCACCCTTCACAGCACACGTCAGCGTCTTTATTCGTCCGGACTCTTGGCTCTGAGTGACAGATGCACAGACCAAACTAGGCAAAACGGGAGGAAAGCCGTCGCCTCGTGTCACTGAGAAGTTCTCTAAGCATTTCCAGTCCGGGTGTGGCTGGACGTGGGTGCTCACTGCTGCCCAGACTTCATGTCCGTACGTTCTCCTCTGTGGCCGCTGCAGGTGGCCGCACGGTCACACTGTCCATGCAGCTCAAGCTTGAATGTCCCGTTTTCCAAGAGGGGAAAGGATATGGGTGACCCTGGTGTGATAATTTGCTCTATTTAACTTAGTTTATCTAAGATAGTCTTTTTTTTTTTTTTTTACTGTGTAATCAACAGAAATGCAATCAGCAGAACGTAATTCCCATTCTGTGTGTGCATGTGTGTCACGGCTTGGCAGTCTGCTATGTATTCCACGCTCACGGCGCATCACCACCACACTGGCCACGTCTTGTGGACTGGGGAGCCTCAGTGGCTGTGGCCGGTGCTGTCCACTCGGTCCCAAGATTGAGTCTCACTGCTCTGACTCACTGCCTCACACATTTGTCCCGGGCTTAGTCCTGGTCGGCGTGGCAGCCGTTCCCGGCAGTCTCGCCCTGTTGTGTTCCTGGGTATGGGTCTGGCATGGACAGGAGCTCCCCAGGGGAGTGTGGAGGGGAGCCGGGCAGGTGGGTAGGGCAGAGGGCACGAACCTCAAGTTCTTCTCCGGCAGGTATGAAATGCAGAGTGCATCATATGCCTTCTGCCTCCGCTCTGCAACCCCGGCCCTGAGATGCTTCTGTGGCCGCCTGACGTCCTTGGGGGTGTGACACAGACACGGGCAGGTCGGGGTCCTGAGCAGCTGAACAATGGTACCAGGTCCCCTGGGTTTGTGTGCCAGGCGGGGACCACAAAACTGGTGCACTGTGCAGATAGTGGAGAACAAACACCGGGCTGCAGGTTCGAGTCTTGTAGGCGACGCAGTGACGTTTCTCACGGCTCAGGGTCGGGTGCTGTGGTTCCTTATAGTTTCCCTTTTCTCCTGAATTGTTCCAGTGACAGCTTTCTGGTAGTTTTCAAGGCAGAGGAAAGGCAGATATTTGCCTGAGCTCACGGAGAGAGCGCTTCAGAGCGTGGTTCTTAGAGATTGTTCTGTTCGAATGTGTTTCCCTTTTAAAGTTTGGTAAAGCTGGAGAAACGCGAAGCTTCTCATACTAACATCCCAGCTCATCTCTCCACTGTATGTCCTGCCCCGTGGATGAAGAAACGATAGCATTTTCCTAGTTTTTATTTCAGAATCTTTAAAAAGCAGGTTTGCTAAGATATAATTCTCTTTTTATAGTTTGCCCACCCAGAGTGTACGATTCAGTGGATGCTAGTGTGTTCGCACAGTTGTGCGGCTGTCCCTGCAGCTGGTCTGTGCACACTTTCATCTCTCCAGAAAGGACCCCAGCACCCTTAGCCGTCTCTCCCGCCCCAGAAGCACCTCTAGAACTTTCTCATTTACACACGTGATTGATACAAAAAGACAGCCATGCCATTTATCTTCGTTCCTTTGTTTTTTAAGATTTTGTTTTTTTGAGTAACCTGTACACCCAAGATGGGGTTTGATCCCACAGCCCTGAAATCAAGAGTTGCATACTTCACTGACTGAGCCAGCCAGGCTCTCCTTTTAGTTCCTTTTTTTGATCTAAGTGTTTGAAATCAGTTGTGTATTTCTCGCTAATGGAATGGCTGTCTGGTGCCCTCTGTGGCTGCACGTGGCCAGATGTTCTGTAGTGGACGACGTGGGTCTGGGGGCAGCGGATTTAGTCTGGGTAACATTTTCAGTGCTAATTTTTTGTATCTTTTTAAAATCTTTCCAGTTGTTTTTTGGGGGGGGGGCAGAGGGCGAGGGAGAAGCAGGTTCCTGCTGAGCAGGGAGTCTGATGCAGGACTTGATCTCAGGACCCCCGGATCATGACCTGAGCTGAAGGCAGACGCTTCGCCAACTGAGCCACGCAGGCGCTCCCATCTCTCCAGTTTTCTGTTTGGAAAAATGTCAGCCCTGCAGACTTGTGGGGAGTATCTCAGTGGATGCCAGACCAACCCTCTCCTCTGTTCAGCAGTGATACCGTTTTGCCGTTTTGCCATGTTGGTTTTCTATGTCCTTTCTTCCCCTTAAACCGTTGGAGAGTCCGTTATGGACCTCATTCACCCCGAAAGCCTTAGGCCTGAATGTGCAGGGACAGGGGTGCCCCTGGGAACTTCCCCTTGGGCGGTCCAGCCCTGTTGGAGCACTGCTACCCACACGCCTCGGTTTGTTCCTGACCCAGTGCCTGAGCTGCGGTCTGCATGCACACGTACTCCCGTCCTTTGAGCTCCCTGTAATCTAAAATGGTTTCTGTCTCTCTGGTCCTTCCTGGCATGTTTTTGGACCATTGAAGCCAGTTGTTCTGACAAACGCCTTAGTCGGGATTTGTCCGATTGTTCTCATGACTCGATTCAGATAAAGATTTGGGCAGGGGTGTTACGTGTATTGTGGTCTGATGTCTCGACCCGGGTTTGTGGAGCGTCTTCAGATGATGTTCACACGGCACTGACGTGTTTGACGCGGCTGATGCTGGGCTGCCCCCCGCGTCTGCTCCCAGGACAGCACCCCGCCCGCCCTCCCATCCATTTCCCTGCCTCTGCATGGTCTTGCCATGTTAGACGAAGGCGCGGCACTGGGGGGAAGTGTGCTCACCCTGACGGGTGTTGCCTGCGTAAGCAGCTCCCCTTCCCTGTCCAGGTCATCACCCGTCCTCTCCTGACTTATGTGGCACAGTGGTCCCCCCTGGTTTGTGGGGGTTGTGTTCCAGGACCACTGGTGGATGCCTGCCCTGTCGATGGTGCAGAAGCCCCATGATACAGTGTGCTCGTGAACGCGGCCAAGGGAGAGATGAGCAATGGTCACTCAGGGCAAAACAGGATGTTTTAGCCGTGTGCTGGCCTGGAAGTTACATGAGCGGGGGCTCTCAGAAGGCCTCCGGGCCAAACCCACCGTCCGCGCGAGATATGCCCACGTGATGGGGTAGGGGTGTGGATGGCGTGGGCTTGTGCTGGAGCGCGAGGCTCCTCCTGGGGGAGCATCAGCAGCGTGGGTGACTGGGCACCTGGAGTGGGGATGGCGACACCGTGGACGACCCGGGGCGACCGCTCTTCCTTGTTGGCCATTGTTTGCTCTTTTTCCCCACATCTTGCGGAGTTCGGTCCGGAGGGGCCTTCATTTCCTACCTGCATGACCTGTATTTCGCTGGGATCTGAACCATCAGTGACCTTCACCTGTTGTGCTCGCCCGGCGCTTTGTGAGTTGAGCGCCGTCTGCAGGTCTCACCAGCCCCTCAGATGCGTTTCTAAAGTCAGAACTTGCACCGGAAACGGAGCAGCCTTGGCACAGTCCTTTGTCCAGGAGAACACCTTACGGAGGGGTGTGCCTGACCCTTCTGCTTCCTTTGCAGGGCGTGTCTGCGGCGGGGCAGGTCGTGTCCCTGAAGGTGTGGCTGATTGACGACATTTTAGAAAAGATCAACAGCCACCTTCCGCCTCACATTCGGATACTGGGTAAGCGCTGCAGGGCAGGCCGCGCGCCCGTGGTGGCTGGTCGTGCAGGGACGTGAAGCTCTCCAGATTGCTCTGGTGCGGAATGAGGACGTGGGAGCCGTTGCTTAGCGGTTGGGAGGAGTGGTTGTGAGTCGTCTCAGAGTTCGCTGTCCCCTCCCCCTGAAGGGATGAGCTGGACAGACACTCGGGAGCTCCCTTCATGGCAGCACCTTCTTTCAACCAAACACTGGACACGAATGTCCAGATTCGGTTAAAACAAGGGTGATGATTCCCTTTTATAACGAGCCTGATAAATGGGATTCTTAGGTCTTTGTTAAAACAATCCCATCTGACGCTCTGCCTTGGCGTGGTGCGTTCGGGCCGTTGATGTTCCTGTGGTATTGGGTGGGTTGGTTGGTGTAGACCTTGCCCTCTATTGCTTTTTCACTCTCCTGTGTTCTCCTTTTCTTCTGTTCTTTTGGATTAATGAATGTTTTTCATCATTCCATTTCATTATTACCTTGGTTGCCTTGTGGGGTGTAATTTGCTGTGGTTTTTCAGTCATTGCTTTGGGGGTTAAAGCAGGGGTCGGTAGACCCTCTGTAGCAGGCCAGACCGTACGGCCACCTGACCTTGGTTTCGGCCCCACCCGCTCCTTGACTTTCACCCCGCCCCCGTCTTTGCAAATGGGCTATTTGGAGGCTGTGTCTGTTCAAGCATCCTTGTCTGACACCCACTCACCCTGCTTCTTGTAGCGTTTGAAGACGACAGCAGCATCCCTGCATCTTTCCCCTCGGCCTTGCCGCTGATGTCTGTGTATCGTGCGACCACATGTGGTACCAGCCCACATGGCGTTGTTTTTCCTTTAGCAGCCAATTGCAAAAACCGTTTGAGGTATAATTGATGTATAATGAGCCCCGTATTTATGCGTACAGTTTTGCCGCGTGTGCGTATGTGCGTGGACGCCTGTGGAACCCTCCTGGATCGGACCTGAACCCCTCCCCCCCGCTCCTCCTCATTGGCCGCCACCGATGGGCGTTCTCTCGCCGCGGATTAGTTCGTTCCGTTAGCACTTTACGTGAACAGAATCAGGTCATATGTCTGGCTGCTTGCACGGAGCTGGGTGTTGTGTGGACCCCGCCACACGGGCGTGCCACACGTGGTTTCTCTGTGTGCCCCCCAAGAGTGCTGGGCTTCCACGCGCCCGTGGATAAAGCTGCCACGGGCGTTTGGTGCAAGTAAATGCGTTCTCACCATGAAGTTAGTGACGCTTATTGGTTACTTTGTTTGCTGTGCTGCAGCCTTTCTCTGCCTCGGGAGGGTCTTCTCCGGGGACACTCCTCACTGAGTAAGCCCTCGTGAAGGCCACTTGACGCGTTTGCACGGGAAGGTTTTCTGTGTAGTCCGTAGATCAGGCCCCAGTTTTGCTAAAAACAACGCTGAATCCCGTACAGTAACCACAGTGCTTAGCGCTACTTATGCAATGTGACACGTGGGGTGGTTTCCCTTGTTGCGGCCCCAGAGCATGGCCGTCGGGCAGCCCGGGCGCCGATCCCGGCAGACAGCCACCTGCACGACGCGTCCTGGTGATGCTCGGTGCAGATGAAAGTGAATTTTATGCCAGGCAAAAAAGAAAACCTGAAATTACCCCCAAATGAGACACGACAGTCGAGGGAGAGCAAGGAGGGCAGGAGCCCTGGTGTCTGCTCGCCTGTGAGGCACAGGCCTAGACACACACCGTAGCCCCGTGAGCTCGGGTGAGGGCAGGCCTGCTGTCTGGGACCCTGGCACAGCTCGGGCAGCACCCCCGAGTCCCAATTCTTGCCAGGACTTATGTGTCCGCGGGGAAATTCTCTACGCGCACGTTCGCTTCTGTGCTTCGCACAAGCGGAGCCCTGTGTGCTTCGCACAAGCGGAGCCCTGTGTGCTTCACGGTGTCTTTGTTCTTTCACTTCTAGTTCGCGTGTTTGTCGAGCTCCTGCTGGGTCTGTCAGCACTCAGAGCGCAGGGCCTTTGCAGACCTGCCGTCCTGACGTTTGGGGGCTGCCTGCTGCTTCATCCTGCGAACATTCCAGAACGTCTGCGATCATGTTTTTCTTGCTGGACTTTCTGAGTTTACTTTCGTTGTTTATGGTGTTGCTTTTAGATGTGCTGCTGCCTGGTGGCCTTGCGTAGGATAACTTGTAGGGTGTGGTTTCAGGTCCGTCATGTATTCCGTGGAGAGCCTCACAGGGCGAGAGCATGCGCTTCCCTGTCCCTCCGCGAACCCTGGGTTTTAATAAACGGCCCGTGTTTTTGATGAGTTGGTTTGCGTAACGCTGCCGTTGAGCGTCAGGCGCGTGCGGGTTCGGTGCAAGGAGGCCAGGCCCAGGTCTGGTCCAGGCGCTCGTTGGCAGGGAAGCGTCGTCCTCACTTGCCTCCTCTCCCCCCAAGGACTGAAGAGGGTCACGGGCGGCTTCAACTCCAAGAACAAGTGTGACGCCAGGACCTATTTCTACATGCTGCCCACGTTCGCCTTCGCCCACAAGGACCACGACGTGCAGGATGAGCGCTACCGGCTGAGCGCAGAGACGCTGCGGCGCGTGAACGGGCTCCTCGCCTGCTACAGGGGCACGCACAACTTCCACAACTTCACCTCGCAGAAGGGGCCCCGCGAGGCCAGCGCTCGGCGCTACATCCTGGACATGTTCTGTGAGGAGCCTTTTGTGCGGGAGGGCATGGAGTTCGCGGTGATCAAGGTGAAGGGGCAGAGCTTCATGACCCACCAGATCAGGAAGATGGTTGGCCTGGTGGTGGCCATCGTCAAGGGCTACGCCCCCGAGAGCGTGCTGGAGCGCAGCTGGGGGGAGGCGAAGGTGGACGTGCCCAAGGCGCCGGGGCTTGGCCTGGTCCTGGAGCGCGTGCACTTCGAGAAGTACAACCAGCGCTTTGGCAACGACGGGCTGCACGAGCCACTGGACTGGACGCGGGAGGAGGCAGGGGTCGCGGCGTTCAAGGAGCAGCACATCTACCCCACCATCATCAGCACCGAGCGCCGCGAGCGGTCCATGGCCCAGTGGCTGAGCACCCTGCCCGTGCATGACTTCAGCGCCACCGCGCACGGGGCAGCCAGCCCAGGCGCCAAGGTGGGGGCTGGGGCCGTGAGGCTGGAGGCTGGGGCCCCGGGGCTGCCGCAGGCCCTCCCTTTTGGGAGCTTGGCCAAGCTTCTCGCCTGCTCTGCACTGCTGTCCTTGCGTCCGTCATGCAGACGAGCAAGCTGAGGTGCAGGGAGGTGTGTCAGGCTCTTGGGGTCACACAGCTGCGATGAGCGGGGCCAGGGCGTTGGACCGGGTGGCTGGTGACCCCACAGTGCTGCTTTGTGTTTGCTCCCCACTCAGTGCCTAGTGACCTTGGACAGAAGCTGTGCTCGATGGCCTGCTTTCCCGATTTTGGGACGGAGGTGTGAGGATGAGCACTTTGGGGTCCTCAGCACGTGTCTGTTGTCACACCTGCTCTGGAACATGGGGTCCCTTGGGAGAGGCACGTGGGGTGCTTGGCGCCCACTCCGGGTGGTTGCTTTGTGGCGCGGCCTCCTGCTAGGGCCGCGGCTGCAGGTGGCTCGTCCCTGCCGGTAGTGTTAGGAGGAGGGCACCTGTGTGAGGCCCTGAAGTTAACCGTAGTCTGCAGCTGGAGTTCTTTCCCTGGGGCGGGAGACGTCCCCGAGCCTGGGTTCTCTGCTGGCCCAGCAGCTCTCCACTGGCGCAGTCCCACCCATCGTCTGTGCGCTCAGAAGCACGTGCTCCTTCTGGCACACCCGGGGTTGTAAAGTGACGCACGCAGGTAAGGGAAGCCAGCCACGTGGGCCAGGTGTGGGAGAGCAGGTCAGGGAGGTGATGGGGATCGGACACTGGCAGGCGGGAGCGCTCCGGCTCTGTCTCACGGCCAGCGGGGGGAGGGCCACGCCGGGAGAGCAGAAGCTTTTCCCGGGAGAGACAGGCATCCCGGGATTTTATGTGAGATCTTCTGCTCTTGAGGGTTGATGGTGACTAGTTCTCCCAAGCACCGTGAGGCCAGACGGAGTGTGTGTGCAGATTCGAGCTGGGGGCCAGACGTGCCCTCTGCTGGACTCCTGCGAGGACAGGCTCCTGCCGCTTGCTCTCTTCACACCTGAGGGAGGGCCTGCGCTTGTCCAGTATGGAGTAGCCCCGTTTTGTGTGCCCCGAAAGCATTGCGTCCTGAGGGGATCTGATGGAGCCCCACGAAGACCCCCTTGCCCCCAGCCTTGGCTTTCCCTGCCCAGGTCGGACTCTTGAACTGTTGGCGTGGAGACCAGGAGTCGGGCTGAGAGCAAGTGCTTGTGCTTGTCTGTGGCGATGGGGCAGGTGGGGGGCGGGCCCTGATGCTGAGCCCCGCCCCCCCCGGGAGGAAGCACCCACACTTTTGCTCTTGTCCTGCAGGTGCCCAGCCCCCTAGGAGACAGTGACTGAGGTGGCGGCCGCCCGCTGGAGCGCCTTTGGGCTGGCCCAGTGTGTGCCAGGAGCCGCTGCCGCTGCGGGCCGTCCTCGCCAGCATGGGAGAGCTGCGCCGCGGCCCCGCAACCTCAGGGTCTCGAGACCTGCATCAAGCTGGGTTTCATCACAGGGAGGACCTGCTGCGAATGCGTTAACCGTATACACCTCAGCATGTAAAGATACTATTTTTTTAAAGAAGCAGTTTTCTTATTAAATAAGTACAAACTTTGCTTAAGTCATGCCATTTTTTACTTTTCACTTCGTCGCTCCTGTGTGTTTAGTCTCCAGAGAGAGGGAGAGAGTGCTGGTGCTGTTAGCACAGTGGCGTCGACGGGTGGAGGCTGGAGCAGGTGGGCACAGGAGGCTCCTGGGACCGGCCATCAGGACCGGGCTTGGCGGCTGCCTGTGTCGTACAAGCCTGACAGGCAGCCTGCACAGGGCGGGCCCTTTCCACGTGTGGCCTTCACCCTGGTCACATCCACCCCAGCCCTGCCCACGTCCCAGGTGGGAGGAGTGGGACGGGTGAAGGGACAGTTGCGCCCTCGGTGAGCTCTCCCAGCAGAAGACCCACCAGTAGCTTCTTCCCCTCATTGTCAAGGGCAGGTCAGGTGGTCCGGTCTAGCTGCAAGGGATGCTGGGAGATGCCCTTTACCAAGTGGCAGGCGCTGCAGCACAGCCCAGGAGTGACCTCTCAGGGAGGAAGGGGGATCTGGTGACAGGCGGGCCGTGGGCAGTTTCCGGGGGGAGGCGGTGTGTTCTGTGTGTGCGTGCTGGTGTCCGTGCGTGGGTGCACGCGCACACACGATGATGCACGCGCGCAGGAGATGGACGGAGTCTGTACGCGTGTGTACGCACGTGTGCTTGCGTGCCTGCACAGGTGCTTGTATGCACGTGTGTGCACGCGTGTGATGGGGGGGTGCGTGGGCACACCCGTGTGTGCACGGAGCTCGGCACATCTCTTCGAGGGCTGCTTCAGGGTGGACAGACGGTGCCGTGTCAGGAAAACCACTGAGGTTGCTGGTGGTGGCCAGGGGCAGGCCGTGTGCAGAGGGTGAGTGAGGTGTGGGGGGCACCAGAAAAGCCGCTGGGCTTCCTGCTGCCAGGTGGACAGAGGTGAGGGCAGGAGGGAGGACTGAAGGCTGACTTGGGCCTTAGGTTTGATGGACTGATGAGATGGGGCCTTGGGGAAGGGCAGTTTGGAGGAGGGGTGGACGTTGGTGTTAGGCGTGGGCTCTTTGCTAAGTCATTTCCGAGGGCAGAAATCAGCTGGATGACTGCTGGGGCCACGACTTCTCCCATGAAAGGCCACAAAGCCTTGGTCTGAGGATCAGTGAAACCTCCGGAGTAGATTGCTCCCAAATGTGACTCCAGGGAATGAATGGATGACCCGTGTGAGTCACCTTGGAGGATCCATGGATGTGTGGCATTTTCAAGTCATGAATATGCTTGAAGCCACAGCACAGAAGGGAGAAGGTCTTCTGCCCTCGTTCTAGGGCCTCTCTCCGGAGGCTGTGGCTTTTCCCAGAGAGCTCTGTGCACAGCCCAGCCCATCTGATCCCCCTCTCACACAGACGGCGGCTTGCAACACACTTCACTCTTGCCTGTCTCAGCGTAGCTTGGCTTTGCGGTCACGAATGTCTGCATTGTTCTTGCTGGTGGCTCAGTGCATCCTGCTGCCAACCCTATACATCCTCGTTCCCATGTGTGAGGAGCTGTGGATGCAAAATCAGTGGTCTAGGGGCGCCTGGGTGGCACAGCGGTTAAGCATCTGCCTTCGGCTCAGGGCGTGATCCTGGCGTTCTGGGATCGAGCCCCACATCAGGCTCCTCCGCTATGAGCCTGCTTCTTCCTCTCCCACTCCCCCTGCTTGTGTTCCCTCTCTCGCTGGCTGCCTCTCTCTGTCAAATAAATAAATAAAATCTTAAAAAAAAAAAAAAATCGGTCTGATGGGTTCTAACGGCCACTTGGCTTTGATGGCTTTTGTCCTCCATAGAGCCCTGCCGATGTCACGTGACGGGACCTGCCCCCGACTCCCTCTAGAACCTCAAGGGAGCAAGCCTGACCTTGGGGCCAGCCTTTTCCTGGGTTTCGTGATCCTTCCCTGAGTGTGGAAGGCACAGAAAGTTAGGGCCAGGATCCAGAAAGTTATCTGCCAGAATGCAGTGTTATCCCAAGGACACAGGAGAGCAAGACCCCGCACCTCCTTTCCCTGCCCTGGCCCCTGCACGAGGGAGGAGCCCAGCTGCCTGCCGGCTCCCCACATCGGTCAGCATGTAAGATGTGCACTCGAGTCAGCCCCTGGGAAGTGATGGGAAATCACGTGAGCCACTCTGTGTGTACCAGGACCACGCAGGTCTCTGAGAGGGAAGACATCACTGTCTGGTTCTGTGTGTAGCTGGGCAGACGTTTTCTTTAGGAAACTTGGGGCTTACAGATTGTTGGGGGTGGGGGGCTCGAGGACCTGGTTTGGGACTGGACCAGATCCTCTGCAGTGATTCCCAGAACAGTACAGAACTGGCCCACTGAGGCACCTGCTCCTCATGCTGCCTTGGGCTGGGGGGGTCGGTGGGACTGGAGGACCCGGAGCCCCCCACACGGCCACACACCTGCAGCTGCTGACAAGCCATCCAGAGCTGTGGCCTGGGGGCAAGGGTTCACGTCAAGAAAACACCGTCCACAGCTCCACGTTGATGGCCACCCAGCACTGGGCCTCCCTTGCAGGAGAGACATGTGTCAGCCCTGCTTTTGGGCAGCAGGTGCAGCCAGGAGCAGCAGGAAGGAGGTGGCCTCCTCCCTATCACCTCCAGCCTTGCTCAAACGCAGCAAACAGAAGGGACCTCCCTCAGCTGGGACTCTGGCAGATGGAGTTTTTAACTTACTGGCTTCAGCAAGTAAGAGGGTGGCTTGAAGGTTCAAAGACCCAGTCCCCACCCAGGCTATTCAGTAGGATGGAGAATGTGCTTTAGACCATGGCTCTGGAACAGCTGGTAAGTGGGTAAGCCCACTCCTGTCTCCTTTTTAAAGCCAGGGTTTGTTTTTCTAAAATCTTCAGTTTAACATCAGAGGGCATTTGCATCTGCACTTTATCGAGTTAGTCTTCTAATTCTTCTTTTTTCAATTTGTTAAGATTTTTAAAAAAAATTTTTTAAAGTAATCTTTATATCCAATGTGGGCCTCGAACCCACAACCCGGAGATCAAGAATCCCACGCTCCACCCAACTGAAAGCCTGCAGGTGTCCCTAACCTTCATTTTTTAAAATGAGTTTTTTATTGAGTTATAATGCACATCCCATAAACACATCCTTTCAAAGTGCACAATTCAGTGGTTTTTAGTACGTTCACAAAGTTGTGCAACCACCGGCGCTACCTAATTTCACAACATTTTTATCAACCCCAAAGGAAATCCCACATCCAGTTGCAGTCAGGCCCCCCCCCCCCCCGGGCATCACTAACCTACTACTGTCCACCTCTGTGGATCTGCCTATTGTGCACATTTTGTATAAATGGAACCCTACAGTATGTGGCTTTCCATGTCTGGTTTCTCCCACCGAGCGCCGGTTTTGTTTTTGTTTTACTGTTTTTTTAAAAAAGGGTTTATTAGAGAGAGAGATCATGAGCGGCAGGGAGGGGCACAGGCAGAGGTGAAGCCGACTCCCTGATGAGCAGGGAGCCGGACGCGGGGCTCAATCCCAGGACCCCAGGATCATGACCTGAGCCGAAGGCAGACGCTTCAGGGACTGAGCCCCCCAGGTGCCCCATCCACCGCATTTTTGAATATTACTCTTGATTAACAAACGAAAATGTTTTCTAGTTTGTCTCCCATTCTTTGGGAGATGAGTTATAAAAGGATTGAATCCTCAAACCTTTCCTGGATTCTTGCCATGTGTCAGGCTCTGTACCGGGCTCAGGGATTGCAAAGATTCAGGCAGCTTTCCTGCCCTCACTTAAAAGGGGGGTGGGGGTGGGAGAGGCATCCAGTCCGGGAGGACGCGGGCCTGGCGGTTCGGGGCACGGAGCGCCACGGGGAGCGAGGGTAGTGTCTTCCAGGTTCGTGTGCCCTGTCGCGGGTGTCCGCGACCCAGCCCCCCGGTGCACCACATTCCCCGCGCAGCCGTTGATGGGGCTGTTTCCGTTTCTCGGCTCCGGTGAGCGGCGGGGTCGTGTCCCCAGTAGCCCGGGGTCGGACGGCACCAGGACGCTCTGCTGCCGGCCGCCGTGGCCAGAGTGGGGGAGTCGGGGCTCGCCCCCCACTTCGCCTCCTCCGGCCGGGGAGCCCGGCCGCCCCCGCCGGTGCGCAGGTGCCCCACCCGGGACATGTCTAAGGACCGTCCGCCGTCCGCTCGTGGGGCCCTAAGTCCCTGGTCTCTTCGGGATGCCGACCCCTGAGCCGGGGTCTCCCATTCGGGGGCCATCCCCTCTCTGCCGTCTTCACCTCTGGCGCCAGCCCCCTTCCGTCTGATGCTATCCGCGGGTCTAGTGCCCTGCGACTCCCGGGGCCCCGCGAGCTCCCCGCCCGCCCCGCCGGCTCCAGCCCATCCTGCCTTCGCGGCCCCGGCCTTGCCCCAATGCAGTACTCCCCGGGGCCCGACCGCCGCCGCCCCGTCGGCCCGCCCTCGCTCGGCCGCTCTAGCCCTCCGCCCGTCTCGACGCCTCTCGTCGCGCGACGTCACTTCCGGCTCGCCGTAGCGGGCGCGCCGCCGCTTCCTCCGCTCGCGGCCCCGGATGCGCCGAGCGGAGCGGCGCCACCTCGACCCCCGCCCCCAGCCCTCCGCCGGACGCAGCAGGAGTGCGGTCCAGGCCTGGGTAGGTGGGGGCGCGGAGTGGCCGGGAATGGCGGGGGTCAGGGTCCGGAGTCGTGTGGTCCGCGACCCCGGTCCTTCTGGGAGCCCTTTCCCCCCACCCCCGGGACGTGTAGTTGGGGGCCCGCCGGGGTGGGGGGGGCCGCTGCCGGGAGTTAGGGAGTGGAGGTAGCGGGGGTGCAGGTGGCACGGGTTTGGCGCGGAGACGCGGCACGCGAAGACGGGAGCGCCGGGGGGGGGGGTGGCGCCAGGAGTCAGGGGTCGGCCGGGGGTGGGTGGGGGCCGCTGAGCTTGTGGAGGGTGCGCCGGTGCGGCGCGGAGACGCGGCCTGCGGTGACAGGGCGTCGGAGCTGTGGGGGGCGCTGATGCGGAGACGCGGCAGGCGGTAACGGGGCGCCGGGAGTGGCTGGGGGGCGGTGATGCATAGACGCGGCCCGCGGTGACAGGGCGCCGGGAGTGGTTGGGGGGCTGGCGCCGAGACGCGGCCCGCGGTGACGGGGCGTCGAGGTTGGGCTCGGAGACGCGGTCCGGGGTCCGCGGTGACAGGGCGCCGGGGTTGGGTGGGGGGCTGGCGCGGAGACGCGCGCGGTCCGCGGTGACGGGGCGCGGGGGCTGTGAGGGGGGTGTTGGAGCTGAGACGCGGCCCGCGGTAATGGGGCGCAGGGGTTGGGTGGGGGCCTCTGGCGTTGGGCAGAGACCCTTCGTGGTGCGGAGGCCCACAGTGACCTGGGCGTCAGGCGGGGGCGGCTCTCCAACCCCCACTACAGGCCTGGCACTTTATTCTGGTTTGGTTTTCGGGTCTGCGTGGTCAACTCCTTCAGCAGGATAGGCATTCCCACTGCATTGGTCCTCTGGCGCCAGCCGTGCCGCCTTCGCAGGTGTGGGAACAGGTGCAGGGGGACAGTGATTTGTCCAAGTCATTCAACGGGGGACAGCTGGGTGAATTCAAACCCAGCTCATTTTGACGCTACTGCGCGCAGCACAGCAGTGTACTTGGGATGTGTGGGGCTCCAGAGTCTCCCTGTGCAGCTCACTTGGCCCGCTCAGAGGGCGCAGTCTTCTTTCCTCCAGCACTTTGCCACGGAGATCTGTAGCCCTCAGGTCTCTGCTGGGATATCACCTTACCAGTAGAGAAGGATAGTGCAGCCCAACGCTGATGGTGCTTTTCCCTGCCATTGTACGTGTTGGAGTCTTCATGTGCTTTCTGAGGGATTTCTGAAGTGATATATGCAATAAAATGGCT
This sequence comes from Ursus americanus, assembly GCF_024610735.1. Classification (NCBI taxonomy): domain Eukaryota; kingdom Metazoa; phylum Chordata; class Mammalia; order Carnivora; family Ursidae; genus Ursus; species Ursus americanus. The sequence goes on from NC_142156.1 coordinate 24,646,340, forward strand.
TTGGTAACTTTTTTTAGTGGAACCAGTAAAACAAACATGCTTTGTGAATGGTTTCAAAAAATGTAAAAATATGTTTTGTAACTAAGTCATCCTACCACCCAAAGATAAGCACAATTAATGTTCTTTTGGCCCCTTATTCTATCCATGTAATTTTTCTTTTATAATTGAGATTGTATAATGTAATTTTATGTGGTTTTAAAAACAGCATGATCACGTACTGTTAAGTCCTGTACAGTAATTGCTGTTAGCACTGTAGTATCCACAAACCATTCTTTACTCTTTCGCATTGGGTCCACCGTTTCTTGCCTACTCTAGGGCATAGCTCTAACGTTCTGTCTTCTCTTCAGTTTATCTTCTCTCCAAAGTATTCTTACCAACATACAAATCCTCCAGCTTCTCTTTCTAGGCCTTAGCTTCCTTTCCTACCACAGTTGGAAAAAAAATCATGTACTCCCTATCACCATTTTCTCCTCTCATTTCTCTTGAACCAACTTCAGTTAAGCTTTTGGTCCCCCAGTCTCCCCTCTTCTCCAGCATCGCTCCTTTTGGGATCAGTCGTGCTGTTATATTGCCAAGGCCCCCTGTGGGCAGCCTTTGAGCCGGCTGCCCATGGCTTCCTTGAAACACTTGTCTCCTCGTGGCATGGAGACACCACTCTGTTGGTCCTCCTTTTACCTTGCTGGTTGCTTCTCATCTCCTTCACCTGTATATATTCTAATGCCTTGGGGCAGCCCTCTCTGGTCTGTACACCTGGTGATCTCATCCTGTGGCAGGGCTGTAGGTCACATGTCAGCATCTCCTGAGTGTGTATTTCCGGGCTGGGTCTTCCTGTTCCAAGTTCCAGATTGCACTTGTACTTGTGCGAGACCTGCTGCTTACACGCTGTTGCATTTCACTTGGAGGCAGCTCCACATTTGCAGTGCTCAGGTCAGAACTGTCCTGTGATCTCTGCTTTTCTTCCACGTCCTAAATCTGCTCTGTCCACACTCTCAAAATCGAATTCAAACCGACTGCTCCTCACTGTCTTCTTGGCTACATCTGTCCTTCAATCCCGTCCCCCCGCATCTCTTACCTGGGTTATTCCAGTGCCCTTCTCGCTGCTCACCCGAGCTGTTCTGCGTTTGAATCTCAGCACAGCGGCTGAGTGATGTTTTTAGAACAGAAATCAGATTGTGCCCTTCTTTGCTCAAAGCCCTCCATGGTTCTCATCTCAGAAGAAAAGCTAACATCTTTTAGGTGGTTTATGAAGCCCCTTGTGACCAGGTCCTTACTGCCCCTGTTACCTCATGTCCCTGCCCCCCACTTCTTGTCCCCTGGCTCGGGTCCTGGGCACACATTGGCTCTGTGTGGAATGTTGGGTCCTTACATGCCATGGTCTGACTCTTTTGAGAAGCCCCTCTGCAGAGAGGCTGCTGTGGAACTCAGAACCTTGACCACATCGCTCACTGTCTCTGTCCCTTACCTTGGGAGAGCTCTGCCATTGTGCTTCTTGTCTGCCACTTACTGCTCTGTGTGTTACCTTACCGCCCCCTTTCTGGGGTCAGGGACTATGCCGTGCTCACTGTCGTATCCCTAGTGCTTCAAAATAATGCCTGATGGAGTAAGCCTTTAATAAGTATTTATCAAGTGAATATAGTAACAAATTCTTTTCCAAAGCAGGTGGATTTGATAGGAACCTAGGTGTACTTGGGTAATCAATGATTTTAGTAGATGCTGAGGAATAGAATTCACATGCTTAGAAGAGGGAAGCTGGCTCTTCCAAGAGGCACAGATGCTTGCAGGGGGTAAGGTTGATGTGGGTAGAGATGAAGGGGAGTCATCTTGGAGGTGGGAGGGCGTGAGGCCATTCAAGGAACAAGTCAGTCACCAGGCCTTGCATTCAGTGTGTGGTTGGGCATGGCATCTCTTCATGTGGACCGTCTGTGGGGTCTGCCCTGTGTGCTGGCAGTGAATTCTATCTGTCCCCCTGCCCCCATTTTATGTCTCTGCTCCTCTTGCATAGGAGGGAAGCTTTCCTTTTCTGTTGGGGTTTGTGGCTGCCCAGCATGGCCTCTGGGGTCCACCCCTGGAGCTGGGTCTTCCAGTCCCTGAGGTTCTGCAGTCCCGGTGTGGAAGTGGTCTCTGCTTAGCTGGTCTGCTCCTTTCCTTGGAGCCTAGGGCAAGCCGCTCGTTGTGGCTGCAGTCTGTGGCAACTGGAGCTTCTTTTCACGGGAGAAAGCGCAGCGTCTTCCTCAGGGAGCCTCGCTCTGGTCCTCGGCCACCTGGAGGGGTGTGCCCTTTGCCTTCAGGAGTCGGGCCTGGCCCTCAGTGTTTTCTTCTGGGCAGAGCCTCTGTCCTTTGGGCCTATATTCTCGGCCCCGCCCCCCTGTGGTTCCTGCTTTATTTCTAGTTAATGGAAATTTTTATCTTGTGCATTGTTGTAGAAATACATTTAAAAAGCATTTATGTACGAGTGAAGGGAAAGCCTTTACATAACCTCATGTTGCTGTTTCACTTAGCCTTTTTTTTTTTTAAACACTTCACGCATTGCAGTATTCCCTTTTCTTGGTGTAGAATTCTGAGAATTTTGATAGATGTTGTGTAATTTCCAGGACAGTCAGGATTCAAAACAGTTTCTGGGGCACCTGGGTGGCTCAGTCAGTTGAGCGTCTAACTCTTGATTTCAGTTCAGGTCATGGTCTCAGCATCATGAGATCGAGCCCTGTGTTGGGTTCCACGCTCTGTGTGGAGTCTGCTTGAGATTGTCTCTCGCCCTCTGCCCCTTTTCCCGCTGGTGCGCACGTGCGTGTGCTTTCTCTTTCTCTAAAGTAAATAAATAAATCTTAAAAACAAACAAAAAAATTTCTTCACCCCAAAGAATGCCCTAGCGCTGCCACTCTCCTGAGCTCCTCCCTCTGGGCGGCCGCTGATCTCTGTCACTGTGTTTTCTGTCCTTTCTGGGGAGTCAGTTAAAGGGGCTCTGCGTGGAGCCTCTTGAGTCTGGCTTCTTTCGTTGAGCATAATGCATTTGGGGCTCACGCAGGTTGTTGCTTGGATCAAGAGCTTGTTTCCTTCTGCTGCCGGGTGGGCTGGACACATGGATGTGCCACACTTGACCCAGCCCCCTGCTGTTGCTGGTCCTCTGATGCGAGTGGTGCCCAAGCTGTTCACGTCCTGTGCTGTTCAGACAACAAACAAGGGTGCACAGGATGAGAGTTCCTCTTCACTCTTTCTCCCCATTCCTGACTTCCTTCCCAGGACTAGCTGATTTGGTTCCCACTTTTCCAGGTCTCTTTCTGCACGTCAGAACCTGCATTCTCCATGATGGCGCTGTTTCTCACAAGGGGCTGGAAACTGGTTCTTGGAGGAGGGTGAAAAAAATCTTTGATATGACTGTGGTTTGTGGCCTCACAAAGGGTCACAATGCATCTATAGATCTATGCTATGGCTGAGGTATTAAATTTTCACAAGGTGTGTGGCGGGGATTAGGAGAGAAAGGTCAAAACAGGCCCCTCAGGCGCTCTGGGTAAAAAGTTGAGGAACAGCAGCGAGCGCTGCCATGAGTTGGGGGCTTGCAGCTTTATGGCTTGTGTCTGAGGAAGGACCTCTTCGGTTTGTCTTGACTCTTCCTCCCAACCTGAGGTCGACCCTGCCTATCTGGGGAGCGCAGGGCTCTCAGTCCCATCCGGTTAAGGACCTGCCCCCACCACAGTGACTGTAAGCTCCTGGCACCATAGCCTGCTTAGCGAGAAGGAACATGGGGACCTCAATTCCCGCTTCTGCACCGTGGCACTGCGATGTGGCACGTGGCACAGTGAAGCCCAGAGTTTTAAAACTCCGTTTGGCCCAGTTAATGTCACTTGGAATCTACGTATTTTAGGAATGAGCGTGGAGCCTTCCTACCGTGCTCTTGGGGGAGAAGAGTGCCCATTTTGTTAGTATGTGGGACTTCTGTTAGCCTTGACTTTGTTGAGCGATATCTGGTATTGCTATCTTCTGTGGAAAGTCTTTTTTCCTGTAATGTTTTACTGTGAAACATTTCAACAACACACAAAGGGTGGGAGGATTTTACAGTCAGCTGCGTGTGTACCCGTGACGTAGTGTCTGCTCGTCAGTGTTTCGCTGTATCTGCTTTATCTCCCATCCATCTATCCATCTTTAAGAAAACCTTAAGCATTCCAAGGTTAGTGAAAGCAGTGTTTTTAACATGTTTAAGCTTCACCCCCTCTTTTTTCCTTCTCCCTCCGACAGAGGTACTTCTTCCATTTTTTGGTGTTTGTCATTGCTTAGGGGGGTGCAAGACCGCTCCTGGAAAGCGCTGGAGTGCAGGCTTACCTGGGAGGAGAGGACAGCGAGCATTCTCTGCGGAAGGAAGTTCGGGAGGGTGGCAGTGCTTTCCTAGGAAGAAGAGGGAGGTTTCATGTGGCTTGACAGGAGTGTTGAGGGGAAGGTCCTTATGTAGCCGTCACTGCAGGGGGCGGGCTTTAGTCTTCATCCCAGCCCTGGCTCTGGCCAAGCTGCTTCCTCACAGAACCGAGACGTGGTGGTGGTCGGACCTCACAGGCCTCAGACTCGACTTGGCCAACACCGAACACGTTCCAGCCGCATGCAGGACGCCTCAGCAGCGTCCCTCACCCTGGTCTGTCTCACCCACTTGTGGCCATTTCCTAGGCCTGCCAGGCGTACCCGTTGGCTGGTTGTCAGGAGTGTGAGTTGGGTGTGCATCAGTTTGTCTGTAGAGAGTTCTGAGTTGAAAGGAGAAGCTTTGCTTTAGTCTTACTCCCTTGACTTGTTTTTAGTCTCAACATTAACTTCAGGTTGAAATTCAAATAACGTTAAGGGATGGCATGACTATTTTTTCAAAGATGGATAAGGTTACAGTTCGGAGCCACTGACCTAAAAACTCCTAGCCTTCTTTCCCTCTGTCCTCCACTGAACGAGGTTTCCTGCTTTGCTGCTTGTCATCATGTCTTGGCCCCGCTGCCCATAGTGTCCTCCATTCTGCTAGGGTGGCATTGCTTGTAGGCCATTTCGGTAGGCAGAACTAGGAGATGTGTTTTAAGGGAAAAATCCATAAGTTCATGCTGATTCCTAGTTGTCATCCAGCAGCACGGAGTTGTTCCTTTGTCCCTTCCTTCCCTGTTCCGTTGGTAACTATGTTGTCCTTCCTCGAGTTCGATTGTCTGCTTCTGTGTACATTGGGTTTTAGGAAGTTCTTCGTCCTTATTGATTTGGTTGTGTTTTTGAATATGTGACTCTTTAACACGATTCTAAAATCAAAGTGTTACAAGTTGGTGTCACTTTCTTCACTGCCCTGTCACTCTACTCACACCACCCTGAGTAGGTCATCAGCCTCATTCGTTTCTGACTTATTCTTCATGAGTTCCTTTTTTGTGAACGTAAGCAGATATTTATGGGATGTCAGTGCTTGTAGACTGTTGTAGTGAACATAACTAGGAAATATATTTTTTGAGAAAAAATTATGTATACGCAGATATGTGGGTGTATGCTTATTTTTTTGTAGAAAAGAATGGAGGCAAGATGTATCTGTTTGTACATCTGTCTTTTCCTCTTATGCAAGGGTAGTGTCCCACATATAGTCTTTTGCACTTTGTTTATTCGACTTAATGTTAGAGTTCTGGAAATGGCTGTGTACGAGTTCTCAGCTTTCTCAGTCATTTATACAGCTGCATGGTGCTCCGTTGAATGGATGCACCAAATGGAGGCACCGGTCTCTGAAATGTGGGCGTGCGGTTTATTTCTAACGTTTTGTGTTTACAAAGAGTGCCGTGGTGAGGAAACTTCGTGTTCCTTTGTTTCTGTACTGGAGGTGGCTACTCGGGCTGAGTTTGTAGTGGCGCTCGTGGATTCCGTGTGAGTAGGAGCGCGTGCAGCTTTGTGAGGTGGTGCCAGACCCCTGCGTGGGGTTGGACAGCTCCCACAGCGGAGCGGGGCAGGCCCGCTTCCCCACGGCCCCGCTTGTTCGGTCTGGGAGATGAGAAATGGCATTTCAGCTTAGTTTTAATTGCAATTCTTTTATTAGGAGAGACGATTTATCAGTTAATGTACTTGAGAAATTCAGCTTCAAGTCTTGGAGTTCTACTTTGCTTTACTGATTTCTGTAATAGGAAATGTCGTTTCGTAAGTAAAGGCCGGGAGCGAGCGAGTCGGACATGTAGCCCGTTGCTTGTGAGCAGTCTGTGGGGATACGCAGTGTTTTGGTGGACCACGAGAGCCAAGTCTAGGCTCTGGTTTTTGTATTTGGAGTCATGGACTGGTCCTTGCTTTTGTTTATTTTTATTTATTTTTTAAGATTTTATTTATTTAACAGAGAGAGAGAAAGCAGATGCGCGCATAAGCAGGCAGAGTAGCAGGCAGAGGGAGAGGGAGAAGCAGGCTTGCGGCTGAGCAGGGAGCCTGATGTGGGGCTCCATCCCAGGACCCTGAGATCACGACCTGAGCTACCCAGGTGTCCGGTCCTTATTTTTAGCAGGCTGGACTGTGTCTGACACCTCCGTGTCCACCACTGGCTGTTTGCTCACAGCCTGCAGGGGGCTCTTTGGCTTGTGCTCTGTGTGCTGGACATGGGTGGTGTCACGGCTGTGCAGAAACACTTCCCTGCAGTAACAGCAGTGCTCCCTGTGTGACGAACAGTACCCAGACCCTGGCTTTGGCCTAGGGGATGCACCGTGACCATGGTGACAATATTGCAGAACGACCTGAAGCACGGGAGATGGCCCTGGCTGGATCTGCGAAAGTGTAGGGGCAGAGAGGGATGTGAGTTTGGGAAGGGAGCAAGGCTCATGGCCTGAGTTGCCTCCTTGTTGAAGGGGAAGATCCTGATCCCCAGCTGCGTGGACTCTGGCAGCTCCCAGACGGGAAGCTGGGAATGGAGGGTGGGTAGCGGGACCAATTCCAGGGTTCAGCAGGGGCCCAGGAGCAGCTGCTGTAAGTCCCCAGTCTCTCGAGCCCTCTCATGGGTTCTGACCTGGGGACCCCTGCCCTATACTGAGAACAGGGCCCAGGTAGTGTTCCTTCAAGTGGCATTTCCTGGTGTCTAGATGTGTCCCTTTGTGATGTCACCGTCACCCCAATGGAGCAGCGGCAGGTGGAGATGGTAGGCCTGTGGCCAGCATCCTGCCAGCTGCACTGGTGAGCGTTGTATGCAGTGACCTGAGGGCTTGTGCCCTGCTCCTCGCCAGGCTGCACGCGTGGTCTGACCTCGTGCCGCGGACTTCGGCCTCGTCCTGAGCAGTGCCTGCGCAGGGCGATGGGCTGAATGGTCGGCTGCAGCTCTCTCTGATGGACCTCGGAAGTAGAAACAGCCACTACAAAAAAAAGTTGTTTTGCCATTGGTGGTAGCTTTGCTCTCCGTTGGGGTAACTGTGGCACATTTTTGGGGAACGCTGCTTTAGATAAGCAGTTTCTTTATATTGTCATCGATTGGGCTTGTTTCTCTAACTTGACTACCAGAAGTTGAGGTACGGTTTACGTGTAGCAATGTTCATGCTTTAGTGTGTGGCTCCGTGACTTTGGGCAGACACGTTCGTAACCATGTCCCCAAATCAAGTGGAGAAACAGGTCCATACCCCCAGATTCCCTCCTGCTTCTCTCGAGTCAGCCGTCCCCCACCTTCAACCCTCAGAGTCTGTCTAATCTCTGTCCCTGTGGTTTTGCCTGTTCCAGAATATCATGTCGTGTCCGTGACCTGCGCTGCATGACCCTTGGGTCTGGCTCTGCCCCTGGCGTCTCACGATTCGTGTTGGTGTGGGTCCGTCAGTAGTTGGGTCCTCACGTTGCCGAGGCGTGCTCCGTGTGAGGCTGCTCCAGTGTTGTGTCCCTTCTCCAGGCGAAGGTCAGTATTCAGATTTTGATATGTTTCAGTGGATAGCTCTTTAATTCACATCTCTAACAGAGTAGGGCTTATATCACGTAATTGGTATCTGCTTTTTTCACTTAATATGTCTGCATGTTTTTCATTTTATTAGCTTTTCATTTATTATTAGAACTTGGACACTGGCTATTTCTGGTTACCTTTTTGTTTTCTTTTTTACTATATTCTGCAATGCACGTTTTTATGCACAATTAAAAAAAATAGGTAGGTGAATTTCCTCAGTAGAGATTTCCAGAGATACTAGGACTAGGTCAAAGGTCATAGGGTGAGTGGGTTGGCTCTGCTTTCCCAGCCGTGTCACCCACCCTTCAGGCATGTCCTGGGCTCTGAGCCCTTTGAGATCTCTGCTCTGTGTCCCCATCTGCCTCCCACACCCCCTTAGCGGGGGTTGGCAGGGCGCCAGCGGTGTGATGTGGCTAGCGTCTTTGCAAAGTGGATCTGGAAGATATTTATTTCAGTCTGTATTGCTTTTATTAGTGGTGAGGTTGGACATTCTCCTTCACGCTGGTTAAGTAGATGCTTTTCTTATGTAAACTGTCTCTTGTCCTTATTTCACTTTTCTGTGGGATTGCGTGATTTTCAGTTTGTATGAGTGCTTTCTGTAGTATTAGTGGTAGCCCCCTGTCATAACTACCCCAAATATTCATGATTTTGATGATTTACTTTTGAGTTTTAAACATTTTTAAATTTTGCATGTCTTCAAATCCATCTGTTTTTTCAGATACAACTTTACTGTTTTAAGTTTAGGAACTTGAATTCCCTTCAGAGCTTTAGTAAGTATTCATTTTTGTATTTTCTACCTATTTCTGTTTTGACATTTCTATAATTGGTGTAAAACTTGGGAGGTTACCTTGTAAGATGCTTCATTTATTTTGGTGAATGATTTGTGGTGAGAATTTAAATAGAATTTTCACTCTGTGTCAGTGGTCGTGACATATTTCCCCCTAAGTCTTACCTTCCCCTGGTTTTGTGAATTGTTGTATGTGGGAGAGCTGGTTTCTGGCCTGTATGCTCTCTTCTTGCTCACCTTTGATGTGCTGGGAATGGATCCTAAGGAAATGATCTAAACATGCCCTCATGTGTTTGTTTATCATGTGCGTTCTATTTTTGTGCCAGTTCCACACACGTCTCCTCATGACACTTGTTTACAAGGATCAGGAGCAGAAGCTCGTTCTGACGGCAGCGGGTGGCCGAGGCCCCCGGCCCTGAGCCACTGTGCGGGGCTACTGCTCGGGGGCGAGGGTGGGAGTACGCGAGGGTGCTCGTGCCGGCCGCTCCTCCCATGACTGCCTGGTTAGAGGGGTGTGCTGCAGCTTGCCCATGATCTTGGGACTCAGTCTTCAGGGATGGCCTTCCGAGCAGAAAGCGCCTTTTCTGCTGCTTTGACACCAATTCTTATTTCCCCAGTCTTTACTGGTGTACACCTGATTCCACGTATCCGTCTTTTGCAGCCAGGGGCCCGGGACTGTGGGAGCCTTCCATGTGAATGTGTTTTTTTTGTGTTGTAACTTTTGTAACTTCTGGTTTCTGATGTTTATCCCTGTCTTCTGTGAGATAGGTCATGATGCCCTGAGGATAACAGGGCTGGCCCTCTTGCTAGTGTTGGGGGCAAGGTGGGAGGAACACCAAGACACGGGGAGCTAGGTGTGTTAGTTAAGACTTGACAGTTTCCAATGGTGGAAGGATATTTCTGTCCCTGTGACCCTGCCTCAGTGGGGAGCAGACAGCCCAGGTGTCTGTGGGGGACATCCTGTCCCCAGTGGGGTCTTCTCCCTGGCAGACACTGAGACTCTAGCTGGGTCTGACTTGGAAGCATTCTGGGGTCCCACCTCAGAACTGGCCTCCTCCTGCTCAGCCCTATCCCGAGAGCTGACCCCCAGCACATGTCTTCCTCTCCCCCAGCACCTCCCTAGTCCTCCGCACAAAGCAGTGCTTGGGCTGGGAGCCTCTTTGCAGCTATGGTACCAGCTCCAGAGACTTTGCAGACCTTTGAGGGAGACTCTCCCAGAGCACAGGCCTGAGTCCCGGCCATTCTCCTCCTCTCTCTGAGGTTCGAGGCACCTTCCTGTTTTGTTCTGGCTCCTACGACAGGCCTGAGGTGAGGCTTTGGCGCCCAGCCCTGGGCCCTTTCCTTCAGGAGCTTAGGGTCTGATAAGTAATGGTTGCTCTGTGTGTCTGCAGTTGATGTAGCCCAGAGTTTGGTGGGATGTTCTGTTCTGGTGAGGGGGTGATGGCAGCATATAGCCTGTGCCTGCATTTGGCAGCAGTCATTGACTGCCTCCTGGGTGCCTGGCGGCGAGGAGGGTGCTGCCCCTCCCCCAGGACAGACGAGCAGACAGCCCCACTGCATGTGGGAATGGAGAAGGGCCACCGGGCTAGAAGGCTTCTGGGAAGAAATGTACTGGTCATGAGTGCCAGTGCTGAGTTCAGATCCTTTTTGGCCTTGAGCTAGCAATGCTGGTTCCCTTCCATGGTAGCTGGCTGGGATGACCCACCAACGGGTCCCAGCAGTGACCCAGAAGGACCTGTCCCTCATCCGTGTTGAGGGGCATCGTCTCCAGTGCCATCTCTTTCATGGCTCGGTAAGAATTTCTAAGACTCATTTGTGTCAGATGCCAGTCGGAATGTACCTTCAGACTACTTCTCCAGTGCTGCTAAATGGTACTCGTAGTAAGTGCTGATCAGATGCTTACATTGGTCTTCAAGTAACTTGATTTCAACTTTGATTTTTCAGGAGAACATTAAGTTGGATTAAAAAGGGGGGCGATAATGCACCATGGCAGCGGCTCTCAGAGTGTCCAGCACCAGCTGCAGAGGTCCAGGGCCTTCGCCAGCAGCGAAGGAGAAGAGCAGCAGGCCCACCCAAATCCGCCCCAGTCCCCTGCCACGCCCTTCGCGCCGTCGGCCAGCCCATCCGCACCTCAGTCTCCCGGTTACCAAGTTCAGCAGCTGATGAATAGGAGTCCCGTGACGGGGCAGAACGTGAATATCGCCCTTCAGAGCGTCGGACCAGTCGTGGGAGGAAACCCACAGATCACACTCGCTCCTCTGCCACTCCCCAGCCCCACTTCTCCAGGTTTCCAGTTCAGTGCCCAGCAGAGGCGCTTTGAGCATGGATCTCCGTCATACATCCAGGTCACCTCGCCGCTGTCCCAACAGGTGCAGACTCAGAGTCCCACCCAGCCCAGTCCTGGGCCGGGGCCGGGCCTGCAGAGCGTGCGGGCGGGCACCCCTGGCCCTGGCCTGGGCCTTTGCAGCAGCAGTCCCACTGGGGGCTTCGTGGACGCCAGCGTGTTAGTGAGGCAGATGAGCTTGAGCCCATCTAGTGGCGGGCACTTTGTGTTTCAGGAGAGCTCGGGCCTCGCCCAGATGGCTCCGGGCACCCAGGTGCAGCTGCAGCATGCAGGGGCTCCCATTGCGGTCCGAGAACGGAGACTGTCACAGCCCCACGCACAGTCTGGGGGCACTGTCCACCACCTGGGACCCCAGAGCCCCGCGGCTGCAGGTGCAGCCAGCCTGCAGCCCCTGGCCAGCCCCGGCCACATCACCACGGCAAGCTTGCCACCCCAGATCAGCAGCATCATCCAGGGGCAGCTGATCCAGCAGCAGCAGGTGCTGCAGGGCCCGCCGCTGACCAGACCCCTGCTCCCTGGGGTCGGGGTCGGGGTCGGGGGGGCTTCGGCCTTTGGGATGACCTCCCCACCGCCCCCCACCAGCCCCTCCAGGACCGCGGTGCCCCCGGGCCTTTCCAGCCTCCCTCTCACGTCTGCGGGGAGTGCGGGGGTGAGGAAGGCCCCCAAGAAGTTGGAGGAGATCCCCCCGGCCTCTCCGGAGCTGGCCCAGATGAGGAAGCAGTGCCTGGATTACCACTACAGAGAGATGGAGGCACTGAAGGAGGCCTTCAAGGAGTACTTGATCGAATTGTTCTTCCTGCAACACCTTCAAGGGAACATGATGGACTTCTTGGCTTTCAAGAAGAAGCATTATGCCCCGTTGCAAGCTTATCTTAGGCAGAATGATTTGGACCTGGAGGAGGAGGAGGAGGAGGAGGAGGAGGAGGAGGAGGAGGAGGAGGAAGAAAAGTCTGAGGTTATCAATGACGAGGTGAGAAACAGCAGTTTAATAATTAGAGGACCATGCTTTGCAGATTTGAGTCTAGGCAACTATAAATAAAACATAAGCTACGAGCCTGGGGTGTTTCTAGGACGTGGTTTCGTCAGGTTTGATGCAGGAGTAAAACTGAAGATGTATTTTGCTCTTTTCCTGCACGGAGGGGAGGAGCTGCTCTGGATGTCGGGAGGAGGATGCAGGACAGCCCTGTGAGCAGTGCTGGTCCAGGACCGAGCACTTCGGTCCAGAGCAAGGTCGTCCACTTTGCAGAGGCTGGCCTGGCATGACCCAGCTGTCCCCCTAGTCAGCTGGGGCTGTGGGTCTTGTACAGCACTGAGGCTGGAGTGTGGACGCCCTCTGGCTGCTTGTGTAGATTTCGCATTTTACTTACACTGGTTCACCATTAAAAACACCACAAATGTGGTTTCTGAGCAGGGATTTGAATCACTAGCTTTTTACAGTGTCTCAGTCACGATGCCACATCACTAGGTATGCCTGCATGGTGTCTTCAGGATGAAAATACAGTTGTGGCAAAAACTGTGAGAATTTTTCAATTTTTAGATGTAGTCTCCAACTGGAGGTATTTTAAACTCCCATGTGTGCAAATACCTACTGAATGATATTTAACATAGAATCTTTTTTAGATAGTGAAATTTTGGGGTGCCTGGAATGGTGCTTCGTACATCCCCCAGTTGAGATTTTTCAATACTGTAGTGATTGCTGAGACCCTTCTACTTGTATTTCCTGAAAAAGGAGCTAATCAAACCAGGGCGGTAGTGAGGGTGACTGTAACGCACTGTGTCGTGTGCTTTGTGTTGTGCAGTGTATGGTATGTTGGTGGAGCTTATTTCGTTTCACGACACAGCTGAAGCAGTTGGACTCTTTGTCAGCTCTTCTGCAAAGAAATCAGCCTTTGCCGAGCAAAAGCTGGTCTCTTTGCTCTGCCGTCCTCATTGAGATTTATGGACATATCTGTGTGGCTTTGCCATTTTGTGTTTTCTTTAACACCCTTTCCAAAAAGGATCATTTTTATTTTCCAAAAGGTTTATATGATTATTTTGAGGATTACACCTCTGTTGCCGTGAAATAGTGAAATTAAGTTCTCTCTCTGTTTGTACGCAGTGTTGTCTGTAGGCTCAGTCCCCCTCATCTGTGCTAATGAGGACACCTGACCCCCCTTTTTTGCACCTTCCTGCTGAGATGGACCCACACACGGTGGCAGTGGGGTGGCTGCCGTGCGGATGGTCTGTGAGGGCATGAGGGCTTTGCTGCTCAGAGACTGCTGTTCCCTTGTTTGTAGTTGGAAGTTGCAGAATCTGAGCTCAAGTTGGAGTTCCTGTAAGATGCACCCTGGAGTCAGGTCGTTAGGTTGTGACTCCACCGTAAGTCAGTTCGGTGTCCTTTTACAGGATTTCATGCAAAAGCATTCCATTTTTAAACACCAGGCATCACTGAGCTATCAGCAATAAAATTCTGACAAAATTTCGAGCAGTCTTAAAAATTATGTTGCCTTTTTTTCTCAAAATATTTTCTCTCAGGTAAAGGTTGTGACAGGAAAGGATGGGCAGACTGGTACTCCCGTTGCTATAGCAACCCAGCTTCCGCCAAATGTTTCTGCTGCTTTTTCATCCCAGCAGCAACCGCTTCAGGTACTTTTCGATGGTTCTCAAATGTAGCCTCATCCCAAACTTTCCTCCATCCAGATATTTTAACCTTCAATTTTACTATTTGCTCTCCAGCATTTTTTTCCAGAGCCCATTCCTTATTTTTAAAAAATTAAAAAGTCTTCCTGCATATAAAATGATAAAATTAAGTTGCATGAGTAAATGCCAACATGGATCTTAATGCATTCTTATTTTTTCTGTGTTGAGTGTGACGCATAGTAGCCTTCGCATGCATGTCACCTAATACTTACAGTCCTGTGGAATGTGTACTCAGGATTCCTTGTGTGCTGTGTTTTAAATGTTGGTTCTTTCCTGTGTCTTTTATCTGTATTTTTAAGAACAGTGCAAAACAGAACAAGAAAAAAAAAGATTTAAGCAGGTGGTGACCTAATATTTCCCGCAGCTGGAAGAAACGCTGAAGTCAGGACCTTAGGCCCCGTCCGGGTGCCCGCTGAGCGCAGGCTGAGTAGCGTTAATTGTTTGGAAACAGAATTGTTCAGTGTTATGTCACTGATGCCAAGAGGCTGAAAGAACAGGTCAGATTCTCCCAAGAGGGAATGGATGGTTCTTGCTTTGGAGAGTAGTTTTATCTTGTGGTGATACGTTTTTTTAAAAACTTTCTTGATTTTAATTTTGCTGTAATTTCAAACACACGTGAAAGTTGCAAAAACAGTTTTCCAAAGAACTCCGTTTGTGCCCTTTACGGGTTCACCAGATGTGCACTTTTTGCTCCTCTGTATTGTTTTCACTCTACCGTATGTGTATTCACACACGTCTGCCCCGAACTGGGCGACTGGCGGTTGCGGATACCGCGTCATGCACTTTTATCTCTGATGCTCTGCGTACCTTCGGTGAGAGTGTTCTCTTGCCTGACACAGTACAAGTCACGTCAGGACTACGACCAAGCCAAAGCTCAGATGCGGTTTCTGCGTCTTGACCTGATGGTGTCCTTTATAGAGCTGACCCTTACGCACTGCAGGGGCGCCTACGCAGTGCAGGGGCGCCCTATGACGTTTGACTCCCCAGAGACTTGACTCCTGTTAGCCGGCTGTTGACTGGAAGCCTTACTGATAACATAGTTGATTAGCATGTATTTTGTCTGTTTTATGTACCGTATTCTTGCAGTAAAGCAAGCTGGAGAGAAGAAAATCATAAGAAAGGAGAAAATACAGTACTGTTCTGTTTGGAAAAAAGTCTGCATGTATGTGGGCCTGCGCAGTTCAAACCCACCTTGTTCAAGGGTTGGCCGTGGTGGCTTTACCCTGGTCTGGGATCACTGACCACGCATTGTTGTCGTGTCTCCTCCGTCTTCCTTCATCTGGGCTGGCTCCTCAGTCCTTCATGACCTTCACGTTTTTGAGTTTAGGCTGGTTATTTGACAGAATGTCCTTTGATACCAGATCAATATCTGGTGTCCGATATCTTGTATCTGACGTGGGCTGTGTGTCCTTGAGGGGAATACCACAGAAGTGACACTGTGCGCGGGTCGCACTGCCGTAGCAGGAGGCCGTGAGGTCAGCGGCCCTGTGACTGGCGATGCTTACTGCGACCACGTGGTGAGGCTTGTGTCCACCCGGCTTCTGCAGTGGGTCATTCTTAGTTTTTCTTTGGTAAATGATAAATAGCTTGGGGAAGATACTTTGAAACTCTGTAAATGTCCTGTATCTCATTAAACTTTTAGCCACTAATTCCACCATCTGGCCAGAATCCGTTTTCACCTTAAAGATCGCAGAATGGATTTTCTAGCTCCGTTGTCCCTAATGCATTGATCGGTTGGCTTTCTGCTGTTAACAGTGTGCTTTCCTTTTTCTTCATTGACGTATTCATATGTGGATTTTTATTTCAGTCAGTGGGTTATGTCACTAATAGTATTTATTTATTTAGACTTATTTAATTCAGTGGAACTCCCTCTTTTTTGTCTGTAGTTCTGTTGAGTTTTGCCAGACCCACAGAGTTGTGTAGCCGCCCCTCCCTCCCTTTGCGCTCTGCCTCTGTGATTTTGCCTTTTCCAGTAGGAAAGAAGCCTAAATGGAGTCATACCACATGTGGGTTCTGCCGCTAAGCAGCCACGCCGTGCCGTTTACCGGTCGTCTGTTCTTTGCTAAGCGGTGTTTGGTGGCGCGGGCGTCCCCGGTCTGTCTCCTCACTCACCCGTTGAAGGACAGTTGGGTTGTTTACTTAGGAGTAAAGCTGCTGTCAGTGTTCACAGAGTTCTGTGTGTGTGAGTCTAGGCCTTTGTTTCTTCTGGGTACATACGTCGGAGGCAGACTGCCGGCTTGTGTAGTAAGTGTAGGTTTGAGTTTGTAAGAAACTGCCACACTCGCCCTGGCTGTGCCCTGCTGTGCTTTGCCGCCCCCAGTGGAGGGGAGGCCCGGGCGCGCCGTCCTGCTCGGCTCCAGTACTTGGGACGCGCGTGAGTGCTGGCGTTGGTGCGCCTTCTTTGGGAGAGTCTGCGTCCTGCGCGTCACTGTTAGGGTTGGGAACCCTGTGTGATGTGAGTGCGAGTTCCTTGTCACATACAGGTTTGCAGGTGTTTTTGCCCATTCTAAAGCTTATCTTTCTCTCTTTTATACTGTTTTTCCAGAGCAGAACTTTTATGTTTTGATGCAATTTTATCATTTTTTTGGTTTTATAGATTGTGCTTTTGGCATCCTGTCTCAGAACTCTTGGCTCAGCCCGAGGTCACAGAAACCTCCTGTATTTTCTCCTGGAAGTTGTACGGTTCTGTGTTTCACATGCACATCCACGATCCCCTTTGAGTCAGGGTCTGTATTATGTGGCAGACGTGTGGGGGTTTGCTTTTCTGCATGCAGATTTCCGGTTGTTCCAGCACCATTTCTTTCTTTTCTTTTAAGATTTTATTTATTTATTTGACAGAGAGAGAGAGCCAGCGAGAGAGGGAACACAAGCAGGGGGAGTGGGAGAGGAAGAAGCAGGCTCCCAGCGGAGGAGCCCGATGTGGGGCTCGATCCCAGGACCACGCCCTGAGCTGAAGGCAGACACTAAACGACTTAGCCACCCAGGCACCCCCAGCACCATTTCTTAAAAAAACTGTTCTGTTTCTCTTATATTGACCTTGCATCTTTGCTGAAAATGAGCTGATTGCTGTCTGTGTGGGTGTCTTTCGAGACTCTCCAGAACTCCCTTCGTCTGTGTGTATTGCTGGTGCCACACGGTCTGGGCCACTGTAGCTTTGTAGTAAGCCTTGAAATCACTGAGTTCAACCTTTCTCTTTTCTTTTCTTTTCTTTTTCTTTCTTTCTTTCTTTCTTTCTTTCTTTCTTTCTTTCTTTCTTTCTTTCTTTCTTTCTTTCTTTCTTTCTTTCTTTCTTTTTTAGTGGTTTTGGTCATTCTAGTTCCTTTACATTTTCACAGAGATTTTAGAATCTGCTCTGTAGGCATCTGTGGAGTTTTGATTTGGATTGCATTGGATCTGTTTACCACTTTGGGGAGGAGGGATATCTTCACAATACTGAATCCTCCAGTCCAGGAATACGGCACATCTCTCCCTTTGTCTTGGTCATCTTTGATTTATTTCGTCAGTGTTACATCGTTTTCAGCATGCCAATTCTGTATATTTTGTTAGATTTGTAGTCACGTGTTTTCCGGTTTTTCTGTGGTTTTGTAAGTGGTAGTTAAATTTTAAAAAAAATTGAGATGTTCATTGCAGGTATGTAGGAATACAGGGGATTATTTGAACCTGTACTCTGCAACCCTGCTAAACTTGTTTCTTAGTTTTAGGAGCTTTTTTGTAGGTTCCTTGGGATTTTCTACATAGAGAATCATGTCTGCCAAGAAAAGCAAGATTTATTTTTTGTTTTCCTGTCTTATATGCCTTTTATTTATTTTTGATTTTTTGCCTTATTGCAGTGGCAAGCACTTCCAAATACTCTAAGTGGAGTGGTCAGAATACTTATTCTTACCTTCTTCCTGATGTTTCCGGGGAAAGCATTAGGGTTCTGCCGCAGTCCGGTATGATAGTACTGCAGGCTCTGTAGATGCCCTTTCCCAGGTGAGGGAGGTTCTGTATTTCTAGTATTTATCATGAATTTTGTCAGATGGTATTTCTGCGTCTATTCGCATGATCATGTGATTTTTCTTCTTGGGTCTGTAAAGAAGGTGAGTTCTGTCACAGCAAGGTATAATTTTTTTTTTTTTTTAAAGATTTTATTTATTTGACAGAGATAGAGACAGCCAGTGAGAGAGGGAACACAAGCAGGGGGAATGGGAGAGGAAGAAGCAGGCTCACAGCGGAGGAGCCTGATGTGGGGCTCGATCCCGTAACGCCGGGATCACGCCCTGAGCCGAAGGCAGGCGCTTAACCGCTGTGCCACCCAGGCGCCCCACAGCAAGGTATAATTTATTGGCGGGGAAGGCACAGATCCTAAGTGTGACAGCTTGTGGAATTTGTCAAGTGCCGCTGGAACTCACGCCCATCAGGTCTCCTTGTGCCCCCTCCATCATCTGCTACCCAGCGTCCCCCCTTCTATTACCTTCAAGCTGGTCCTCATGCACTATTGACATATCCTGGTCACTTTCTGAGCCCTTCCTTACTTGCTGGCACAAAATACTCGAGGTTCATCTTGTGTTTTCCTTGATCTAGCCCAGAATCAGTCATTTCTGCAAGGGGCCCGGTCCCCTTTGGTGGGGAAGAATAATTTGAACCTGATATCAGGTGCTTCTTGGGATGAGTTTGATGCAGTTGAACATAATATCTTTTACATTTGAGATTGTGAGAACATGTATTAGTGGGCGTCTTTCCTATTAATGTGTTGTGGATTGTAATGCATTACTGTGTTTCTAGACGACATTGGTAAGTACTTGCCTAAGGACAGTGGCACAGCGGAGGGCAAGGAGTGCCTGTCAGCTTATGAAACAGACACGGGGCTTCCATGGTGACATAGATTAAACCACTGTGACTTGCTATCACACTCACCAGATCACCAGAAATTAAACTGGGCAGAATCTGCTGATGTAGGTCAGTGGGATTCTCATCTATTTTTGATGGGAGGATAGCGTGGAGACGTTTGGAAACATTTTGCCTGACCTGGAAGAGGTGAGCACGGGCAGACCCTTTGTCTCGACAGTGTGCTGTAAGAAATTTTTGAGTATCTCTGCCAGAAACCGGGTATAATAGTGTTCTTAGTGGCACTGGTTGTAATAGTGTCCAGTTGGAAAGAACTGAATGGCCACTGGCAGGGGAGCAGATCAGTGGATCATGCACATTCGTACAGAGGAGTGTCGATGAGAGCCATCAGCAGCGAAGGGGTGGCCACAGCGCCAACACGAGTGGCTGTGTGTGGGCTCGGCCACACCTGCGGAACAGAAGGGCTTATGGGAGTTCTGTGGGAAGCAAGCCAGAGGAGAACCGCGTGGAGGTGAGTCTGTAGTTGACAGCATCACGAGGTGTTACACACAGCTCAGGTAGTGGGCGCCTTCACGGTGCCCAGGGTCTGTGAGGCATAAGCAGCAGTCTGTTTCCTGAGCCTTGGGATGAGTACACGGGCAGTTACTTTATTTTTATTTTTATTTTTAAAAATTATTTGAGAAAGAGAGAGAGTACAAGTGGAAGGGGCAGAGGGAGAGAGAGAATCTCCAGCAGACTCCCTGCTGAGTGTGGAGCCTGACGTGGGGCTCGATCCCACGATCCTGAGCTGAAATCAAGAATTGGACACTTAACTGACTGAGCCACCCAAGTGCCCCTGCGGGTGATTGCTTTATTATCACTCTTTTAAACTGTGTGTATTTATTTTTCTACGTTCCTTCTCCACATTTTATTATGAAGAATTTCAAACGGAAAGGTTGAACAGTGTGTTCAGTGAGCAGCTCTATTCCACTATGTAAATTGCAATAGTTTTACTGTGCATATAAAATCTCATACATATGTTTTATAATTTCTTTTGTATGTATGTTGTATGTCATAGTCAAATGTTTAAGAGGCTAAAAGAAGAAGACCAAGGAGTCTCCAGTTTGAATTACAGATCTTTGACGCAAATACTGATGGGTTTCTCAGGAAATAGGAGAATGGAGTCAGTCAGAAAAAGAGTTGAAATGAAAACATGTCCCTTGTTTTCTTTGAAAAGAACATCTCAGTGTGAGTTTTATTTAAAACCAATTGTAGAATTTTTAAATTGACCAATCTGTATTGACTAATGAAACGCTAGAAGTAAATTCAGAATTTTCTGTATTACATCTGTATTAATTTCTGTCTGCTTCCCAGAAGACTTTGAGGGAGTACTTTTGAGTGCAGGTGTCCTATGTAAGTAATGTGCGTATGGATACACACATATGTATGTGTGTTTATTTATAAGAAAAACCATTGTAGGTAGTGCTTTGTGGCTCTGTGTTAGAGAAAATGAATAGTTACCATGATTCCATTCTTCTAACACAGAGATTTTTGTTTGCTTGGTTTGTTTAGTTTTTAAGTGCTCTCCACACTGAGTGTGGGGCCTGAACTTACAGACCTGAGATCAAGAGTCACGTGCTCCACAGACTGAGCCGGCAGCCGGCCGGTGCCCTTCATAGTTTTTATATTACATCTGTGTCAGTCGACTGAGTGTATTTATACTTTTTAAAAATGTTATTATTATTTTTAAAGATTTCATTTATTTATTTGACAGAGACAGCCAGCGAGAGAGGGAACACAGGCAGGGGGAGTGGGAGAGGAAGAAGCAGGCTCCTAGTGGAGGAGCCTGATGCGGGGCTCGATCCCAGAACGCTGGGATCACGGCCTGAGCTGAAGGCAGACGCTCAACAGCTGAGCCACCCAGGCGCCCCTAAAAATGTTATTTCATTTAACAAATACTCCTTAGGTTTTATTCACTTTTAATAATTCTCATTCTGGCAGCTCCTAATATGCCGTCATTTTGAGGAAATGCAATTCAGTAAACTCTTTTTCTAATTTTAGGTTGTATCTTTTTTATTTAGAAAAAACTCACAGGACCGGCATTAGTGAATCAGGAAGTCTAAGTATCTTTTTTTTTTTTTTTTTTTAAGAATTTATTTATTTGCAAGAGAGAGTGCGCACAAGCACGGGGGAGGGTCCGAAGGAGAGGGAGAAGCAGACTCCCCGCTGAGCAGGGAGCCTGACATCAGGTTCTATCCCAGGACCCTGGGATCATGACCTGAGCTGAAGGCAGATGTTTAGCTGACTGAGCCACCCAGATGCCCCTACTATTGCTCTCTTATTCTTATGTTTGTGTCCATATTTTATGTGTGCAGTTGCAAGCTCGTAGGTATAGACTGGACAGAGGTTGGCAGCTCAGGTGTAATAGGCATGCTGTCAGCACGAGTGCTTTCTCTCTTTGTGCTGTCCTCAGTTTCCCTGCTCAAAGGGGAGCCCGGGGAGACCGCTGGTAGAACCTCGAGCTGAGACATGGTGAGCCATCCACTGCAGAGCTCTCCCCACTTGCAAGTCCTTCTGACCCCACTCTGACTGGACACCCAGCCTTGCAGACCACAGGCCCAGTTAGTTTATAGTTGCTCGGTGGTTTGGTTTATTTAAATTGGGCAGAAATTTACCCCTGGTTAACCACCAGCTGTCAGGACTGCTCTTAATCTCTTTGTCCAGAATAATTTAGCTTTGTCCCTCGTTCAGGCGGCACACTGTCTTCTGTGAGCTACACCTCCAGTTCTCTCAACTGTTCTTTCTACTGGTGTGGCTTCTAGACTCCCTGTAAATTACACTATCTTCTATGGATAGTCTGTTTTGATGCTCTCTTAAAATGGGCACTCAATTCAGTTCCCACCAGAGAATCTCTATTTTCTTTGTTTTTTTTTTTTTAAAGAGTTCTAATAAATGATTGCTAATTGAAATCAAGTTTGTATTTTTTTTTAAGATTGTTTATTTTTGCGAGAGAGAGAGAGTGAGCATGCGCGTGCACGAGCAGGGGAGGGGCAGAGGGCAGAGCAGGGAGCCCGATGCGGGACTCGATCCCAGGACCCCGGGATCACGACCTGAGCCGAAGGCAGACGCTTCACTGCCTGAGCCACCCAGGCGCCCTCAAGTTTGTATTTTAAAGACTGCAGTATCTTTCCCAGTAGAACACTCGGGAAGGCAGTATAAGAGAAGGCAGCATCATTCTGAAGGCAGAAGTCGGGGGCAGCGGGGAAGCCTGGAGAAGAGAGGCTGGCCCCACCTTCCCTTGTCCGATGAGCACACGTCGTTTATTTCAGTGACGTCCATTGTTTCGACCTTTTCATGTGGATGCCTGGTCCCCCAGCACCGTCTTCAGGAAGACTTTCCATCCCCCTTTGGGGGTTGCAGACCTTTGAGGGGGTGACCGGGCAGTGTGAGCATGCGTCCTCTGGGCTCGGCCTGGCTCTTGTGGTCTTCCCACCCATACGTGGTGCGCCGTCGCCCTGATGGCCCGGCTCCATGGACGGATGCCGAGTGTGCTCCTCCTCCTCTGGGCACTGTGCTTTCAGTTCACAGACCTCTGCTTCCCGTGAACTTGTATTCCAGATAGTGTATTCTTCAGTTCCGTATCTCCATTTGGTTCTCTTTCTTAATAGTTTCTTCTTTTGGGTCACGATTTTCTCTTGTTCTTCATTGCAGTATGTTTTCTTTATGTCCTTGGGCATACTTCTTAAAGCCACTGTAAGATCTTTACTGCTAAGTCCGGCATTTGCGTTGCATGGGGTTTGTGTCCGTGAACTGTACTCTGAGTACGGCTCATGTTCTCCTTTGTCTCTGTGTTTGGGAGAGATTTTGGATGTCATGAACGAGAGGTTGTAGAGACTCTGGTTTCTGGTACGGTCTTCTTAAGAGTTTTGATCATTTCTGCTTTCATAGTTAATGTGATTGAATTTTAACTCTCCCGAGTTAGGGCCCCTGAAATCCCGGTGTGGTTGTGTTGGCCTGTGCTTGGAGTCTTTGTGTGTTCTGCTTTAGGAGGCAGCCAGAGAGTAGGGAGAGAACTTGGGGCCTCCCTGTGTGCAGTCGTCTCCTGGGATGATTCCCCTTCCTTCTGCTGTGGGTTCGTGCTTTCTGTCCTAGTGGTCTTCAAGCCAGTGAGGCTCTGTGTGTCTGGTTCTGGGCTGGTCCACGCAGCACAGGCTGGGGCTTGCCCTCATGCCAAATGCCGTGAACCTCTGTAAACCTCTCCTCGTTCCATTCCTTTGTTGCAGGCGTCCAGTCCCATCCTCCAGAGTTCATATCTGTCTGGAGCATGTGCAGTCTGATAGGATCACTTGGCCGTTACTGGACACAGAACCCTTTATCAGTTTCTTTTATTTAAAAAAAAGCCTATTTTTGATTATAAAAATATGTGTTCATTGTAGGATGTTTGGAAGATTTAGAAAAGCGCATGCACACAAATTATAACTTACCTATAATCCTGTCCCCATGGATGGATAACCACTGCTCACATTTTACATACTGTGTGTTTTTCAAGTCATTCTTTTCTTTCTTCCCTCCTTTCCCCTCCCTCTCTTGCTTCCTCCCCCCATCTTCACTAAACATAGATAGGGGTGCTTACTTTCCCCCTAAGTCAGCCACTGCACCTGTCCCCATGGGAGGCCCTGACCTGCGGCGTGGCTGGTGCTGGCGGAGTGGTGCCCACCCTGGGGCACTTGCCTTATGTAGGCGTGTGTAACTCTGGCATTTAAAATGGTTGGTTAAGTATAGTGGACAGAGTTGAACCATGAAAACAGTTAGCAACTAGTGCTTGGTAAACGTCATCCTTAGCGCGTAGCAACCCTTCGAGGATGGTGCAGAAATATGAAAGCGTGGGGCACCCCGACTCGGCCACTTCCTGTCTGTGCCAGAAGCTTTCCATGTCAGCAGTTCCCATTACCTGGTTACATGTTACTCAGCGCTCCCCAGCTCTGTAGGGTGCTCACTTGCAACAATGCCGTTGTGAAGACCCAAGTTTATCAGATTGTTGTCTGTCAAGTGGGGTTTTAGTGTCATTTTCCAGGAGGAAGAAATTTTCAACCTTTCTTTTCCTTTTCCTTTTTTTTTTTTTTTTTAAAGATTTATTTATTTATTTGACAGAGAGATAGCCAGCAGGAGAGGGAACACAGCAGGGGAGTGGGAGAGGAAGAAGCAGGCTCCTAGTGGAGGAGCCTGATGTGGGGCTCGATCCCATAACGCCGGGATCACGCCCTGAGCCGAAGGCAGACGCTTAACGACTGCGCCACCCAGGCGCCCCTCAACCTTTCTTTTTCTTACTCAGCTTTTGTGTTTTGGGGGATAAGTGATGACAGGCAGTGTGACTGACAGGGAGGCTCAGCTGTCGGATTGAGGACTGGTTTCCTGACACTGGCCAGTCCTTTGCCATCTCTGTTCGTTTCTGAGGGAGTGTAGATCTGTACTGATAGGAAACTCCATTTAAAACCAGAATAAGATCTTTCACAAGTCCTTTTTTCCCCTCCAGAGGTAAGTTAGAACTTTAAGTTCCTTATTATATATAAGCATACATTACATGCATTGGACAGGTAACATTTCTCTGGTTAGAGAGTAGGGAGGCCAGTGTGTGGAATAACTACGATAGTTTAGCTCGTACCCATTCTTGTATGGCACCTACATGACCAGAGTCTCATGTTTTCCTTTTCTCTTTCAGCAGCAAGCTCTTGCAGGGGCCCTTGTGGCAGGGGCCGGAAGTGTGGGAGAGACGGACCCCTTTAAGAGGCAGCAGGCGGGGACCCCGGCAGGTACGTCCTGGAGTACCGGCCCGAGTGGCTTGAGGGGACATAAGCGTAGTGGCCACATGAACGCTGACGTGCTTGGTTTTGCTGACTTTCTGCTTTGAGAGTTAAATTTTTTCGTGCTGGTTTTCAGCTGAAGAGAACGTCTGTGTGGCTGTGTATGTGTGTACTGAAGTTAGAAGTTTGCCCATTGAGTTTGGTGTGTTCCGTTTCAGTTTTCTGTGCACTGGCGGGCTCTTAGTCCTCATGATACGATTGAGGATAAAATGCCTTATTTTTCAAGTTGTCGCTCGTTTTTTTTAAACCGAAAATTTTCTTCCAAATTATAAAAACACACATTTTATGTGAAAGATTTGGCAGTTGAGGAAGGTGTGAAGCGAGTCTCCCTCTGCTTTGGTTTCCCTCCCTGTGCCCCAGCCACAGAGGTAGCTGCTGCTGACGTCGGTGCGCGTGCCGGGCCTCCTGCCCGCACGCTCGCGTTGTTACACGCAGTCACTCTGAGGAAATGGGAGTGCACTCCCTGTGCACTGTTCTGTCGCCAGCAGTAATTTCCTAGGCCGCCTTGCCCGCTCAGGACCACACTCTTTCTGACAGCTGTGCATTCCTCGAGCGCCTGGGGCTCTTTCCCTCATCGCACCGTTGGTAGCGTTCCTGTTTATTACCACCTTTTTCTCTTACAGTGAACATGGGATTGAACATCCAGTCCCAGGTGGTTTTTTTTTTTTTTTTTTTTGACATATTTGTCACTGTATCTCAGGGAGAAGCTCCTAGAAATGGAAGTGCTCGGTCAGAGCGCATGGGGGACGCATGTGGCCCCACAGAAGGGCCAGCCCTTCTTCAGTCCCATCTGCGGTTTCTGGTGCTCTCACGTTTTGGCCTGTGGATGAAGCATGATCACTCCTCTGGTCTTGGTTGATGCTGGGGGAACACACGTTGTCTGTCGTGCTGTGCAGCTCTTCAGTTGTGGTGCGCTTGCTCGGTAGCTTGCTGTGTTGTGACGCCCTCTGCTCAGCCATCTACGCGCTTTGCCCATTCTGTGTGTCTGGTTTTGCTGGCACTTCTCACGGGAGCTTGGAAGAGCTTTTCCACATGGTGGCCCTGCCAGCCTCTCTCCTGCACACGTGCTGCAGACACCGCGGTCTCCTGGGGTGTCACTCGCCTTTGCTTTTGTACGAGGCTGCTGCTTACCCTCGTGAAAATTTAATGGAAAGAAATGATGTTTATCAACCTCCTGGATTTTGGTTCACATATGGAAGGGCCTCCATGTTCAAAGACTATAAAAACACTGGCACATGTTTTTTCTGCTACTTCTGTGGTTTTGTTTTTACATCAAACTGCACCTTTTCTGAAAATTATTCTAGAGCAGTCTAAGCGGCCTCGGCTTGAAGTGGGCCACCAGGGGGCAGTTTTCCAGCACCCGGGGGCGAATGCAGGGGTTCCTCTTCAGCAGCTAATGCCGACAGCTCAAGGTAAGGCCCAGCGCCAGCACTGGCTCTTCTAGCTCAGAACGAGCTTGTGCACAGAGAGGCCTCGCAGCCCAGCACCCGGCCGAGACCCGTGCGGTTGCGGCAGCGCAGTCAGGGTGGTTTCTGGGGCTGGGATACGGCCCGCGAGAGAGCCTGTGCAGGCGTGCGCTCTCCCCGAGGGAGCCACGCCCCTCCTGTCCTCGGGCTCCTCTCCTCCGCGCGCCTGCGTGCTCCTCGGTTGCTGCTGCAGTTGGGGCACTGGTTACCATACCTGTTCTGCTTGATGCTAGCTTGCAGGGGTCAAGCGCCTTTCTGTCCTTTTTTGTGTGCTCGTTTCTAACGTTAGAGGTAACGTAATAGAAGTTTCCGCGTTGGAGTGTGTGATGGCTCTGAGTAACGGGTCTGTGACAAGCACCGGGATGTGAACTGTGCCGCGTGTACGATGCTCCGGGCTCCAAACTCAGCGCTGCTGGGGCTGTTCCTGTCTTGCAGGAGGAATGCCTCCTGCCCCTCAGGCCGCTCAGCTCGCCGGACAGAAGCAAAGCCAGCAGCAGTACGACCCGTCCACGGGGCCTCCGGTGCAGAACGCCGCCAGCCTGCACACCCCGCCGCCGCAGCTCCCCGGCAGGCTGCCCCCGGCCGGCCTCCCCAGCGCGCCCCTCCCGCCAGCACTGCACTTTTCTCAGCAGCCGCAGGTGGCGGAGCCTCACGCACAGCTGCAGGTGCCGGCGAAGACGCAGCAGCCAAACGCCCCTGTCCCCGTGCCCCCGCCCAGCCAGCTGCCCGCGCCGCCGCCGCAGCCCGTGCCGCAGGCCCTGCACGCCCCGATGCCTGGGAAGGCTCAGATGCAGGCCGCCCAGCTCCCGTCCCAGCCGCAGGTACTCGGTGGGCGTCTGTCCTGTTGGTTAGAAACGGAACGAAAGCCGAGGTGTGCGCTGCGTGGCGTGGCACCGCCCTCCCTCCTACCAGCAGGTCACTCGGCATTCTTTTATGCAGCTCTGTAGCTGCAGTTACACTGCAGAAATGTACACATTTACACCAGCACAGCACGGGATTACTTGCTGCTTGTGGTTCGGCGGCCGTGCAGAGGGTGTCATGGCCGTTGTCCCGGCTGATGTGTCCAGTGATGCAGGGCGGGTGGCAGGCTCCCTCCCACCAGTGCGCGAGGGGGGCAGTGTGAGTGCGGGGGCTTCTCTCTAGGCTGCATGGCTACTGCCAGCCACTAGTGAGGCTTACCCACGCCCAGCCGCCTGCTGGGCGCCCCCCACAGGCGCCTTCCCCTTCTGGGTGCTCTGCACTCTGCGAAGGTGTGAGGCCTTAGTTCCCTGGGTTTGTAGTATGATTCCCCTCCTCCCTACTGATCGCTGTTGCCCAGACACTTTTCTTGAAAAGTGTGCAGGGAGCTGCTCGCCGTTCCTAAGGAGCAGTGAGTCCCTGAAAGTGAGTGTGAACCACGGGGGGCCCAGAGAGACGGAGATGGTGTTCTCAGAGAAGTGTCTTAGCCTGTACGATTAAGTAGCCTGGGGAGGCTGCCCCTCTGTCTTGCTGCTTCCCTCATGAACATGGACTTTCCGTTCAAGTGCTTTATGGTTATTTGAGATTGACAGTGTGGTTTGACCTTGTATGGTGACGGGGTAACAGCAGTCTTATTTGCTTTGCGTTCACCACCAGCTGGGCATTGGGTGCTGTGGGGCGACTTTATTGGCATTGTTTTATTTTCTCTACCTGGCAATCCTAGGATATGGAATCTTTATTATCCCCATTTTATCCTAAAAAGACCTGAGAGGGTCTTGGCAGGATCACTCGGCCAGTGTCTGGAGGAGCTGTGAGCTGCACCTTGACAGATACTGGATCCTTTTGTGCAGGTCCGCGTGGATGCTCTGTGCGTACCCGGGGCCCACCACCGCTTTTGTTAAATTTTTATGGAAACGAGTCTCTTCCAGTACTTGGTCTCATTGAGCCACACGGCTGACTTCAGGCAGCACCAGGGTTTTGCTTGGATTCCTTTACCTGACCTTGTTGTTGGAAGGATCAGCTCTTTACAAAACCCGTGGAAACCTGTCCCTCCTAGATTGGGTAGGGCTGACAGACTTTTCCTGTGAAGGGTCACAAAGAGGGGACGTGAAAACACATCAGGCCTGTGGGCCATGCGGTTTCTGCCACAGTCACTGAGCTCTGCTGTTGATGCCAAGCAGCCCCGGAGCCCGGAGACGAGGGCCGTGGCCAGGTGCCACTAGAGCTTTCTCTCCAAGAGCGTGCGGCCGGCCGCACTGGGGAGAGGCTAGGTGAGATGGAGACAGGGACCGCACCCTGCCTGGGTACAGAGAGTGTTTCCGTCAGCGTCTTCCCCGGGTTCCAGGTTATAGACGTGCCTCTTAGGTTGTGGGTAGCATCTTGCCTTCCCTGCTCTCTGCTTCCCCCCAGAATTCCTTGAGGAGTTCAGCTTTGTCTTCATCAGGGTGGGAGGGGTTCCTCTAGTTTGACACACTCTGAGGTACAGACTGCCTGCCGGGAGAGGGGCATGGAACTGGTACTCACTTTTCAAAGAAAAGGTACAAGATGAGTATTTGGTATTTTTCAGTTAAGAAGAAGCTTATACAATTACAAATTCTAAAAAATAATTTAAACAGGAGAAACAACTACAGAAAGCAAAAAAAAAAAAAAAACAGAAGAAAAGTCTCCCATGGGGGGCGCCTGGGTGGCACAGCGGTTAAGCGTCTGCCTTCGGCTCAGGGCGTGATCCCGGCGTTCTGGGATCGAGCCCCACATCAGGCTCCTCTGCTATGAGCCTGCTTCTTCCTCTCCCACTCCCCCTGCTTGTGTTCCCTCTCTCGCTGCTGTCTCTCTGTCGAATAAATAAATAAAATCTTTAAAAAAAAAAAAAAAAAAAAAAAGAAAAGTCTCCCATGGGATAAGACGACATACGAAAGCCGAGTCTGTGATGTGCTCCTGGCGCGGCTTTGTGGAGTGAAGGGATGCGTTACCCTTGTGGGCACGGTTGGACGGGTATTCGTGTGCTGTGTGCGCCTGACTCCTCTGCACCACCGCGGGAGGGGCTCCCCTGTGCTCACCTCTGTGGGCGACAGGGTCTCTGCCGTGTGGCTGCACGAGGGGGGCTGCTCGAGGGGTGCACCTGTTCACTGCTGGCCTGTTTTCTGCCTGCCAGACGGTGGCGTCGACAAGACCACCCGTGGACCCTGCCCAACCTGGTCAGCGGCCCCCGCCAGCGGCCTCTTCTACCTCGTCCATAG
The DNA here is from genome assembly GCF_024610735.1 of Ursus americanus. Lineage (NCBI taxonomy): Eukaryota > Metazoa > Chordata > Mammalia > Carnivora > Ursidae > Ursus > Ursus americanus. Next base: position 24,675,353 of record NC_142156.1, read on the forward strand.
CTCCTGCCAGCGGCTCGGGCCCATCTCCGGCACGGGTCTCTGCAGGGAATAGACCCTCCTCGGCAGCCAATAAGTCACTGTCTCCGGTCACCTCCCGGTCCCCAGGGGCAGCCGTGTCAGCGCCCCCAAAACCACAGAGCCCAGCTCAGAATGCCGCCCCGCCCCAAGACAGCTCTCAGGATAAGCTGGCAGAACAGATAGCACTGGTAAGCACGCTGAGAACGCCAAGAAGGTTGTCAGGTGTGTTCTCGTTTGTGAAGCTCATTTGATTTCAATTTCTGCAAAGGATGCAGTTGTTTAAAACCGAGCGCTCGAGGGTGAGGACAGTCAGACATGGTTTCTGATCAGTTAGAAACCAGGGTTATGACTGGAAGCTTCACCTGCCCTGGTGGAAGGGGGCTTGTCGGGGGAGCGTCCTTTCTGTGCTGATACCACAGGCGGCACTCGTTGCAGGCAGCAGGGGAGGCCAGCGTGGCCGTGGCCTGGTACCTAGTTAGCGCTTGCCGTTTGTGGCGACTGAGCGGTTGTTTAAACTTCACGAGGGCAATTAAACATACCGGGATTGGCAGGATGTCACAGCCCCCGCATTCCCTGTTGTCGGTGTTCACTCAGTGATAGCGTGTGGCCAGTCGTAGGTGATCTGTCCCTCCCCTTCCCTGTGGTTTTGGAGCAAGGGCCAGGCATGTGTCGTTCCCCGTGGAAGTGCTCTGGTGTGAACATTGGCCTGTGTGTCTGTCTGTGTTTTGGAGACGGGGCACGGCCGTTGCTTCCCCTGCTTCTGGGGAGGGTGGCGTGCCTGCTGACCTCTAGGGCAACTTTCGACCTTTGTGTCCAGTCCTGTCTTTGTTAGTGAGGCTTCATGAATTTGGGGTCTAAATTAGTGGGATGCACTTAATAATGACGTGGGGGACACGCCCCTACCCCTGTGCTCCTTGCAGGAAAACCAGATCCATCAGCGGATAGCAGATTTGAGGAAAGAAGGCCTGTGGTCCCTCAGGCGGTTGCCCAAGCTGCAGGAGGCCCCGCGCCCCAAGTCGCACTGGGACTACGTGCTGGAGGAGATGCAGTGGATGGCCGCAGACTTCGCCCAGGAGAGGAGGTGGAAGGTGGCTGCGGCCAGGAAGGTAAGCAAGGCACGTCAGTGGCGGTTCTCAGGCGAGCGCTTGCTCGCGCTGCCGTACGTGGGAGTATCCGGACCCCTTCCAGGGGCTTTGGCTTTTAGACGTGAAGAGTGCCGCGGCACTGTCCAGGGAGTAGCTGTGCTGCCGTGGTGCACTCGCGAGCCCCGGCTGGACCGCGGGGGCAGACCCGTCCGCCTGGCTGCAGCCCCAGTATGGCATTTCAGTTCTTCCTGCCAGACTCTCCTGGTGGTTGGAATGCCTGCGGCCCCCAGACCCACACCCTGGTGATGTGGGAGCTGAGGAGGCTCAGGGTTAGGAGGGGGCAGAGAGGCTGTTCGGCTGCTGGGCAGTGTGGGGGCCCGTCCTGGGCCTTCAGGCTGCGCATTGACCTTCACTACCTGGTCTTCTGTCCCACATCCCCCCAGTTCTGGCTGAGGATTGGTTTCCTTCTAACTGGTCCCAAAGCAGACACCCAGTCCTGGGGAGCCTCTCCCAGATGGCACTGCCATGGCTGGGCATGTGGAAAGGGTCAGCGTTCCAGAAACCTTAGGTCTCAGAGTACGAGGCAGCTGTCCTCATGCACATGTAAATGGCTCTGGGCCCTGCTTCTCTCACGTTACTGCACCACCGTTTGTTCTTAAGGGCAGAGCTGCTGTCCTTTCATTTCCCGTGCTCTCAGGCCTGGGGCGCGGTCTCGTGTGTCCTGCTGTCCACCTCCCTCCCCTGACCTCTGCTTTTCCTACAGAGGCTGGGCAGAGAGCGTACAGGAGCTTTGGAAGCAGTGGAGTCTGAGTGTCAGGGTTCTTAAATCAGAGTCATGGAATCCGGGACAACCCGATTGCTGCTGGGCACGCTCTTCTCATGAAGGAGGGTGGTCCCGAGCTGTGGACACTGGGTGGACCGCAGCGAGTGCTGCCCCTCTCCTGCGAGAGACTGTAGACCCTGAGCAGGAGGCTTTGTGCCAGGATGAGGCCCCGAGGCGTCTGTGGAAGGGGGTCCGTCCACAGTGTCCGATGGGCCCCCAGCGAGCTTCTCCCCCTACGTGGGGGCCCGCAGCTGGGCATGCTCAGGCTCACAGTGTGTCTGTTTCCAAGTTCCTTCTCAGCACCTTTTTGAGGACTGCTGGTAGGCTATAACAGCACGGATCTGGAAGACGGTTTGGGATTTAAAGGAAAAGCTTTGAAAACGACAGTTTTCGTGCCTAGCAGTTAAATGCATCTTTCCGCATTCATGCAGAGTGAGTGATGTCTATGGAGAGTGTTACTCTGATGAGAAGGTGTTAATCACGTGTCAAATGAGGAGGAAGATTGTAACACAACGTGGTATACTTTTTGGAGAAAAATAAGTGTATTTGATAAAGTAACACTTTGTAGACAGTCAAGCAGGGTGTTGGCAGTGGTTTTTGCTGGTGTGGGCATGTCTCGTGCGCTCTCAGAGCAGACGAAGGCGCGTCTCGCTGCGAATCTGTGTTCTTGTCGTGAGGAGCTCGGTGCCCCTGCGGCAGTGCGGTGTCAAGTCCGCGGCCGTTCATTTCCTAGCTCATCAGGACTGTGGTGCGGCACCATGAGGAAAAGAAGCTTCGTGAGGAGAGGGGAAGGAAAGAGGAGCAGAACCGACTGAGACGAATCGCTGCCTCGACCGCCAGAGAAATAGAGTGTTTTTGGTCAAATATTGAACAGGTAAATCCTGAAATTTAAATGGGGTCCTGAAAACAGGGACCGTGCCTTCTGAATGTGCCTGAGTGAGTGACACGGAAAGCCAGGCAGGTCGCGCCCGCAGCGTCACCGATAAAGGGCTGTGGGCCTGTGGTTCTTCCCGTGCCCGTGTTTGTGCTCCGTGGCCACGAGGTTCGTGCTGCTGGCGAGGGCCTTCCAGCGTTGCCATCGGTGTGAGCGCCGGCACGGAGGGCAGCTGTTCCTCCGCACGTCCGCCCACCGCCCCCTCCGGGGCTCAGGCACCCTGACAAGAGCTTCCTTCTGAAGTGACTTGAAATGGCACTGGGACAGCTGTGCTTTCAGACTCCGTGTGTGAGTTTTAATGTTGTTGCGTGCCCAGTGTCCATGGTCTCCGTCCTTAACGACATCTTTGCTCCACTCTTCGTACTCAGGTTGTGGAGATAAAACTACAAGTAGAATTGGAAGAAAAAAGGAAAAAGGCCTTAACTTTACAGAAGGTTCCTAGGAGAGGTAGGACACGTGTTAAAAGCCTTCGCGTTTCTGACGGCGCTTTGGCCGCCCTGCGTGCCTGCAGCTGGCCGCCATGCTGGCGCCCTGGACACTTGCTCTTGCTCGTCGGTCTGAGCTCATGCTCTGCCTGACGCTACACTTCCCCCCATTAGCTGCCGTAGCTGCGTATCTCAGCTCTCCGAGCTTTGCTGGCACGAGTTAGCACCCCCAGGCTCGCTGATCAGCTTTGGGGCACTCTTGGGATGGAGGTTCTGAGCCTGTCCCCTGTGGCCAGTGCCGGACACTGAGATGAAGTCCCCCAGGCGTTTTCCCCTCGTGAGCACCTCTGTGGTTGGTGCATGGCCTCCATAGCACTCTGAAGCCACTGCCCCATCATTGGACACTGTGATGCATGGCAGGCACTGGCAGAAGCTGCTGTCCCTGGGCGGGAGGCAGGGGGCATGCTGACGTTCCTCATTCTATTGATGCGGAAATGGAGGCAGAGCAGTGGACTCTGCTCAGGGTGCTACAACCGTAGATCGTAGAGATCATAGAAGACGCACATTGCCATCTAGCTCCCCAATCCCTCTCCAGATGGGAGACGTGGAGAGCTGCAGGAGAACTTTGTAGGCACAGGGCTGTGGGCTGGTGTTGTGTTGCCACCCCGGTTCCCAGAAGGAAGGAGGCGGAGCTCACGCTTGCTCTCTTCCTCCCGTGAGGAGGTGCCAGTGGGGCGCGACCACACAGACAGCTTCAGGGAAAGTGAATCACGTTCCTTGTCTCTAGGAAAAGAGGCGAGGCCTAAGGGACTTGATGCGATGCCAGAAGCTTTCCTGGTAAGTCGAGGACTGCTGCTGTACTAGGTGAGAGAGGGAAACGGTGGAGAAGAGACGGTGCCTGATAAAGCGGAGTGCCTTTTGCCTGGAGAGACGTGTACATCGTCCGTAGTGTTCCCTTCCGCTATAGAGTCGGTTTACTCTGGGGAAGAAGCCTGGTTCTTAGTATTAGGCTCCCACAGGGTGTTGGTCTGGGGACACGGGAAGACGCGGTGATGGGATTTGGATTTAGTTCCATCTGCCTGCTGCCCGGCACCTTTTCTGTGCCTGGTGGCGGTGGAGGCCGGCATGTTTGTCCCAGGCTCGCCACCATCTTCGCGGGAGCACGTCAAGTAGACATTTCTGCTTTGGCTTCCCATTCTGTGTTTGCAGATTTTCTTCTCTCTTTCAGGAGTCAGGATTGTCTGGAAGGAAGAGGAAAGCTAGCACGTCTCTGACTGACGATGAAGGTCTGTTGCCTGGTACTCTCTTGCCGTCTGCAGGGTGGGCTTGCTCAGTGCTGTCAGGGTGCCCGGTGGCCCGGTGACTTGTATCACTGGGGGCCAGGCGCCTTGGGAGTGCGGAGGGGGTCTGCAGAAACGAGCCAGACTATGGAGGAGGGAGAGTGCAGGACTACACGTAGATGTTGGTTTGCGGGGAGGAGCCAGCAGGGAAGGGTGGAGGCTGGCGGGAGAGACGGTGTAGTCTGGTGGCAGGGCCCCAGGGGGTGAGGGCTTGTGGTCAGACAGGGGGTGGGCCGTAGCTGGGCCAGCTCTGCCTCAAGTTGCCGGTAGGTTCTTCTCACCCAGAGCCATGTCTCTGTTGGAAGTGAGGTACAGGGTACGGGGCCAACCTGGTGTGAGGTGGTAGTTGCACAGGACGGGCAGCAAGCTGAGGGAGTGGCATGCCAAGCAGTGGCTGGGGCTGCTGACGTGAGCGATGACAAAGTTGTCGTGACCCCGGACAGCCTGCTCCTGGGTTTTTCCTGCTGTGGGGTCAGCAGGTGGGTAAGAAGTTTGACATCATTCCGTGTTCTGCTGGAGTAGGTCCGTCGTGTGAAGAACCAGGCTGTGTTTCACACCCTGCTCACTTAGGAAACCCGCACTTCCAGATTTAACCTGAGAGACAAAAAGAACTAGTTAAGTTCTCTCGTAGCTGTGCAAGACAGTGTTGGAGCCTGCTAGTGTTTTCATGAGCAGTTGAGAAGATGCTGTGAGGTCTGTGTCCCTGATGTCTGATGGTGACCGTTTCAGTGGAGGACGAGGAGGAGACCATCGAAGAGGAAGAAGCAAATGAGGGGGCCGTGGACCACCAGGCAGAGCTGTCCAATTTAGCCAAAGAAGGTAGGCTACGAGCGTCTTGCTGGAGATGCTCTTAGGAAATGTTGAATAGGCACAAAAGAACGTGTGAAAAACATGGGAGATACCTCAAGCGCCGGCATCACGGCCACACCGCGCGGTGTGGGACCAAGTGCCTGATCGCCGCATGCTAGCCGGTGACCTGCCCTAGTGGCTCATTGTCTCTGCTGTGGTTGCCCTGCCCCTTAGCATGGCCCGGCGCACCGCTGGGCACTCGTGGGGGGACGGCATCTAAATGGCATCACGCCCTGGCCTTACCACGTCTTCTCTCGGCGCTCCTGTCCCCAAGCCTCATCTGGCGGTCGTGTGTCACTGCGGCTTCACTAGTCCTCCCTGCTGAGCCGCGTTCCAGGTGTGAGCGTGTCACAGACTCCCTCGTGGGCTGCTGCTGGGCACTCGGGTCGTCCCCTGTTCCGCCCTCAGCGCGCTCCGGGAGCGCTCCTGTGGCTGGCGCCCGCGGACACATGCGTGTGCCGGAGTGGAGGAGCCAGGCTGGCGCACACGCCATCCGCTGCACGAGGGTGGCCAGGCCGGGGCTGCAGGGGCTCGTGCCAAGCTCCACACGTCGGGGCGCTGCTGCCCACCCAGTGTGGGGCACATGGCGGCTCCTGGTGCCTGCGGGTGGCGCTTCTCTGAGGACTGACGAGGTGTGGCATCTTCCATGGCTTCCTCTTTTCCATTGTGGTCTTGGGCTTTCTTTTCCACGTCAGCTTGCAGGCGTGCGTTGTGTGCCCTACACACGGCTTCTTTGTTGATTACTTGCGTCACAGTGGCCCCTCCCTGTGCGTGCCGTGTCTTTCCATCCCCCTTATGGGACCTTCTGATGAACGGGCGTTCTTAATTTTAGCGTAGTTGGATTTATCAGTCTTGTTTTGAAAAGCCCCTTTTTACCTCAAGATCATGAGGCGGTTTTCTTGTTTGTCCACAGATTTTTTATTTTACTCACACGTCAGTGTCTCTGATCCATCAAGAATAGCTTTTGTCTTTTGTGAGGAGTAAGAGTGTAGTTTCTTTTCTTTTCTTTACTTTTTTTCCCCCCAAAATGGGTCCCAGTTGTCCTGGCGCCATTTGAGAGGCCGGTCTTTGCCGCTGGTGGTCCCAGCCAGCTCAGACGGCCGGCGAGTTTCCGGAGTGCAGGCTCTTTTCCAGCCTCTATCGTGCTGCTGGTCCGCCTGCGTGTCCTCGGACGCCGTGGTCCTTTTTGAGAGCTGGCGAGGGGGTCCTTGCACCTCAGTCTTCTCGGGACGGCCATGGCCGCCTTGGGCCTCTTCTGGGTCCGCCTCAGGATCCGCTCATCCAGTTTTAGACAGACGTCCGTGGAGACTCGTGGTCTGGAGTCCCAGGGTGATAGTTGACACTTGTCTTGACGAAGCTGAGCTCTCTGGTCCCTGATCACGGTGTACCTGTCCATCCGTTCACGCAGGTCGTCTGCAGGAGTGTCCAGGACATTTTATGATCCCGTGTGTTTTGTGAGATTTATTTCTAGGTGCTTGGTCAGTTTGTTTCAAAGAGTTGTAGTAAGTGGTGTGTTTGCTAAGGTTGGGAGTGCAGCCGCCCCTCGGAGCTCACACACACCCCATGGATGTAGCCTCTTCACCTCCGGAGAGGCCTGCTCTGCCTGTCTAAGCACGGGCCTCTCGCTGTGCTCCTTGCGGGGCGGGGTGGACTTAGGCTGCTGCGGGGCGCCTGGCGTGTTCGCGGTCTGGAGGGGAGCACCTGCTCCCACAGCGGCGGTGTGTGGCGGCCCGGCGGCTGCTCCTTCCACCGCTCTGCCGCTCCCCGTGGCCTCCTCAGTGCCATGTTTGTGTTCTTGCTGTGTGGCTTTCCAAGAACACTGTGTGCCTCTGGCAGGTCGGAGTCCCCGCCAGCGTCTCTGCCGCTTTCCGTAGGCGGGGAAGTAACCGGAGCAGCCCAGCTAGGGTGCTTTCTGCAGAAGGGATCACAACTTTTTCCCGTGCTTTTTATAGCATTTTTCTGCTTTATTTTTGTTTGACTTTTATGTGATGTTTCCTATTTTTCATTATCACCAATTGTTTCCCATCAATGGTGTTTTTATCGTTATATTTATTAGGTTATAGCTTTTACTTTTCATTTATGAAGTTATTTTAGAAATTTTAAAAATTCTTTTATGAATAAAAATTGAGTTTCTTCGTGTCATGTCAGAGATTCTCATATTTATAGAGGAAGTGCCTTAGACCCGGTATCAGTAAGGGGCAATAGTTAATTTTCGGAAAAAACTAATTGCAGGAGGGTTGCAGCTGTGTTTTCTTCCCCACTGGCTGCTACTCCTGGTGTAAACTAACCCCCTTTTCTTCCTGCCATCCTTTCCAGCTGAATTGCCCCTAATCGATTTGATGAAGTTGTACGAAGGAGCTTTTCTGCCCAGTTTCCAGTGGCCGCAACCTAAGCCTGACAGTGAGGAGGCGAGTGAAGAAGAAGGTCTGTCTTGACATCTTTAAAGAACTCAGGCCATAAAGCAAAAGCCAAATTATGCAGAGGAAGGGTGCTTACAACAGGGTTTAAGTCACCTTCATTTCCTTTTAGTCTGATGGAAGAAAAAGATGCGAGTGATTTTGTGGGTGCACCTGGGTGGCTCAGTTGGTTGAGTGTCTGACTCTTGATCTCAGCTCAGGTCTTGATCTCAGGGTTGTGAGATCGAGCCCTGCCGTGGGCTCCATGCTTGGCATGGAGCCTACTTAAAAAAACAAAAAATAAAATAAAATAAAAAGATGCAAGTATGTTTAATGTGTAATTTTGTATTGATAGGGTTTTGTTAAATTCTCAGCTTCTTTTTTTTTTTTTTTTTTTTTTTAAAGATTTTATCTATTCACTTGACAGAGATAGAGACAGCCAGCGAGAGAGGGAACACAAGCAGGGGGAGTGGGAGAGGAAGAAGCAGGCTCACTGCGGAGGAGCCTGATGTGGGGCTCGATCCCACAACGCCAGGATCACGCCCTGAGCCGAAGGCAGACGCCTAACCACTGTGCCACCCAGGCGCCCCAAATTCTCAGCTTCTTATTTTCGTTTATTAACTTGGCACAATTATCGGAGTACTTGACTCTTGTGAGCAGTGTAGAAATATTTTTTTCCGGGTTTATAAAAGTCATTGTTTTATAGACTTAGATTTTAAGCACATATATTCAGGGTAGACTCTGTTTATTTAATTGCTAGTTTTGAGGAGTTTATTTTGCTTTTATTAGATGTAAACAAATACACAGACCACACTGAAAAAGCCTGTTTTTCCTTGTTTTCGCTCCACTTGTTCTTATCTTTAGACACAGATTCCGGTGAGCAGAGAAGCTGAGGGCCCTTGGAGACGCTTGTCACTTTCCCCTATCCTGGCGGTGGAGGGGTGGTTGCTAAGCCCTTAGTTGCTCGTATGTCTATGGGTGATACCAGCTCCTGGTCCCTTACAGATTCCCCATCTTCACCCGAGGGCTTCCCAGAGTGCTCCTACGTGTGATAGTTTCAGAGGAGTTTGTACCCATTGATCTGGGGAGTGTGCTTAGGAATATAAAGTGGACTAAAAACAAAAAAATTACTGCATTTGAGATATTTGGCCTCTGTCAACCTTTTTCCTTTTATTTCTTTTCATAAATGATAAATAGGCTCACAAAACTGTTGCAACCACTGCAAATCTGTTTTTCTCTTGTTCACAGATATGGAAGATGCGGCCCCAGGTGATCGAGAGAGCCGGAAGGATGTAGTTCTCATAGACTCGCTGTTCATCATGGACCAGTTTAAAGCTGCAGAGAGAATGACTATTGGGAACCCTCACACAAAGGACATCGCGGAGGTGACTGCTGTGGCTGAAGCTGTCCTGCCCAAGGGCAGTGCCCGGGTCAGCCCCACGGTGAGGCATCGAGCTGCCATGTGGGGGCAGTGTTTCTGTGAGGCCGCCAAAAGGCTTGTTACTTCTCCATAGCTCTGTCCCAGCTGCAGAAGTTGTCAGGAAAAGCGAATACTGGGTCTTGTTTCTCCTGTCATCTCTACATCTTTCCTGTGGGGCTCTAGTAGGCTTGCCATTTGACTGATTTGACTTCACGTTGCAGAAAAATTTCTGATGATTATTTTGAGAAGTGCTCATTTGGCCCTTGTGTTGCTGCAGGTGAAGTTGAACGCCCCATCTCTGTTGTATGGTGCACTCAGAGATTACCAGAAGATTGGCCTGGACTGGCTCGCCAAACTCTACCGGAAGAACCTCAATGGCATATTGGCAGATGAAGCTGGGCTTGGTAAAACAGTACAGATCATTGCCTTTTTTGCCCACCTAGCTTGCAACGAAGGTAAGAGCTTGTGTTTTTGAAGAGTGTGTACTTGCTAAGACTGCAGGCAGTGTATCTGGCCTGAGGGTGGAGATGGCCTTTCTTCCTGCTCCTTTGCCCTGTGCTCTGGTGCAAGACCCAAAAGAACAGAGCTTAGAAATACTCATTGCGGGGTGCCTGGGTGGCACAGCGGTTAAGCGTCTGCCTTCAGCTCAGGGCGTGATCCCGGCGTTATGGGATCGAGCCCCACATCAGGCTCCTTCGCTATGAGCCTGCTTCTTCCTCTCCCACTCCCCCTGCTTGTGTTCCCTCTCTCGCTGGCTGTCTCTAACTCTGTCAAATAAATAAATAAAATCTTAAAAAAAAAAAAAAAAAAAAGAAATACTCATCGCGTGAACAAGTGAAAAACTTGTTCTCAGTTAACACGAGATTGAACAACTCACTGTTATTCAAAATCTAACACATCGTGAGGCCCACCAGGCTGTGACTGGGCTATGTGACTCCAGTGTCCCCTGCCAGCCAAGACCTGTGTGCACAGTAGCTCTCGCCATATGTCAGCCTTCCTTGGGCAGCAGCGGTATGTATCCCCTTGCCTGCTGGCTGGGCCCCACCACCTCACAGCACTTTGCTCCACAGCTGGGGTTCCTTAGGGAGTGGTGTCTGGGCCTTGCTGGGGCTCGGCAGCTGGACGGCAGCAGAGACAGAGTGCCCGCCTCCCCTGCAACAGGCCGTCCGCCCCAGCTGCTTCCTCACCCCTCGACTCTTTGGTTCAGGCCCCATGGGCTCTGTTTTGGCGTGTTCAGGGATCAGCCCCCTGCTCATTGCCCTCTGCTTGGTCTGTGGGTCAGGTGCTTGCCTTGTCCCCTGCTCTGTGCCCTTGAGGGCATGTAGAAGGGCATGTGCCTTGTGTCTCTAACACGGGACAGGGTCTTACATACAGGTGACCCTTGAACATTGTGGTGGTCATAGGCACTGACCTCCCATGCAGATAAAAATCCACGTATATCTTTTGTCTTCCCCATAACTTAATTAGTGATAGTTAACTGTTGACCAGAAGCTGTCCTGATAACATGAACAGGCAACTAACACGTATTTTTTATGTTCTATGTATTATGTAGTGTGTTCTTATAGCAAAGGCAGCCTAGGAAAAGAAAATGTCATTAGGAATATCATAAGGAAGAGAACATACAGGACTGTACATATTGAAAAAAATCTGCATGTGCTTATTGGACATGTGTGGTTCATACTCACGTTGTTCATGGGTTAGCTGTACTGGTTCTCTTGCAAAGGGAGTGTTCCAGATGCAGACTAAGTGGGCTCCTGGATACCCGACCAGAAGAGCAAACACATTCTCCTCCCCTTTATGGAGTTTCAGAAGTCAGAGGGGACTCCTTAAATTAGGGAGGTGGCATCCTGCCACAGGTCGCGTGGAAACTGCTGACATTCAGCAGACCTGTGTGATGGGGGTGTGCAGAAGGTGGTGGTTACCCCGCTGCCCCCCGACTCAGGGGAGCTTCTTCCTCCCTCTCCCCTGGCTTGCTGCGCCCTTCCCTCACCATCACTAGCAATGCCTCTTCTTTGCCCTCTGTGTGAAAAGCTTCAATCTCAGTTTTTATTTTCTTTTAATTTTTATTTATTTTTTTAAAAAGATTTTATTTATTTGAGAGAGAGAGCGAGAGAGAGTGCATGAGTGGGCAGGCAGAGGGAGAAGCAGGCTCCCTGCTGGACCCCGACAGTGCATCTGGAATAAGGGCCTTGCAGAAAACCAGACCTGGAACAATGTTCTAAATTCTGGTTTTTAAAAAATCGTGGTTCTCGGTGGGGGGAAGCGCATCTGGGGTGCATTTGCCTGTCTTCTCAGGGGTGTGCCTTCTGAAGAGTTTTTGTCCTCTTGCATCTGTTTGCATCCTCGTTTACTTCCCTCTTGGGTGGTTCTTCTGTAAGCCCAGGACGCAGTGCTCTGCCCACGAGCGGTACTGGCCACGGCCGGGTGTCCTGCACGTGGCCTTTCCAAGTCTGCCGTTTCTGTCTCAGCGTGGTGTACATCTCATTTGTAGCACTGAAGTGGAAACTTGTGTGTGTTCTGATAACTTAAAACATTTTTTGGAGGACTGAAGTTGAAACCGTCTGTTTTGGGGTGGTTTGGGTGTGTTCTGACCGGAGGCTGGGCATGTGCACCGTGCCCGAGCCTGAGCCAGCGTGCCTCACTGGGCGGCCGCCAGGGGACGGCTCTGGGCCGGGTCTGAATGCCCTGTTGGCATGTTTCCTTCGCTTTCTGGGCACTGTTCCTCACAGATGCGCCTTCTTCCCCGTGCTCACAGTGGGTGGGGTTCACCGTGGTTTTGAATAAATACTCACCTTCTTCAGTCCCCCTTCAGTACTCTGTTGAGCGCCTGCTGTGTGTCAGGGCTCCGCCCCTCTGCCACAGGTCTGGCGGTTGCGTGGTAGGGACGACACCTCTGCATCGTGCCCGGGGACACCCCACGTGTACCTGCCATGCATCTCTGGTCAGCACAGCACCGAGTGTCCGGACTTGACAGGTGGTTTTCGTTAGAGAGGAAAGTTCTGTCTTTTCTCTCCTTTATAGGCAACTGGGGCCCTCATCTTGTGGTCGTGAGAGGCTGTAACATCCTCAAGTGGGAGCTCGAGCTGAAGCGTTGGTGCCCTGGGCTCAAAACCCTCTTATATGTTGGGAGCCATAGAGAACTGAAAGCAAAGAGACAGGTATTTTATTTTAAATGTGAAATAAAACTGGACAGACGTGATCTTCATCTGTACAGGAGATAGATTTCAGAATGTCAAGACGTGTTTATTTGTGCAGTTGTCCAAAGTCCCTTGTTTGTGAGACACTAGACCTTCAGGAGGTTCCTAGGGGTGGAGCCCCTTGAAAGCACAGCCTGCCCCGGCAAGGAGAGTCCCCGTACACACACCCCATCGCACGCTGGCCCGTGGCCGCTTTGCTTCCAGCGCCATCCCTCCCACCCACAGGCCCAGTGAGCGCCACAAGCCTGAACAGGAACTTGTGATGTGCCTCAGTTCTGAGCTGTGAACGCGTGAGGTGACTCCCATGGGAACAGTCCGTAGGGCTACAGGTGACCCGCAGGTGGCCACAGGAGCAGAGCTGGCCGGGTCTCTTCTTTCCGCCCTGTTCCGTCTAGCACCAGATTGAGTGAAAGTGGACCAGAGGCCACGGTGTTTCATTGAAGATAAGGTTGCCTCATCAGTAGACTATTGTGTTGAGTAGTGTTTACCGGAAAAGTGAGAACTTTGGGATGTATTTTCCGTTTCCCTGTTTCTGGTTATTTGCTTTTCAAAAGCTTACAAAGCAGTCAGCTGCAGCGTGGACGCCCCTTCCTAGCAGCGTCTCAGGATGGTTTCCATGCTTGGGTGCGTCCGTGCAAGCTGGCTCCCCTCACGACACTCTGTGGTGACCTGTTTCCGCAAACATCCTTAATGCCTCTGAGCAGCTTCTCAGTTGGTGCTCACGAGTGCTGTCTGCTCTTAGGACGAGGCCCTGAAACCCAGGCTCCGTCGTCTTGGGTGCGCCCGGGGCGGGGGGCTGCCGCAGGTGACGCCTGTCCGTGTGCTGCAGGAGTGGGCGGAGCCCAACAGCTTCAACGTGTGCATCGCGCCCTACAAGCAGTTCTTCAGGGGCTACGCGTCCTTCACGCGCGTGCGGTGGCGGTGCCTGGTCATCGACGAGATGCAGCGCGTCCGGGGCATGACCGAGAGGCATTGGGAGGCCGTGTTCACCCTGAGGAGGTCTGACCCGCGGTCCCCCCCTCAGGGTTCTGGGTTGGCTGGCGGAGGGGTGCGTGTGGTCGCGGGCACACCGAGCTGCTTCTCAGCTACGTGGTTCCCTTCCCTTCGCTCAGTGCTTGGGGGCCTCAGGTCCCTTTCCCGGAGGGTCTGTGAGCCCGTTGTCCCTGTCCTTACACGTCTGCGGAGGAAGCGCCTGTGGCCACCGTCCCGGGGTGCCATGTCCGCTGTCACCTCTCACTCTCCCACAGCCAGCAGCGCCTGCTCCTGATTGACGCGCCCCTGCACAACACCTTCCTGGAGCTGTGGACCATGGTGCACTTCCTCATCCCCGGCATCTCCAGGCCCTACCTGCACCTGCCCCTGAAGGCTCCGAACGATGAGAACCAGGACTACTACCACAAAGTGGTCATACGGCTGCACCGGGTATGTGCGTGCGGTGGCCGCGGTGCCGTGCCGTGCTGGCTGTGGCGATGTCATCCTGGAAAGGGGACATGCTCACTCCTCTCCTTTTCAGGTGACGCAGCCCTTTATCCTGAGGAGAACTAAGAGGGACGTGGAGAAGCAGCTGACAAAGAAGTACGAGCACGTGCTGAAATGCCGCCTGTCGAGTCGGCAGAAGGCCTTGTATGAGGACGTGATCCTGCAGCCTGGGTAAGCCGGAAGGCGCCGGGCCTCTGCCCTCTCACGGCCCTCTGCGGGGACAGCGTCCGGAACCTGCGCTCGCCCTGGGCTCCCTGTGTGCCTGCCTGCTTTCCCAGGGCTCTGCCCCTTCCCTGCTGACCCAGCACCGGCCTGGCGCCCACCCTGCTCCCCGAATTTCCGGGCGAGGCTCGTGGTGTTTCAGTTGAGGCTTACACAGGCTGCACATCCCATCCGAGCAGCTCGGTCTCTTATAGCCAGAGAGGCCGCCTGCCTCCTTCTGGGGGAGCTGCTCGGAGGCTACATGTGCTGGTGTTGCTGGGACTTCAGTGGCCCCTCCACTAGCCTGCTGGGCCCCCTGGGCATCGTCCCCTTGTGAGATGAGGGCGGGCATTGTGCGGTCGTGGGCATTGTGCCGTCACACTCATAATGTCAGGATCGTATCTGTGTGCACTGAGACTTCACGAGATGGTTTTGCCGTTCGCATTTGTTTTTTTGGGTTTTGGAAAGTTTTAGGACAGAACATAAAGTGTGCGTTTTTACTCCGTGGTGTGGTTTCTTAGTCTCTGACAAATGGCATTGGTGACGCCGCTGTGGTCGAGTGTTTCTGTGGAGAGTAGGAGCGCGGGGTGCTCCTTCCCAGCAGCACCCTCGGTCCGTGCCGGGCTAGCGTGCGGTGCGAGCAGGCCGCAGCATGGGCCCGGCAGGCTGTTGGGCAGCTCTTCTGTAGGTGCCGACTTCAGGTTATGGAGAGCAGGGTCCGTGGAGGTTGCTGCTGCTCGAGGAAGAGGCCCGTGCTTGTCTGTCAGGCGCCCCTCACATCTTTTGCCAGGAGCGGACCATGTTCTCAGGAACTCCGGGCCGTCGCTCCGCAGGGCTGGGCCGTGGGCATGCTGGGCTCGCCCTGGGAGCTAGAGGGTCCCGACGTTAGTCCTGTCCGTGGCTGTGGGAGGCTGGTGACCTGACACATAGGCTGTCGTGTGCCTTCTGCTCCTGGTAGAGCAGCAGGAAGTGACTGTCCCTCTTCACGTCTGGGGGCTGCTTTTCCCCCGAACCCGTCAAGTCGAATGGGAAGTGTTGAGCACGCCTGTACCTGAGCCTGCGTGAGCTCCTGATGGCAGACCTCCCTCGTTGCACGTTGATGTGATGGTCTGGGGTCTTTGAGGGGCTCTGAGCTTCACTTTGGTCACTGTGTGGTGGCTGTGTCTCACATTCCTGCTGTCTTGCGCTGCACCCTCTTCTCGGCAGAGCTCGTCTCCCCCGCCTTCCTGGGGGCCCCGCAGACCTGCCTATGTGAACCTCTTCCCCTCCGGGGGCTTCTTTCAGGGTCCTGGGGCTCACTTGTGCTTCAGCTCTTTTTTCTGAAGCGTGTCCTTGTACAGACAGGTGTGATTTTAAATACTCTCCTCTCCCTTCTCCCTTTGCTCTCCAGAGCCGAGCTTGCAGACTATGTGCATGTCTCCGCCCTGCTTAGCTCCTGTGCTGTGGCTGAGAACTGCCTGTGTGGGCTTCCACTGGCCTGTGGGCCTCCGGGCTCCCGAGTGGCCCACGCTCTCCTGTGGCTGCTTGGGCTGTCCCTGGAGTGCTGCAGACCTGCTCTCATGAGGGCATTCCCAGAGCACTTGCTCTCTAGGCTGTCCTGTCCTCGAACATGTAGTCGATCGCCCAGCTGCTCATTTGGAAGCCTGGCATTCTCTCTGCTACTGCCTGTCCCTCCATCCCACTGCCTCTGCTCCTGGATCTCTGAACCAGCGTACCCCCCGTCCTGTCCTGCACGGCTCCTTCCCTAACCTGCTGGGGACACTGTGCCCACCTCCTCACCTGGAAACCCTGGAGGTCTCTGCTTGGACTGTGTTTCCTGCGTGGTCCTGGCCCGGCCTGTGGTTAGCTCATGTGTGTGCCTTCTTCATGGCTGCAGGGCCGGGGCTGGCATCCCACCCGAGGGGTCTTTCCTCCCCCGGGTCAGGTGCTCTCGCCCTGGTGCCCACCCTTGCTTCACAGCACTCATGACCGTGGGGCGGAAATCCGTCCCTGCTGTCCACGTCGAGTGTCGCCCTCCGCTGGCAGGAGAGGCGTGGCGAGCTGTGTGCCTGTCTGACCCTCACTCCTGGCTCTCTGGCCTCCCAGCCTGTTGCGGGGGGACAGGAAGTGAGTCCGAGTCAGAAGCCCCGGAGGGCAGCTGGGACCTGAGTGTTCTGATGGGGAGCACGGGGCAGTGGTGTGTTTTGGAGTCGCAGCGCACATGGCGCACATGCCGACGGCGGTGCTGGCATTTCTCCCCGAGCAGAACCCAGGAGGCGCTGAAGAGCGGGCACTTCGTGGACGTGCTGAGCATCCTGCTGCGGCTGCAGAGGATCTGCAACCACCCCGGGCTGGTGGAGCCCCGGCTCCCGGAGTCGTCCTACACGGCGGGGCCGCTGCAGTACCGCTCTGCCTCCCTCATCCTCAAGGCACTCGACGGTGACTCCTGGAAGGTATGTGTCCGCCGACCTTGGTTCCAGACGCGGCGTAGCTACCGTGGCTCCGGGAGGCTGCTTTCCATGCACTCATCCTGCGCTTCAGAATCACCTGGTGCCGGGCATCCTCCCGCTGACACGGCGTCTGCGTCCGCAGTTGGCCCGCGGGGGACAAGCCCTGGCTCCAAAATTGCGGGGGAGGGGTTCCTAGCATTACGTGTGCTGTCGGAGTGTGGGAAACAGCACACGTGAGGGGTGTTTGATGGGGAGCTGGGGTCCCCCCCGCGGTGAGGCCTGTTGAGAACACATGCGGGTATCTCAGCGAGCGTCGTCATGGGCCGCTCTCAGTCTCCGGGGAGGTCCTGTTCCTGCGTTGTACATGTTTGCGGGGCCCTGCTATCCCTCAGGACAGGGATAATCGTGCACCTCCACGGCCGTTGTGTGTGTCGAATCTGCGGGAAAAACCTTCCATGTGCCTGGCTTCCGAGAGCTTGGTGTATGTTATGTTGTGGTGTTTTTTCTCATTTGTTCAGCAAGCACTGAGGTGTGCTAGGTGTCGGGGCGTTTTCTAGCCCCTGGGACAGCAGCGAGTAAGACTCTGAAAATGCCTGCATTCATCACCACTGATTGTGGACTATGTCGTCATTGCCAAGAGAGAACCCACAGACATGAGCCATCCCTCCTGTTCCCTCCCCTCCCCGCCCCAGGCAGCCCCGCATCTGACCTGCCTCATGAGTCCACCTGTTCTGGACTTTGCGCACAGATGGACCCCTTCAGAGTGTGGTCGTCGTGTCTGGCTTACTTCACGGCGTGTAGTGCTTTCAGAGTTCATCCGGGTCGTGGCGTGTGTCCCAATCTCCTTCCTTCCTAAGGCTGAGTCGTGTTCCCTGGTGTGGATGGACCGTGTGGATGTGGTCATCAGTTAACGGACACTTGGGTTGTTTCCGCATTTTGGCCGCTGTGAGTGGTGTTACTGCAGACGTTGACGGACCAGCTTCGTGTGGTGTGCGCACGTGTCTAGGCATGGAATTGCAGGGTCATGTGCCTGCTTTGTGTTTAACCTTTTGAGGAGCGGCTGGGCGGTTTTCACACCCCCACGTGTGTACGAGGGCGTGGGAGGGCTTGCCAGCACTTGCCGTCATCTGCTTTGATGCTCGATGTCGTGATGGGAGTTCAGCCGCGCCTTCTCATGAGAGAAGCACACGTGGGGGGTGCCGGGCACGCGGGGCGTCTGCCTCAAGTGGGGACTCAGACGGCGTGTCCTGCCCATGGAATGCGTGTCCCCAGGGCTCTGGGCCGAATGTTGTGTGCCCGCCTCTGCTTCCCCAGTATGAGTGGATCTCTCCCCCAAGGCGCCCCTTGTCGATGCGAACGGGCACTTGTGCTGTCCGTACTCCCTCCCTCTGCTGAGTCCAGTCTCTCTCCAAGCATTGTCTTCTCCGTTCACACGGACACGTGGGGTGCTCTTAACGATGGGGACACTGAGGCATGCTGAGGTCCGGCAGCCTGCCCGAGCCCCGGAACGGCTTCAGGGTGCGTCCCGGGGAGCGAGGCTGTGCGGGGCCTGGCCGTCCTGCTTGGGATGTGCTTGGGTTCCCAGTCATTTTCCTCCACTCTCCCAGAGCAAAACTTTGCTCTTTTTCTCTTTAGGAAACGGATCTCTCTATATTTGATCTTATCGGCTTAGAGAATAAAATGACTCGCCACGAAGCAGAGTTGCTGTGTAAGCAGAAAGTGACAAGGAAACTCATGGACGAGCTGTTCACCGCACCGCCCCCGTCGGGCAGGCCGGCGGCCCTCAGACTGAAGCCTAGCAGGTGCGTGGTGTGGAGCGCTGCCTCCTGCTCACCGAAGTCCCCGGCTGCGTCCTGGTTGGCCCTGAATCAGCCATGGGGTTGGTGATGTTCCCCTCCTGGGAAGGACCCAGCCCCCACAGCCCATCAGGGAGACCTGGGATGTGTGGCGGGAATTTACATGAGGACCCGGCTATGGCTGGTGGGGTGAAGAAATGGCTGACCTTCTCACTGGGTTGCCTGCCTCTGGAATTTGCCCTGGTGTCCTTAGTGTCTGTGGGGGCAGCTCATTGCATGTGGCCTTTGTGGGCAGTCTGCACCACTGGGTGGGACGGTACAGCCCGCGCCCTCCTAAGGACAGCCTGGTGATGGTGGTGAAGCAGCCTTAGGATGTGGGAGGGGTCTGTATGGGGAGGAGGTCAGGCTGCTCTGCCCTGGGCTTGCCCTGGTGGCTGCTGTCTCAGGGAGAGGGTGCACGTGGGTGGTGGGCAGAGGGCTCCACCCCTGACAGCCACACAGAGGACTTCTGAAGGACATCAGAATTGATTTTGTTGGTGCCATGTGGCTGAAAGGAGCAGACCACATTAAATGATGGAGTGGAAATGATTTAATAACATAGGTTAAATCCAGCAAGTTTGGAAGAACATAAGATCTCGTGGTCGGGTTGAAAATGAGACAGATATGGGAAAATAGGAGTTTAATGGGCCCAGCTCTGCAGATTGGAGCCCATTCCTGTTGGCTGTTCTGCACGTGCCCTTCCTGGGTTCTTGGGAGCACACTGCCCTCTGCTTGACACTCGCAGGGCCTGCAAACCTCGGTGAGATCCGCACATGCGCCGGCAGAGCTGCGGTTCTCTCGGGCTGGCCCGGCTTCAGGTCATTGCCTTTCTCCCGGCTGTCTCTAGCGGGTGTGTTGCACAGGGGATTTGAAGTTACAGAATTCCCGCCATTACAATTTTCTGGGTAAAAGCGTTACAAAGAGCATGTTGCGGTGTGGTAACACCCGAAACAGTGGCCACTGTCGCCTCCAAGGCACCGGTACTGCTTCCAGCCACCAGAACCTGTGCTGCCTCACCACTTGGTTGCTGGACGTGGCTTCGCGCCCAGTCCACTTGCACTCTATGCAGTAGTGCCGTGGCCTCTGAGCGTCAGATGCGCATTCATCCCGGGTCCCCCAGCTCCGGGGTGGACATTGCCACTGTGTGTCCCGAGGGTGGTCAGTGCCTGCCCCGGACCTGTGCTGAGCTGCTCAGTGCCACATTGAGAACCCTGACCCCTCTTTGAGCCACACTGGGAGTAGGGACCCTCACCGTCTCTGGGTACCCCGAGCCCCCTGTGTCTCAGTGGCACACACGCCTTCTTTCCAGGTTGTTTCAGCCCGTGCAGTATGGCCAAAAGCCCGAGGGTCGCACCGTGGCTTTCCCCAGCACACACCCAACTCGGACGGCAGCCTCTGGCACAGCCACGGCCACTCCGCAGGGCCACGTGCGAGGACGGCCACCGATTGCCACATTCTCTGCAAATCCAGATGCAAAAGGTATGCTTTACGTGCTGGCGTGCCCTCGGGGTTGCTGAGGGTCTTTGTGGACGGAGCTCCTGGCACTTCCCCTGCCTCTCTGGACGGGCAGCCATTGCTCTGATCGGGAGCGGGCCACCTGCTCTGGCTCTGTTGAACGCACCTCACGTGGCTCGCCCACGAGTTTCAGGCCTTTTGGTGTCCTGAAACTGTAGTTTTTCCCCGAACAAGACATGACGGTTTTGGTTGAGTCGCTGTTGGCGTGCTGGTGAAGATGTGTCCCTGATGCAGGGACACGCATGTCAGAGTTGTGTATGAGAGCTCAGGAAGGCTGCTCTCACGCTTGGGGCCACCGCTTGCCCGACGCTCACTGTGAAGAAGGGCGGGGTTGACTGGCAGAAGGTAACAGGACAGCGTCCCGGCCTTCGTCACCGGGTCTTCTGCACCCGGCTTGCCGTGCAAGCGCAGCGCTGCCCCGTGCGTGCATGCAGGTGGGGTGCGGCCCCCGTCAGACCTGGCTGGCTGCCAGCACTCTGCCCTGCGGAAGTGGACTGCGTGGCCTGCTGACGAACTCGGAGAACACCGCACAGCTGCTAAAAAGTTCTGTTTCACCCCATTGACCACACCCCCCGCCCTTTTTTTTTTTAGAGAGGACTTCTCATCTGAGAGGCTTTAATGAAATGTTTGTTTTGTTTCTTTGAAATTCGGGTTTAAAATACTGCATTTCGTGAAGAACCTCTAACAGCTTTGCACAAACAAACCTTATCGATTGCAGTGGCGGCAGCCCCGTTTCAGACCTCCCAGGCCTCCACCGGCGCTCCCGCTCCGAGACAGCCGCCCGCCTCGACCTCCAGCGCAGCACCTAGCCCAGCCCATCCTGCGAAACCGCGGGCCCCGCCCCCGCCCCCGTCCCAGGCCCCCTCGCACCCGGCCGGGCAGAGCGCACTGCCTCAGGGGCTGGTGCTCACCTCGCAGGCTCAGGCGCGCCTGCCCAGTAAGTGGCCTCACCCCTCCCGGTTCTGCCACGTCTTTGCCACGGGAAGTTGTGTTCCGATCAGCGTGTGTGAAGAGCCTTGCTGTCCACTCCCTTTGTCTCCCTAACCCCACACCCGGGTGCTGCCTTTCGCCACGCTGTCGTTTCTGGCCCTACCTGTGCAGAGGGACGCCCTCTGCAGGGCCAACGTCCAGGGCCCTGTCCTCCTCTGTCCTTTCTCCTGATCCCCGGACGTCAGCTGTGCTTTCCTCCCACGCATGCTCTGCTGGTGTGCTGATGGCCTCACTTCTCCTCACTCCATCGGCCGCGGGGCTCAGCCCGCGGTGCAGGTGGCACTCAGGCGAGAGCACGTAACGTTCTTGCCCACGAGGGCTGGTGCCGGTTGTTAAAAACCATGACTTGTTTTTACTCTCTCGCTTCTGATCACATTTAAGCCGGGAATGAATTCCTGCTCAGCTGAGATGTCTCATGATAACTTGGTGATGAAAACATCCCAATGTTACTACATTTTCTTAGACCTTTTTACCGTGACCAGTATCGTTAGCATATTTCCACATCTCTCATGTGCCCCCCGATTCTGCTGTAGGAAGCGTCCTTACAGAGACGGTCGTAGGCACCACTGTTTTGCAGACTCCCCCTCGAGCACTTCGTTTGTGGGCGTGACCAGTGTGCGGATGTCTCTCTGGGAAGCTGGGGGGCGGGTGTCACTAGGAGACCCCGAGTCAGGCTGGTCTCTCACGACGATGCCTCGCTTCCACTGCCAGTGAGTGAAGAGTTACAGTCCCGGCTAGCTGCCTGGGGGAGGGAAGCCCCGCACGGGTGACATTTCTGTTGGCCAGGGACAGGTGTTGCGGGGGCCATGCCCCAGGAGCTGCGCTCGGGCAGAGCCCCCTGCTCCCCTTCTTTCTGTGCGGATGGAGCAGGGCCAGGGGCGTCCTGTCCACACACCGTTCTCTGCGCCTTCTCCTGTCGCTCCCTCCTGTTCACAGCTTCTGTGGGCAGGACCTCTGGGTATTTTCCTGGTCTTCTGCTAACTGTTCTCTGTATGGTGTCACTAATCGTTCTGGCATGGATTTCCTTGCGGGGGAGTGTTTTCTATTATCAACCATTGGGGGACCGAACTCTGTACCCCTGGCGTTCACTCAAGACCTGCAGGTAGTGCCTTTCTGAGTTGGGTACACAGGACTCCGTCTGAGTTATGTTTTCACAAATGTGTTAAGCAATGTCGAGTCTGGCATTTTTTCAGTCAGCGTTCTAGATCGAATCCTACAGTCTAGTGCAAGTTAGTGGGAACCTTTACATCTTACAGCCACGTCTGTGTGATGTATTGTACTAGGGACCCGTTCTCTTGCACTCACAGGAGTATAATCGCGTGTAGCTCTGCGCGCTGAATTGCACGTGTATTTTCACGTTCTGAAAGTTCTCTGAAGAGGTTGATGTTAGGAGCTCCGAAGCGCATTACAAACAGATTTCGGCCGTGTTTGATGTTTACTGCTTTGGCATTGGTTGGAGAGAAAAGTAAAATGTTAGTTGGGAGTTTGGTTAATTATATTAAGATCTGATATCTTAAATCTCTACCAGTTATGATTAAGTAAATTAACCATTAAGATCCAATGTTAATTTTAATTTTCTCTTTCCTATGAAGATAACTATTTTCTGAGAGTGTTAGGAAGCAACACCTAAGAAACGTTTATATGACGCTTCAGTTTACCACAGACGGCCATTCTGGACGACAGATGGTCGTCAGTAGAGCAGTTGCAAAGTTCTCCCAGAGGTTTTAATCCCATCTTCTTCTGCATTTCTGCAGGTGGGGAGGTGGTCAAAATAGCCCAACTGGCTTCCCTGGCGGGGCCGCAGAGCCGGGTCGCCCAGCCAGAGACCCCAGTGACGCTGCAGTTCCAGGGGAACAAGTTCACCCTGTCGCACAGCCAACTGCGGCAGCTCACCGCGGGCCAGCCCCTGCAGCTGCAAGGTAAGGGACAGCCACCCAGTGGCCTGCTGTTGTCCTGGCCTCTTCCCTGCCGCTGGGACTTGGGCACGTCGGGCAGCCCCCGGGAGCTCAGGGGCTTCACCTGGAGACGGCCTGCACGCGTCCTCCCTTGTGGGGTGTTGAGAGGGCTGGCTGGGTAACATGCCAAGCACCTGCTTGCCTGTGCTGGACGCATGCTGCGTAGCTGATACCGTTCTACTTTTCTTTTACTTTTTTCTACTCTTTTTTTTTTACTTTTCTACTTGGCGTGGGGCTTGAACTCACGACCCTGAGATCAGGAGTCGCGTGCCCCACCGACGGAGCCCCCGGGTCCCCCAGACATCCCCTAGTTTTAAAGTCAGTATAGAAAAACTTCAGTGTGAAATAAATTGTCCTAAAAACACCAGAGGACTAGCAAAATATGTAGACGTTAAGTTTTTTCACATACAGATCTTACAGCATTAACTCCTAGACCAAAGCCTCTCAGGCCTTTGAGCACGACGTATTCCTGTGGTGACGGCCTTGTGCAGAGGACGAGTAGTCCGAGGGGCACACTGGGATTAGCCCTAAGTGACTGGGTGGCAGCGGCCCAGAGTTTGAGTCCCCCTGGGCTGTGGGCCTACGCCACACGTGGTGCCCGCAGCAGCCTCCCTGGGGTGAGGTGTGTGCAGCGCGAGAAGGTCCCACACAGGCTAGCAGAGTGGGGGCCCCAGGAAGCCTGCAGCAAAGTCAGCTTTAACTTGGTGCGATTCCCTCTTCCTTCAGTCTTCTGGCCAAAGGGCCGAGGCCATCTGTTTATACCTCCGGCAGGCTCTACTGCTGGGGGGACGTTCCTCCCGAGTAGACGATGTCAGACGTCATCACACAAAGGGCTGAGTGTGGTGAGCTCCTTAAACTAAGTGCGAAGAGAGCTGCAGCCTTTGGGCTAGAGAATGTTTGTAGATGTTTCTTCTTCGAGCTTTACGGATGGGCCAGTACCCACGTGTGGTCTGGAGCTTTTGCCCCGGGAGTGGCTTGGGGCCTCAGGCAGGCGTGACAGGCCCATCCTGGGTGCCCGCCGCATTACCCCAAGTCAGGAATGGCAAAGGACAGATGAGTGTTTTCTTGACTTTAAAAGTGACTGTGTTCCTTAGTTTTTCATTTACTCTAAATGAAATAATCTCATTTTTTCCCGAGTAACTGAACTCTGCGCTGCCTTGTTGGAGTATATTTGAATTTGGATTGTTGGTCTGTTGCTTCGTTCGTTCCCGTGTGTTTGGAAGTGCGTGTAGCAGGTCGGAGGAGGCGCGCGGCCCGCGAGTGACGCCTCTTGGTGCTCGTGTGATTGCAGGCAGCGTTCTTCAGATCGTGTCCGCCCCAGGTCAGTCTTACCTGCGGCCGCCAGGCCCCGTGGTGATGCAGACCATGTCTCAGGCGGGCGCCCTCAACGCCCTGGGAAGCAAGCCCCCGGCCAGCGGCCCGGGCCCGGCCCCCGTGACTGCACCAGGTAGGGTGCTCTGAGCGGGAACACTTGCCTGTTGCGGCTGCTTTCTGTGTGACTTTGCTTCTGAGGTAACGGGGAGCTGTTTATGATTTATGCCTGTGGCGTCTCAGAACCTGAAAGCCCTGCTGTGATTATCTTGCTTTCCACAGACAGGTCGCTGTCAGCCTTCCTCTCAGAGGTATCTGAACATGACTAGTCCCCACTCACTTCTTGTTCTGACAAGAAGCTTGGAATCAGGAGAAATTTGGCTTGCTAAGGTCACAAGTACATTTAGCGAGCGTGCTAGAATTTCCCCTGGGACAGGTAACAGAGCAGGATTTGGGCCCTTCTCCGTCTGGCGTGTCTGTGGCCGGCTTCCCATTGGGGTCCCGACCTCTCGTGTGGTCTGCTGAGGAGGCTGAGCGGGTGGTTGGGTGGGGTTCGTGGGTCGAAGCAGCAGGGGGACCCCTCCTGACCCAAAGCCTTTGTCCCTGCTCAGCCCTGGTCTCTGTCTTGTCTGCGGTGGGACTGGGCGGGGCTGGCCACACTTCTGTGTCCCACGCGTGGCACGTGTTTCCGCCTGTGGCTGGTTCTGTTTTCCAGGCCTCCTCCCACCCCACCAGAGCCTGCTGCTGGCACCCTTCCCCCCAAAGCAGTAGCCATCCCTCCCCCATGCCCTCACAGTCCTGTGAAGTGGCTGCCTCACCCCAGGCCCCTTTCAGTCCTCAGTGCCTCCCGTGCAGTCTCTGTCAGGACGTGTGGTGTGGCCTGGCTGATGGAGGCGGGCCACTGGGGCACAGCGACCGCTCTGTCTTGCTTTGGAGGACGAGGGCAGCGCTGACTCCCTGCTGGGGGCAGGCGAGCGGGTGAAGTCCCAGGGGATGTGTGCGTGGCCACGTGGCTGCTGTGCTGTGTGGTGGCGGTGAGGATGACCACGGGCCTCAGGTGTGGGTGCTTCCTCTGAGTGCACTGGGCACTCACCAGAGGGGAGAGACAGACTTATGGCTCAGACGACGGCCAGAGAGCAGCGTGCTTCGTGGGCAGTCCTGAGTGATTTGGACTTGAGTCAGTGCTCTGCGAGAGCAAGCTGCCAGAGGACGGGCTGCAGAGCCACCATAGCTTTGCTTCCCAGCTCTTCCCTCTTGCTTTGCAGTTGGTGTGCCTGGGCGAGTGGCAGTCAATCCCCTGGCTACTGGAGAACCTGGAATGGCCTCCAAACCAGCCTCTCCTCTCGGAGGGCCAACCCAGGTACGGCTCTCACCCCCCACTGACACTGCGTGGAGCCCCTGGGCCACTCCTTCATCCTCAGAAGTTGTTTTTCAGAAGCTGCTTGTTGGGGGCACGGTTGTGATATTTAATGGTGGTGTCGAGAGACACGCCTTTGAAAGCACATCATCTCTCTGAATCCCAGAATTTGACTTTGAAAACACATTTCATAACAAAGGAAACTGGGCTTCGTGATTGCAGAAATCCCTTCACGTTTTTTGTTCTCATATCCATCTTCCGGGCGTTAGAAATCTCATCGTATCTGGAGAAATGCTTTTCAGTCAGAGACACACACCGTTTTGTCCGCCTCTTTTCTGTCGCTGTCTGCCGTAGAAGGGGATGCGGGTGTCTCAGGATCCCCATGTGCGAGAGACACCGCGGGGCTTGGCGAGACCAGGCCCCGGCCTGTTGTTCCTCAGTGACCATTTTCAACGCTGTTTCCCACAAAGGAGGAGAAGAGCAGACTTCTGAGAGAGCGACTGGACCAGATCTACTTTGTCAACGAGCGGCGCTGCTCGCGAGCCCCCGTCTACGGCAGAGATTTGCTGCGGATCTGTTCCGTGGTCAGCCAGGAGCAGGCACCTTGGCCTGGGGCTTCTGACAGCAGTCAGCGGAAGGGGGCCGGGCCGGCGAGCGGTTACACGTCACCCTCAAATGGTCAGAGGGACCTGATTTTGACGCTGACGCAGCGGCAGGCTTGCCTGCAGGATGTCATCGACAGGTAGGGCGGCCTGCGTGTGGGCGTGCGCTTCGCTGTCCTCCGTGAGCTCCCGCGGGCCTCCGGCGCCGGCCTGTCGTGGAAGTCCGTTCCTGTCAGTTTCTCCGTGAGCTCTTCTCAGACGTCTGTCTTGAATCAATTCCCCGGTCTCCGGCTCTGGCACCAGACGGTCTCTCCACCCTCCGGGAGGGCTGTGTGTCCTCGTCTGGCTTTCTTTTCCCTTGGACACTGGGCCTGTCGCTGGGGCAGCGCTTGGGTGAATGTTGTCTGGCCTGGATGCAGGGCCACAGCAGCCATGTGCATTCTGGGTGCACGGAACAGACTGCTGTGTGGTTGATGGGTTTCTCCATTTTGTTCTTTCAAAGTTAACATTTTCTTTAAAAACCAATGAAAAAGTTAATGTTCCATGATGAGAAGTGTGTATTTAAGAGTTAAACTCAGAAACAAGCTTTAGAAGAGAAAAGGAGGATGCAGATGCTGTTGGGCCTGGGGCCAGGTGAGCCCCCCCCCCCCCCACCGCCCCATGCATCTTTGCTTCCTCTTTGCCCCACCTAGAGTGTCAACCCCGTTTGCACTCCATCCCCTGCTTTGAGCGCAGGTCAGGTCCAGCCTGAGGATGGGTCTTCTTTCCCTCCTCTGCTCTGTGCATGTGGCCGAGTGTGTCTCATGGTCACTGTGTTTACAGGGGGGACCCGGCAGTGCTCCTGTGGCCTGGCTCGCGTCCACCGCATCAGCACGCAGTCCTCCCGCTGCCCTGAAGCCCCCGTGCTCCGCCTGGTTGCCCCTCCCCATGAAACCCTGGCAACCAGCGACCTCTTTACTATCTCTGTAGCTGTGCCTTTTCCAGAATTGTACAGGGTGCGGACTCTTCAGCTGGGCTGCTTTCTCGTAGCGGGACACGGTAAAGGCTCCTCCACAGCTTCTCGTGGCTTCACAGCCACTTCTCTTTAGCTCTCATCGAGACTCCCCTGTCTGGATGGGCCTACTGAAGAACATCTTGGTTGCTTCCAAGTTTTGGCAGTCACAGATGAAGCTGCCGGGAACGTCCACATGCAGGTTTTTGTGTGAACATAAATTTCAGTTCATTTGAATAAAAATCAGAAACATGATTGTCCGATCATCTGGTGGGAGCGTGTTTCACTTTGTAAGGAAAGGTGAAGCCAGCTAGCCGAATGGTTGCCCCGTTCTGCATTTCCAGCAGCAGTGAGCGAGAACCCCCGTGGCCCCTCATCCTTGTCATGCTTCTGTGGTCTGTGCTGTGGGTTCTGACCTCTCTGACAGGTGTGCAGTGGTGTCTCATGGCTGTTGTCATCTGCACTTCCCTGAGGACATACCATGCGGAGCCTATTTTCGTACCTTTTTGCCATGTGCATCTCTTCTTTGGAGAGGCGTCTGTTAAAGTCTTTGGCCCGTTTTGTAAACGGGATGTTTTCTCGTTGTTGGGTTTTAAGAGTTCTTTGTGTGTTTTGGATGACAGTCCTTTATCAGAGGCGTCTTTCACACTTTCTCTTCGTCTGTGCCTTGTCTTCTCATGACATTGACTTTCACAGGGAGGAAGTGTTTAGGGTTAGTGAAGTCCAGCTCTCCGTCCTCTCATGGGCTGTGCCTTGGGGTTGGGCCTGGAAAGTCATCGCCACCCCCTGGTCACCCAGGCTCGCCCCGCGTCCTCTTCCAGGGGTCTCTTGTCTGCATTTCACTTTAGATCTGCAATCCATTCTGAGCTGATGCTTGTGAAGGGACTGGGTCTGTGTCTAGATTCATTTTTGTCCCCCATTCAAAGAATCTCGTGTCTCAGAGAATATTCGAATGTGTACAAGCAGAATGATGCAGTGAACCCAGTGTACCCCCAGCCCGCCGTCAACACTTACTGGGTCCCGACCAGTCTGGTTTCACCTGTTTACTGCCCCGAACCACAGACTATTCTGCAACAAGTTCCAGACAAACACGAGCTCCTATATAAGATGTCGCTGTGCTCTGAAAGAAACACAGTCACCGTACCATCATCACACCTAAAAAAAACAACAGTTTTTAATAGCATTAAGTGTCTATTCCGCATGCACAGTTTTTGTTGTGTGTGTGTGTGTGTGTGTGTATTTTTTTTTTAAGATTTTATTTATTTATTTGATAGAGAGACAGCCAGCGAGAGAGGGAACACAAGCAGGGGGAGTGGGAGAGGAAGAAGCAGGCTCCTTGCTGAGCAGGGAGCCCGATGCGGGGCTTGATCCCAGGACACTGGGATCACGCCCTGAGCCGAAGGCAGATGCTTAACGACTGAGCCACCCAGGCGCCCCTCTCATTAATATTTTTATGGTTCAAATCAGAATCACAGTCACGTGGATACATAGCGGGTGGCTGACACAGGTTGTGTCGCTCCTAACGTGTAAGTTGTGCTTCTAGCTCGCCTTTTTTTTACCCCTGTAGTTTATTTGTTGAGGAAGCCTGGTGGTTTTCCCAGTAGAATTTCCCACAATCTGGATTTGCTGAATTGGTGCCTTAAGGTATAATCTGACCTGTTGCTTTGTTCCCTGTATTGTCTGTAAATTGTTGGATTCAGAGGTTTGATCGGATTTATGTTGGTTGGTGGTTATTTGGGGTTTCTTTGTTTGCGGGAATGGGGTTTATCGTGTGCCGCCATTAGGAAGCCAGGGTGTCTGGCCGAGTCTTTCACGCCTGCGTGTTTGTGTGTGGGTGTCCTCTTGTTCCGGCACCGTGGGTTGACAGATGGTCTTCGCTCTGGTGGGAGAGCCGAGGTGACTGCATTGGGCCTCTCTCTGGGCCCTCCGTCCTGTCTGTCGGCCTGTTCCTTCACCAGCACCATGTTGTCTCGGTCCCTGTGGCTTCACAGTGAGACCTGCTGCTGGGCAGTGCCCCTCCTCCAGCTTTGTTCTCGCTCGGTGCTGTGTGGCCCTTCCGGTCTGTGGCTTTTCCCTGTTAGCCTTGGGTTCAGCGTGTCGGTGATCTCCAGAGCTAACTGGCTGAGGTTTGGATTAGGGTTACACCAGATCTTTAGGTCGGACTGGGAAGAACGGACATGTTGGCCATGTGGACGTTTCAGATCGGTGAACGTGGAATTCCTATCCATTTATTTAGTGCTTTGATTTTGTCCACCAGTGTTCTGGGGACAAATGGTCTTTTCATTTGCATGTATTTGGTAGCAAGTCAGGGAAACGCAGCTTGAGCCGACCTCCAGAGTGGGGCTGTCCTGGTGTGGGTGACACCCAGAGGTCGGGAGGGTGTGTCACATGTTGTAATGGCCCACCCGTGTCGTCATGGTGCTGCTCTCGGCAGGGCCTCTTCCTGCTAAGTCTGGCTTCCCTCCTCCTGGCACAGTGGCTATACCAGCTCTGGGGGTCACGTTCTCCCCCCAGACCATCCTGGAGACACAGCATCTGCACCTCCAGATTCCCATCAGAACACACGAGTTTCCTAGGGAATGGGCCATCTCTGTGCCCTTTCCTGCAGTCTCTGGGGGGTGCCCTGCGCTGCTTGTTTGCACCTGGGTGGGCGTCGTTGGCCAGGACTGGCAGGACCCACTCCCACGGTTGCTGTGACGGATGGCGTGGGCCGGCAGCGTGTCACCCCTGTGGTGACTGCAGTTAGGCACCCGGGCTTTTCTGGCCACTCCACCATTAGTAGGTTCTGCCCACTTCCTTCTTGACCCTTTGCTTCCTGAGACAGAGGAGCTGCTGGTGGAGACGCCGTGGGCAGCATGTGTGACGTGGGCGTTTTCTGCTCCTCAGGGTGGTGTGTGTGATCCCCCCGGTGGTGGCTGCACCCCCGTCCTTGTGGGTGGCGAGGCCGCCGTCCCTCTACAGCCACAGGATGAGGCTCCTGAGGCACCGCCTGAGAGAGCACACGGCGCCCTACGCGCAGCAGCTGCAGCGGATGACGGCCCTGCGCTCGCTCCGGTTTCCTGAGCTCAGACTGGTCCAGTTCGACTCAGGTACGACGGGGGCACCTGTCTGCACTGGCCTTGAGGTCGGTCTTCCTTGCCTTGGGTTACGAGGGACTCGATGTCGTTCATTCCGTAGGAAAGCTCGAAGCTTTAGCCATCTTACTTCAGAAGTTGAAATCTGAAGGACGTCGAGTGCTGATCTTGTCACAGATGGTTCTCATGCTGGACATTTTAGAAATGTTCTTGAACTTCCATTATCTCACCTACATCAGGATCGATGAAAATGCCAACAGCGAGCAACGGCAGGTAAGGAGGAAGGCGTTTCCTTGGTTCTGGTTGGCGGCACAGTGCTGTCCACCTGAACCTTCACTCCGGGCCCTGGGTTCTCAGAGCTGTGTGCGCGGGGCTGTGTTTGGCCCTTCCGAGCGCGGGAGAGTCTGCGTCACGTCCTGGGGCTCCAGCAGGTCGGCAGTTCACGTGTCCTGTTACTGGGGCGTGCGCAGTCCCTGGTGCACGGTGGCCTGTAGACCCTGCGAGGGGGTGAGAACGTGGGCACGGCTCCCATGAGGCACCCTGCGAGAAATGCAGCTTCACGCAGCGCACCCCTCTGTCACTTGCCAGATGGGCTAAGGCTGTGGTGCTTGGATCAGCGCAGCAAGACGGGTGTTTTCATGCACTCGCGACAGGCGCAAAGCCACACGGCTTTCTAGGAGACAGGTTCACAGGGTGGGGTGTGCACCGGCCCGAGTGATTCTGCATGGAGGGCTCAGTGCTCCCACTGCTCCTCCCTGGACCAACGCACACGTCCAGCAGCTGAATGGGTCAGTAGGTCTTGCGTGTGCCGTGCTGCTGGGTGGCACCATCCCGAGTGTTCGTGGGCATGACTGTGAGGTGGCCATCAGAGCATTCAGAATGGGATTTACTAGCACAGCAGAGTGCTTCCGCCAGAAGCAGGCTGCCAGACCGTGTGATCCCGGACACATGGGACTTTTCATCCGCATGCACATACACTGAGAAGGGCCCGGAAGGAGATGCAGCACGGGGTTAACAAACAAGTTTTTTTGGTAGTGACGTAACAGATCACACGTGGACTCTGGGAAGAAGAGCCGTCCCTGTGACGGTCTGGTCTGGTGCTGAGATCACTGCAGAGAGCAGCGCCCAAGGAGGCTGAGCCTCTGTCCGGCATATTTCCCTGCTCCCTCAGCCTTACTCCCGGGCCTTTTGCTGTGAAGTGCCCCGGCATTGCCTGAGGGTACAGGACCGAGCACACGTCCCTCCCCAGGAAGACTCTGTGTTCTTCTGGGGCCTACGGGTTGAGCTGACAGTCCATGTCAGGTGGAGTCTGACGTTTTTCTTTTGTCGGTGAGGCCCGGCCTGTGTAGAGTGTGTGGGGGTGTCTGTGGTCAGTAAGCAAGAGATGGCGTGGATGCATGCATCAGAGCCAGGACGGCCAGACGTTTGTTCCTGGCTGGGAGGTGTCAGGAAGTGTCCCAGCCGTCCCAGCGTTTACCAGAGGAGCTAACCCGAGGGCTTTACTTCATCTCAGGAACTGATGAGGAGTTTCAACAGAGATAGGAGGATTTTCTGCGCCATCCTGTCGACCCACAGCCGAGCCACGGGCGTGAGCCTGGTGGAGGCCGACGCGGTGGTGTTCTACGACAACGACCTGAACCCTGTGATGGATGCCAAGGCCCAGGAGTGGTGCGAGCGGATCGGGAGGCGCAAGGACGTCCACATTTACAGGTGAGGGTGGCGGGCACAACAGGGAGTCCAGGGAGGCCTGGGTGCAGGAGGCGCTGGAGCAGAAGCACCCCATGGAGTCAAGTAGACCCTGCAACTTGTTCCAGAAGTTTCTGCTGCATCGTTTGTCTTTTCTGAGGCAGATTTCTGTTCTTGTTGCTCTATTCTTTCTTTAGGCCCAGCATTTGCTCAGTTTATGATTAGTTTGCTTGAAACCACACTCGAATCACATCACTTAGGCACAACCTGCCGCGCCGTCAGCGCGTATCTGTTGTGCCTCTTCTTGAGCCCCTGGCCCTCAGAAGGGTGGTTTATGTTTCAGTGTTTCACTTACTGTCCGATGTGAGTTCTCCGTCAGTAAAATGACAGCTGAAAGAATTGAGATCCGTGTGTACTGCCTCCACGCACTCTGTCACGGGCCCTGCACGTAACCGAGGAAAGTGGAGAAGGCTCTCTGCCGTACTTCTGACCTGCAGAAGCATGTAGTACGGTAGTCATAACAGCAGATCTCCGGTTCGCGCTAGCACTCGATGGCCCCACCCGTGTTCCGGCGCGTATGTGGTGCCAGCGGCTGGGAGCGCGGCGGGCACTGTGTGAGAGGCCCCGGCCTGTGCGTGTCACCGCTCACTTCTTCCACCGAGGCAGAGTCCTGCCTCCAAAGGCCGAGTTTAAGTAGCTGCATTACTACGTTTCTGAGGTCTGCGGAGAAGTATTCCTCAGATAGAAATGAGTGACATTTTGCTGTGCGTCTTTCCAGGCATCTTTCTCATTGTCTGGACGGCTCATGCCGACAGTGTTGCTTGTTAATCCCCTTTTCTTTCAATGGCTCATCGTGAGTGTGTCTCCCTGCTGGTCAGCTCGTCTGCTGTGCCGTGTGTGTTGTGTGAGCAGCGTTTTCCTGAGTGACCCTTTTAGCAGTTACTGAACTCGTTGACCCTTTAGCAGTTACTAGCCAGAAATGGGAAAGCTGTTCTGTTCTCAGTAATTGTAATCCACGAATCAGGAACAGTCTTGGCAGTAAAGGTGCAGGATGTGTAGGAAACAAGAATAAAATTGTGCAAAATGTGGTAAGATGTGAGTTGGAGACTGAGCTGTGTTCTGGGACAGGAAGACCTGGTGTGTGAAACGTGCTTCCCTCAAAGTGACGTTAACACGTAGAACAGTTTTAAGGAAAGCCGTCATTGTGGGTGTTTGCGTACGTGCGTGTGCACCTGTGAGTGAGTAATTTATTTATTTTTAAATATTTTATTTATTTGAGAGGGAGAGAAAGAGAGTGCACACGTGAGTGGGAGAAGGGGCAGACGGAGAAGCAGGCTCCCCGCTGAGCATGGAGCCCGACGCGGGGCTTGGTTCCAGGACCCCGGGATGGTGACCTGACCTGAAGGCAGACGCTCAACCGACTGAGCCACCCAGGCACCCCTGGATAAAGTGGTTTTTATTTTTTATTTTTTATTATTTTTTTAAATTTGAGTCTGTTCTTTTTTTTTTATAATAATTTTTTATTACGTTAGTCACCATACAGTATATCCCAAGTTTTTGATGTAAAGTTCCATGATTCGTTACTTGCGTAGAACACCCAGTGCTCCATGCAATACGTGCCCTCCTGGTTTTTAAAGTGTATTTGGGGTGAACGGTAGCTGATAAGAGCCAGTGGAAACGCTGGCAAGGGTTGCAGCGGAGAGGCGTGGGGGAAGGCACGTCATCAGAGGGGGAGCCGTGAACAGCACGGCTGTGAGCCGGGGGGTGGGGTTCCAGCTTCATTGGAGTGCCGGTCGTTTCACGCGTGTTGCTGACCCTGCGGACTGTGAGGAAGAGCTGGGGTCGGAGCGCTATGCCCGCTTTATGGCCAGAGTGCCAGCCCCCGGGTCAGGTACGCAGGCGTAGAAACAAAGCGTCAGGCTTAGCTTAGTATCGACGAGATGATTCCTGTGGCTTGAAGGGGTCCCTTAAGCCAAACAGAAAGCTCGAAGGGAAGGAAAGGCAGACTTATCTGACTGCACTGAAATGAAAACTTAAGTTTTGGTTTGCCAAAAGATGCCATAAATAAAGCTCTAATGGGCAAATAATAGACTGGGACAATTATTTGCAATTCTCACAACAGACAGAGGCTTAGATAGCTCTTATGGGAGTTGAGAAGAAAGATAAACGAGCCCTTCTTCAAGAAAGGGGGGAGTTACCCGAGCATCTGAACGGGCCATTCCAGCTGCCCACACATGTGCCGGGACACCCAGACTCGGCATCCGGAGGGTAGGTGGCTCTCTGTGGGATGGCCTTTGTTACGCCACCTGGACGGGACAGCAGTGGGCACAGCTGCTGGCGGTGCTGGCCGAGGGAGTGCCTGCCCCTGACTGGGCACGTGGGGTTGGGGCACATCAGGTAAGCAAGGTCTGCCGAACTGGAGATTGTGCGTGCCCTTTGTCCCCAGCATTTCCCTCCAGGGAGCCCGGCCCATGGCGTCACTGGTTACTGTAGCTTGTTCACACAGCACGCAGTGGGAACCAGAGAATGCCCGTGCTTGGGTTACAGCCATATCCCGGGCATCAAGCAGCCACCGGAACCATTTGGGGATGGGGCTGGGGGGGGTCTCTGCAGCACACCACTGGGTGAGAATGCAAAATGCAGACACGCGTGCGGTGAAGCAGATGCTGCCCTGCATTGCGCGTAGCCTTGACTGTGTGAAGATGAGGGGTGTGTCGTATAAGTGGGTGTGCCAGGCTGTCCACACTGGGGACGGCAGGTGCTCCAGATGCGGTCCTCCTGGGGAGGTCCTCCTGGACATTTCTAGATGTGGCAGGGGAGGTGGGGGTGGCTAGAGCTGGGGTGGGAGAGGTGACCCTGACCACCACATAGGGATGCCCCGAGCACACGGAGAGCTTCGTGGCTCCTGCCCAAGCGTCCAGGGTGCTGTGCCACCAGGACTCCCACACCCCAACTGCTCGTGGCATTGTGCTTCTGGGGGCCCAGCTGTCATTGTACACGCGTCTTTTTTATAGGCTTGTGAGTGGTAACTCCATTGAAGAGAAGCTGTTGAAAAACGGAACCAAAGACCTGATCCGGGAAGTAGCCGCTCAGGGCAACGACTACTCCATGGCCTTCCTGACGCAGGTGCCCGTCACTGGCGTGCAGTCCTCGTGGTTGCTGCGTGGTGAGGGTGGGGGGCGGGCAACACAGCTTAACACGTGTGGATGAGGAATCACTGGGCAGTTTCCCTGGTGATGCGGTCTGATGCTCAGGTGAGGCTCTGACCCATTTCTGGCTGGACAATAATGTGTGTTTCGTGTGCAGCGGACCATCCAGGAGCTGTTTGAGGTGTGCTCTCCCACTGATGATGCCGGCTTCCCAGTGAAGGCTGAGGAGTTTGTGGTCCTTTCTCAGGAGCCTTCTGCCACAGAAATCATCGCACCCAAAATTGCAAGACCTTTCATTGAGGTGAGGACAGATGACTGCCCTGGAGGTCACAGAGGATTTGCCGCACCTGCTGTAGGCCCTGAGTGCCCCGCCTGTTCTATAGGCCCCCCTCGCTCAGCCTTACCACACCCCTCCTGCCTGCTTTCTTTCTCTTGTGGGCATTTTCGTCTGGAAAAGCGGGTAAAAAGCAGTGGAGAGTCTGGGGGCCTCAACACCTGCTGCCCAGCTCAGCAGCCATCCGTGTCCTCATCGGCTCTTCCCAAGCCACACTGCCTCCCCTGAGCCGTAGCTGGCAGCTGGCAGTGTGGAGCGCCTTGCCTGTCCTGTCTGACCTACTTCGTCCGCGCTGCCCTGCCTGTCCCCACGGCCTGCTGTTTCAGCTCCTGTCTGAGAGGAGCCCTGTGTGCGAGTGTGTGGTGCACACCCGATTCTGAGGACAGTCCAAAGGAGAACATAAACGATCTCGTTAATGGCTTCTTATGTTGGTTACTTGTTGAAATGATATTTGGGTGTATCGGGTTAAATAAAATCCTGCCCTTTACACGTTTAACACGTGAGCAAGAAATGTTAGATTACACACATGGTTTGTGTGCTGCTGCTTTTGGGTAGTGCTGCTGTGTAGACACACCGTGGACGCGCTGTTGGGGCCACGTCCCCTCCTGCCCTGCCTCGTGGAGTAGCCTGGCTGTAGCTCCCCCCAGGACTCCCCTTCCCCTTGCCCTCCTCGGGGGGGGGGGGGGTTCATCCCCTCCTTCCTGGGTGTCGGTTTCCAGGCTCTTGGCCTTGGAGGGATCCCTGTATCCTGGGATCCTAGAAGGCTGCACTGGCTCGCCTGTGGCACCCCTCCACCCCCGTCTGCGTCCTCGCACTCTTGGTGAGGAGGACTTGCCGCAGCCTTGGCTGTTTTAACAGTTCTAATTTGGTTGAGAAGTAATAAATGTGTGTGGTAAAACGTTCGAGAATTGATGAGACACAGGTGTCCCACACCAGACCCTCCCTCCCTGCTCAATGATGACCACTTGATGCGGTTCCTCCTGCCTCCTTCCTGGAGTTTCCCACGTACAATGACCCCCACACAGAGACACCGTATGGCTCCTTCTGCATCTGGAGGGACACCTAGATTGACCCCATTCTTTTAAAAACAGGTGTTATGTGCATGAGGTTAAAAAGAAAAAGTCGATTCTCTCCCAGAAATAATGATGTCTCCTTTGAAAGTCTCGTACGTGTCCTGGGAGAGAAACGAGAGGCAGGAGGGTGTGTGTGAGGAGCGTGGTGCTCTGTGTGCGGTTGTCTTGGGGACACATGCGTACCGCGCGGAGCAGCAGGCTGGCTCAGCACACAGGTGCTGCCGAAGTCTATTCGCTGAACGTTCTGCCGTGCGTCGGGCATGTTCTAGGCAGTAGGGACCTAGCGTTGAATAAAAGACATCGTGTATCATCCCCCTGTCTCCCCCCCCCTCCCCCCCGCCGAAGCTTGCATTCCAATAAGAGGAGAGACTGTAAACCAGCAGATGAGTAGAACAGGGACTCTCCCTGCTGAGGCGATGGGCAGTGCTGAGAGCCCCGCAGATGGCGGGTGATGTCCAGGGAGGGGCGGTGTGGGCAGAGGGACAGTACGGGCGGCAGGGGGTCAGCAGGGGATGAGGGGCGCGGGTGGTGGGGCCTGGCCATGTTCTGAAAGACGTCCGCTGGCTCCGTGCTGAGTCTGGATTGTGGGGGCCGGAGCAGAGGTCAGCGGCAGGGGTGCGGCCAGAGCAGCCACGCACTGAGCCACGGTACCAGGATGACTTTCCCAGATGCCCGCATAGCCTGGGACGTCTCCAGCAGGGGTGATGCTCTTCAGAGGATTTGTGCAGGGCAGTGGCTTTCGGTGAAAGTTTTGTTGAAGCACGGGAACCGCCTGAGAAGTACGCACATCACAGAGAATCAGCTGGAGAGGGCGCTTTGGGGGAAGCCCCCCGGAAATAGCCTGCCCCCCTCACCACTCCCGTTCCCCGAGGGCTGCTTTTCTGTCTCCGGACCACCCGGCTGCCCGTGCGGGTGTGGCTTCTGGTCGAGGGTCGTGGTCGTTCTCGTGGCCGTACGACGCTCTGCTCCACCGGTCGTGATGCCCTTCTCCGGCCCGCCGTCTGTGTTTTGAGTCCTGCGTCTGTGAATGTTTTCTACGTCTCTTAGCAGACGCATGCATGCCTCTCTGCTAACTTTTGGGTAGTGCACCTTGGGGTGGGGCCCCCGGGTCCTCGGTGAGTGTGGGTGTGACCCACAGCAGCCGCCCAACAGTTTTCCCAGCCGGCCAAGCCGATCTGTCTTCGGTCAGCCGCGTAGGAGTTGAGGCGAGGCGTGTGGTCCCAGCACTGTGCTGGCGGGTGCGGGCCGTGTCTCTGCCTGGATTTGCCTCTTGCTGTTGGCCCGTGAAGTTGTGTGTTTCCTGGCAGCAGCTACTTTCTTGTGAGGTGTTCGCTCACATCTTCCCCCCTTTTTTTGGTTAACTGGGCTGTTTCTTTTCCTCGGTGGTTTGTTGGTGTTCTTTCTGTGTCTGGATGGATACGTGTAGAATACCTTCCTGCACTCTGCGGTCTGCCTTGTGGAATGCTCTCAGTGAGCAGGAACTCTGCGGTCTGGAGCCACCCAGCGGCCCGTCTTTATCATGGTTGCTGCTCTTGTGTGCTGCTTAGAGACCTTCTCCTGACTGCGGGTCGTTAGGACGTTCTCCCTTGTCTTCCTCTGGGTGTTTCAGTGTTTATTCTTTGTACTCAGACGTGTGGTCTGTGTGCGGTGTGAGGTCAGGTTACATTATAAACTGCAGATTTTGCTAAGTCACTAAGAAAAGAGGTTGTGCATCTCCTAATGGACACCCGGTAAGCAGAGCTCGTTGGGTCGCGCCCGCTGCGCGAGTGTGCGCCCCCAAGGCCACCTGCGCCCGTCAGGCCTGAGCTCCTGGCTGGGGAAAGGCGGTGCCTTCCTTTCGTTGGTGCTCTGGGTGAGTGCTGGTGCTGACCGTCCTACACACCTGTTCTCTGCAGGCTTGGTTTTGGTGGCCGTGACACTGGGTGTCTCCTGTTAATGTCGACAGTGGCCCGTGTCTCGTGCACCGTGAAGAATCGTTCCTGTTTGTCAGAGCCGTGGTCACGATGTGTGTCGGGTGTGAGGTTGAACGAGGTGCGCCGTCGTGCTCTTGCTCGGGGTCGGGGGCTTCGTGGTGTGGCAGCTCTTCCCTGGGGCTTGCTGTCCAGCGTCGCCATGAGCCGCTCCCACTCATCCCCTGCCTCCCCCAGTGCTTCCTTCTCCAGGCACGAGTGGGGCCTGAGCGAGAGCGCGTTACCGCTGGCAGGCTCCACGTGCGGTGGAGATCTGTCTCGTTGGTGTTATGTAGGGCAACTCCTTTCCAAAACCCTGTAATTTAAAACCATGTGAAAGTAATATAAACACGTAATTTCTTTAGGCCCTCAAGAGCATCGAGTATCTGGAAGAAGATGCCCAGAAACCCGAGGAGGAAGCCGTGCCGGGGTCGTCTGGCTCCGATAGCCCAGGCTGGAGCGAAGAGCCGTCGCAGCTGGAGGAGTTAGCGGACTTTATGGAGCAGGTTTGAGCGTTTTCTTGTTTCTACTTCCACATAATTCCTTTCCATACACCTTGATGTTTTAAACATTTGACGCTTCTGTGAAATTTTCCTTGGTCGCTTTGAGTAAGAATAATCACTGT
This sequence comes from Ursus americanus, assembly GCF_024610735.1. Classification (NCBI taxonomy): domain Eukaryota; kingdom Metazoa; phylum Chordata; class Mammalia; order Carnivora; family Ursidae; genus Ursus; species Ursus americanus. The sequence goes on from NC_142156.1 coordinate 24,714,395, forward strand.
CTTGATTCAAGCCTTGGTGGGGGTCGTACGAGGACCTTAACCTTTGTTAACTTGCTGTTAACCCCGTTCAAACAATGATTTTTGAAACAGCTTACACCTATTGAGAAATATGCTCTGAATTATCTGGAATTGTTCCACACGCCGACTGGTCCAGAGAAGGAGGGGAACAGCGAGGTAAGGGCGGGCTCAGCCTTCAGAGTCAAATGGCCTGAGTAAATGTGTCTTGCGTGGAATTAAAGGAATGAAAACCAAACCCACCTGTGTAGAAATAGATTAAAAATCAAGTCTGGGAAAACCCCAGGGAACGATTCTCGCTGGGAGCAGCTCAGTGCTTGATGGAGGATTATGTGTTGGGGGCGGGAAGGGGTCCAAAGCACGTGGACCTGTAGCTGGGACAGGGGCTCGGCTCGTAATGGCACGAGCCAGGGGCGAGCTGGGTCGTGGGGCCTGTCGCGGCTGAGTCTCAGGGCCCCTCTCCGTGGTCTGCCTGTCAGGATGCCGTGCTGACGGCCGTGAGGGCGTGGGAGGCCCAGAACGCAAGGGCGCTGCGGGAGAGGGAGGCGCAGGCGCTGCAGGACCAGGAGCAGGAGCAGCTTCTCACCTACACGAGGGAGGACGCCTACAATGCGGTATGTGGGGCTCAGGGTCCGGCGCGTTTCCGTGAGACGAAGCCCTTCTCGGTGTCCGACAGCTGTTGTGTGATGCTTGACCCTCAGTTACAGATTTCTGGTTACACTTGGGCTTTCACCGAATGTGGTTAAATCGTGTCATAGGTACTTTGAAGACCTACTAAGCACGCAGGTAGATAGTTGGTGGCCCGCAGCGTGCCTCTGAGACTATCAAACTGAAACGCTGCCCCTCTCCTGTAGGAGTACGTCTGTGAAGGTGCCGACGGGCAGATGGAAGTCATGCCGGTGAGTGCCCGTCTCCCGTGTGTCGGGGGCGCCGCCTTCCCGGAGTTGTGCAGCTCACAGCTCTCCCTTCTCCGCGCAGCTCTGGACGCCGCCCACACCCCCCCAGGATGACAACGACATCTACGTGGACCCAGTCCTGTGTCTCACGTACGAAACCACGCCCATCCCAGAGTCCAAGCTGCCTCCCGTGTACGTGAGGAAGGAGCGCAGGCGGCACCGCACGGACCCCTCAGGTGCGCACCCCGCGGCCAGGCTTGCGTGTCTGGTTGCTTTGTGCTCGTGGGCAGGGAGGCAGCTTTGTGCTTACAGTCCGCTTGGTGTAAAAGCAAGAGAGTAGATTTGTCTCCACCGAGGCTCCTTCGTGCTGGGCCTCCCCAGTGGTCCTTCTTGTTCCCGTTTCCTCGCTCGCGAAGGCAGTCTTCTCGGTGACTGCCTCGCTGAGAAAGGCTCTCTGTCCAGTTGCAGGCAGGAAGAAGAAGCAGCGCCACGGGGAGCCGGTCGTCCCTCCTCGCTCGCTGTTTGACCGTGCGACGCCCGGCATGTTGAAAATGAGACGGGAAGGGAAGGAGCAGAAGAAGAACATTCTGTTGAAGCAGCAAACACAGTTTGCCAAGCCTTTGCCAACTTTTGCCAAACCAACAGCCGAGTCGGGCCCAGACAACCCTGAGTGGCTCATCAGCGAGGACTGGGCGCTGCTGCAGGTAAGCGCAGCCCACAGTCCACATCCGGCCCCCTCCCGTGCATGTCCCGCGGCCACAGCTCGCTGACCTGTGTACCTGCAACCCGGTCCTGCAGGCCGTGAAGCAGCTGCTGGAACTGCCCCTGAACCTCACCATCGTGTCCCCGGCCCACACGCCCAACTGGGACCTTGTCAGTGACGTCGTCAACTCCTGCAGCCGCATCTACCGCTCTTCCAAGCAGTGCCGGAGCCGCTACGAGAACGTGCTCATTCCGAGGGAGGAGGGGAAGGTGAGGGCAGACCCTTGTACTCGCATGACCGCAGAACTCCAGCCCCGGGGCTCAGTGGAGGCTGGCGAGGCAGGAGGCCTGTGCTGCGCCTGGCGTGTGCTGCACACACCTGCCCCAGCTGCAAGCAGCGCACGCAGTGGCCCTGGGCCTGAGAGCTTGCCCGACGTGCCTAGAAAATTCCAGGTGCCGTCTGGAGGCTCCCGTGCCACCCAAGAGCTGGTCCTACCTTCGTTTCTTTCTCCTTTTTTTTTTTTTTTTAAAAGGCATCAGGTGAACGGAAGTGCCTTTGTTAGGCTCTGTTGGCTTATTTGAAGAGAAGCCTGTTGTTGCCTCCTATGCCGTTGCTCTGGGCTCCCACCAGTCCGTCGGCTGCCGTGGTGGTGGAACCAGCTCTGGACGCTGGGTCCCGTGGACCGTGTGTGTTGCACAGGCCAAGGACACAGAGGCTGGGTACTCGGTGTCTTTCCCAGGAGGCCCGCAGTGGCGGCAGCCTGGCCCCCCGAGAGCCAGCCGTCTCGTGGTTTCCACTCACGTGCCTCTTGTTCCTCTCGAGCCGAGAGGGTCTCTTTCTGTTTCTCCATCTGCTACCTTCACCGTTTCCCCTTCTTGCCACTCGCCCATCTGCCTGCGCTCTGGAGAACGTCCCAGGCCTGTGCACAGAAGGGGTGCGCGTGTGGTGGGCTGATGGCATTGACAAGGGTCCCATGGAGCCCGCTGCGTGTGACGGACGGTGCGGGGCAGATGTGGCGTGAAGATCACACTTCTGCCATCACTTCTGTCCTCACGTTCCTGAAAGCACTTTTCTTGAGGCATTTATTAGCTTTTTGTGTGAAAACGAGAAAAGCAAGTATTTCTCCCAATACCGTTTGTGGCACCTTGATCAACAAAGCTTCGTGGAATCCTGTGTTTAGTCTGTCGTGTGTTGGAAGCACTTGTAGCGACAGCTGTAATGTTAATGTGGGAAAACACGGAGGTGAAGCTCTGTCTTCCGTTACAGCTCCTGTGAGAAGCTAATCTAGAGAGAAAGGCAAAAATGCATGTGTTAGATTTGCAGGTGACATGGATAAATGGGCAGGCAACCGTGCAGAAGGCCACGTGATGGGGTCAGAACCAGCCGGGAGGTTGGTGTTCACAGACATGTGCTGGTGGCAGCGTGTGGGGTGAGACAGGGCAGGAGCCCCTCCCGCCTGCCGTGACCTGGGCTCACCGTCGGCTGTTCGTGTGACTTACCTGATCTTACTCTTGCTCTGCCTTTTTTCCTTCACTTTTCTGTGACATGGGGGTGCTCACAGATGCGGTCCCCTGTTCAGGACCCTCCTTGGCTGGTCTCTGGTCTTGTTGTTCTGAGTTTCCTCTGACGTGGCTCTCCTTGATACAAAGCCTTCACTTAGCACAAATGACGTAGGAAGGTGCGTATGCACGGCCTCCCGTGTATGGTTCTTACTGTGCGTGGCAGTCTCCATCCGTGCGCTGTGTCTGACTCCCAGTTCCAGGGCAGTCAGAGCCTGGAGATGCAGGGGAGGGTCCCAGGGAAGCCCTGCGGCCCAGCCGTGACTTGTTGCTAACAGGCACGCTGGCTTTACACATTCTGCGTCCCGAGACTGGAGTTTTCTCTCTGGCACGAGGGGTTGCTCTGAAGTTCTGTGGGACGCTGAGTTGTCTTGGGAGCAAGCAGGTGCTTGGCTTAACTGTAGGATTTATGCTGGAGAGATTACCAGGCACAGGGATTGCCCTGAAGCCCCCTGAGAGCAGACTCGCACACCACCCAGCGCCTCTCCCCTTCCCTGTGCACCGTGGGCGGAGCCTGCGGGAGGGCAGCCGCTGCTCACTCCGGGGTCTGTCACCAACGGAGGTGCACTGGCTCTGCCTCACTTGCTGTGTGACCTCGGGCACTTTGCCCAACAGTCGTCTTTCCCTGCAAAGGCAGGGAGTCCTCCTGCTCGGGGTGACGTGCAAGGTGACGTGTGGAGAGGAACAGTGTTTGCAGGCGGTGGGCGGAGGTGGTGTTGAGCCTCGGGAAGAAGGAACTGGGTTTAGTCTGGGAGGTTTGAGGTCAGGCCTCCAGACCGGCCACCATCTGACTGATGTGCTGCCGTGGGTTTTGTCTCAGAGTAAGAACAACCGGCCCCTACGCACAGGCCAGATGTATGCCCAGGATGAGAACGCCACGCACACGCAGCTGTACACGAGCCACTTTGACCTGATGAAGATGACGGCTGGCAAGAGAAGCCCCCCCATCAAGCCTCTGTATGCTCCCTGCGTCCTTACCGCCCCTGCCCCGCGACGAGCTGGTGCTGGGATGCCGGCTTGCGCGTGTCGGTCATGCTGCCTTCTTTGGCAGCTCTTTCTTGTTTGGTAACCATTGTCTCCTTTTCTGTGCTGCAGGCTTGGCATGAATCCCTTCCAGAAAAACCCCAAGCATGCCTCCGTGTTGGCAGAAAGGTATTTCTGTATTTTCCACTATTGGAAATGATCTCATTTGAGTGTTAAACCCAGTGTGGTCAGCGAGTCATGCAATCTGTGGTCCCGGCAGGGCCGGGGGCGGGCATGGCGTTGCCGTGACGAGGGTCTGTCCCTGCCTGCAGGCTGTGGGGGACACGGGTGGACATGACGGGGCTGTGGGAGAGGCTTTCTCCTTTCTCGGCCTTGCCCGCCTCTAATCTGGCATGTGTTTGATTGGTTCCACCCTAAAAGTACATCCAGCGTAGCGGCGAACGTACTTGCCTTGAAACGGAGTGAGAGCGAGAAGAGGACTGACGAGAGGATGGGCAGGGAGACGCTGGGTGTGCGGGCAGGTGCAGCGGGCCTACTCGGGAGCTGAGTGTGGGGTGTGCGGGTGTTCACACACTCCCCGTGCTTTTGGATGTTTGCTTTATGATGAGGTGGTGGGAAGCGCATGTCCAGATGAAGCCTGGGTGCTCGTCTGGCTCAAGCCTTCGTGGTTGCCCAAGGGAGGGTCTGCAGTACGCCGAGGGCCCTGCTTCCACCTTAATTGCTCTCAGCGTGGCCCCCAGTGGGGCGCATCTCTGCTGAGACCGCCGACGGCCCCTTCTGGCTGCTCCGAGGCGGCTCACGGCCTGTGCTGCCATCTGTCTCTGTGGGCCTGGCCTCCACAGGCTGCTCCCTGCTTCACGGCTGTGCCCTGCCGCTCCTGCCTGGGGCAGTTTTCCTGGACATCTGCGTGGTTCGGGCCCAGGACCCCCTCACACATCACCTTCCCCACCTTGTTGACAGTTGCACCCTGACCCTGTGTTTTCCTTCACAGCACGAATGGTCTTTGCATTCTTTACTTGAGTTGGTGGATTGTCTGTGTGCCTGTGGCTGTAGGGATTCTGAATCTGGGAGCACAGAGCAGACGTCAGTGTGTGTTTGTGGATGAAATGAACGGAGCGTTTCACACAACTAGCATGTGTTGGCAAGCTGCATGCCTAGCACTCTGCCGGGCCCAGGGTTGAGTGTTGAGCAGAAGGGCGTGTTCTTCTTTTCATACCCGCGAGATGCAAACTCAGAGTGATCTTATAGAGGTTGAGAATCCATCCTGCAGGTGGATGGAACAGCCTGGAGGAACCAAGGGGGGCCTGGGGGGAGGAGACAAGGGGGTGTTCCTACTGGATGTCACCCCAATGTGAGGGGATGTCGGATTTGCAGTGGGGGGGGCCCAGGGAGAGGCGTTACAAGGCAGGGCCACAGGACAAGCACGACGGGGCCTGGGGTTGCATCTCCAAGGTGGGGAGCAGGCGAGCAGGGGGCAGGTATGCTGGGGGCGGCAGTGCTGAGGAGGCCGAGGGCTTCAGTGGGAACAGGTTCAGTGTGAAGCCCTGCAGCAGTGAGGCGGACAGAGACTGGGAGGTGAGCGCAGGCCTGCGGTGTCCTGGGGCTCAGGTTGGTTTCTGTGTTTGGCGTAGACTGGGGGGATGGATCCCCCGTGGGCCGGTGGACATGACTGGAAGGTGGAGAGATGAGGGGAGAGGAGAACTGAGCGTGTGGTCCACAGATGGGTGGGGACTCAGCCTTCTGCAGTCAGGGTGTCCTCTGGGGATCTCAAGGTGGCAGCCAAGGGCCAGGGTCTGTGAGGAGTCAGGGGCCAGGCCATACACAAAGGAGGAGGAAGTGACGCCAGCTGGCCTGGCTGGGGTCCTTGCTATGCACAGGGTGGGTTTCTCTCTCGGTGGTGGAGAACTTGGGCCCCACCTGGAGCTGGCAGGCCAGGGGAGCCTGGCATGGGTGTAGCTTGGCCAAGTGTGATGGAGGGAGCGTTGGAGGATGGCCTGCATATTCATGTGAGAGCGGAGACGTGGTGGGGTATCTGGGCAGACTTACGTGGTTGAGGTCAGAGAATGGATAAGAAGTCACCGAGTGAGCTGGGATGAGCGATGGCGGTTGGGAGGGGCTGACGTGCAGCACCAGACAGGGGTGGCGTGGCCTGGGCCCTGCAGGGCAGGGGAGGCCTGGAGGCGGAGAGAGTGATGTACATGAGGTCTTAAGCAAAGCTAGGCTCTCTGTGGTAAGAGGAATCAAAGAAGTGAGTAGGTCATGGTAGTTGGGGGGGGGTGGGCAGGAGCACGGGTTCTGAGAGAGGGTGGGGAGGCCTGTGGGGACCTCGTGGCACTGGGCTGTGAGGGGGCCCTCCCCTCCCCTGGGCTTTGCTGGTCAGCCTCTGCGTCTGGGGAGCCTGGTGCCACGGGAGGCAGCCTGGGCCTTGATATCAGTTCTCACGGACACAGGGACATTTGGCAGGCCAAAGTGGGACCTAGGGACACAGGGCTATGGACAACTCCTTGCTGGAGGACTGATGCTCCACTGGGAGGGATGGAGGGAGGGCCCCGCTTGGAGCAGGTGGTCCATTTGGTGGGCTGGGTGGGAGGGGGCAGGTGGTTCACCATGAGGTGCACCCACAAACGTTTCGGGGCACCTGCGATCCCGGGCACTCTACTGGGTGCTGCTGTGGTGGACCAGGCCCAGGCCTGCTTTCTGGAAGGTTCTGTGTCGGAAGGGAATGGGAGATGTGGTCTTATACAACACAGGCAGCTTTTTTCTTCTTGAAGGGGATTTATGAGAACGCTTTTGCAGCTTGGGAGGCGAGAGCTTTGGGTTTCTGGAGTGTTGCTCTCCCTCAGACCGTGTCTGTTTATTTTTTGTCTCTGCTCGTGTCTTTCAGCGGGATCAACTACGACAAACCACTGCCTCCCATTCAGGTTGCATCCCTCCGAGCGGAGCGAATTGCCAAAGAGAAAAAGGTGTGGGTACGGGGCCGCCTGGACGGGGCCGGGGTGGCGGGCGTGGTGGGCTCCTCCCCACGGCTCCTCTCCTCTCCTCTTCTGCAGGCCCTGGCCGATCAGCAGAAGGCACAACAGCCGCCTGTGGCCCAGCCCCCACCGCCCCCGCCGCAGCCGCAGCCCCCGCCGCCCCAGCAGCCACCCCCACCTCTACCCCAACCCCAGGCGGCGGGCAACCCGCAGCCTGCGGGGCCGCCAGCCGTCCAACCGCAGGCCCAGGCGCAGCCCCCGGCACAGCCCGCGCAGCCCCCGCCGAAGGTGCCCCCGGCGATCACAACGGTGGGCAGCGCCGCAGTGCTGGTGAGAAGGCACCTCTCCCTGGTGTGGGTGCCTGTGGGGACGTGGGGCAGGACGGTCTGTTCAGATGCAAGCACGTCTTCCTCAGAGTCAGCAGAGAGCTCCGCCTTTCCCTGGCGGGTGTGAGCATGCAGAGGGGCGCCCTCACCCATGCTCTGCCCGCTCCGCGCTCTTGCTGGCCGGGTTGTTAGTGGTGGTTTGGGAGGTGGAGGCGCCTGGGAAGTTTAGAGTTCGGTGGGATTTGGGAGGTGTCCCTGGCACGTCAGCCTGCAGATCTGGTAGTGTTCATGCCAGTGTGCAAGCCTCCCCTCAAAGCTGGTGCATCATGTTCTTGCACACGCGTGTGCGTGAATCTTTGGTGCCCGTTAGAGAAAGGGGTGAAACAAATGCACAGAGAAGGGGCCGAAAGGCACACTCGTGAGCTCACGCGGATTGTGCTGCAGCCAGCGTGCTCTGTGTGCTCCTCTGCTGCGTGTGCCCGTGTCTGTGTGACATGAATGTTGGAGTCACATGGGGAGAATGCATGGGGCTGCCAGCCAGGTGTGGGCGTGGTCCGTGCTCGTTTGTGGTTCTGTCTGCCGCAGAGGGATTGCCATGGGGCCTGGGCAGCCTGCCTCTGCAGTCAGAAAGCTGCTCACTCAGCCCCTGTTTCCATGGCCCCAGGGACACCGTGGTGGGTGGCCAGGCAGGGACTCTGCATGGAGCCCCCTCGCCCTGGGCTGCGGCCTGAGTGATGGGAGTTGGTGGGCAGAGAGCAGGCCACAGCGAGCATGGTGGGGGGGGGGCTGGAGAGCCCATGCGGGGCGTGGGGGCGGGGAATGGTGGGGGTCGGCCCGTGTGGCCGCGTAGCCAGGCGGGAGTGTAGATGTGATTCGCATAAAGTGGAAACATTTGAGGTTTTGTGAAGGGGAGTTTGCACTCCATTTCAAACGGTTTTCTGTTTTCAGCAGGCGGGAGCCATTAAAACATCTGTCACGGGGACGAGCCTGCCAACGGGTAAGAAGCCCGAGATGCCCCTGTCAGAAATCTTGCTTTCCCCGCGCTCCTGTCTCACAGGTCTCTCCCCGCAGGCACCGTGAGCGGAAACGTCATCGTGAACACCATCGCGGGGGTCCCTGCCGCCACCTTCCAGTCCATTAACAAGCGCCTTGCGTCGCCTGCGGCACCGGGGGCCTTGACTGTGAGTCGCCCCTGCCCCTGGGCGCTTGTGGTAGCACCTGTGACCCGGGACCCTGTGAGAGTTGTTTGTCTGCTGTTTGGGGTTTTGTTTTGTTTTTAATTTGTTTAAAGTAAGCTTGACACCCACCATGGGGCTCAGACTCCTGATCCTGAGATCAAGAGTCGTGTGCTCTCCCGACTGAGCCTCCCAGGCACCCTGAAAGTTGTCTGCTTTGTAAAGAAGTGTCCCAGCAGTGCCGAAAATACTGGCACAGCTTGAATTTCCTAAGACAACGTGAACGTTCAGGAGTTCAGGAAATGGCTTGCATGGTGTGCTTGCTGAGGGAGGGTGTGTTGAGATCCCTGCTGACGGGGATTCTAGGAGGAAGGCAAGGTGTGAGGGCACATCTCTGACTGTGCTGGTGGGGTCCTTCATGTAGCGCAGGACAGCTTTGCTCGTCGGGGACACAGGGATGCAGAGATGGGCAATCTTGGGGGCACCATACAGGGGTGGGTAGCGTGGCATCACCCAAGGACGGGTGTGCTGTCGAGTGCATTGCCAGAGTGCGCGGGGGCCGGGTGGCGCACATCCAGACCCATGTGCAGGAGGCAGGGTGGTGCCAAACCTGGGCAGAGCCCTCAGACCCTCTGAGCACAGAACCAGAGGAGACCTTGCACACACCGAAAGACACACCCTGTGTCCAGCCACCTCCTCGCCTTGGTGTTCACCATAAATGACAAAAACAAACAACTGAGTTTAAGGAGATGAAATTTACATCTCCTTTCCCAGTTCAGTTACGTATCCGAAGGCAACACGTGCCGTGCATCAGCAGTGCCCTGGTGTCCCTGTTGGGTTCTGGAAAGTGTCTTTTCTACAAAGGTGTTGCTGTAGTAATTGAGACTACAGGGTGGTGTTGGCAAAAGGACGGGCACAACTTCATGGAATAGGATACAGGATCCAGAAGTAAACCCCTGGGTGTGTAGTTAACTGACTTTCAGTAGTGCTGAAGGAGTGCCAGGAGAAAGGGTAGTCTTCCAACAAGCGGTGCTGGAAGGACCACGTAGCCGTGTGCAGGACCAGGAACCGTGGTCTGTAACTGGCACCAGGTATGAAGAGTCCCTCAAGATCGGTCATAGACCTAAGTGTAAAACCCAGGACTACAAGAATTTTAGACAAAAATCAGAGGAGAACATCTTTGCTTCCTTGGGTTAGGCAAAGATTTCCTAGGATCCCAAAGCCCGTGAATCATGAAAGAAACATTAGTAAGTTAATCTTCATCAAAATCAACATCTGCTGTTTGAAAAATAGGAAGAAAATGGAAAGCATGGAACATAGTTGTAGAATACATGTGATAAGGCCTGGTTTGCAGATTCAGTGACGATTCTTCAATAATGAGAAAACACTATAAAACACAGACAAAAGATTAGAGCGGTCACTTCACCAGAGAAGCAACAAGGATAACAAATGTGAAAAGATGTTCAGCATTAATAGTCATCAGGGAAATCGCGTGAAAACCGCAGTGAGATGGGACGCCTGGGGGCTCAGTCGCTTGAGCGGCCGACACTTGTTTTGGCTCAGGTTGTGATCTCAGGGTCCTGGTATCTGGCTCTGCCCTGGGCTCCGTCCTGGGCTCTGCGCCGGGCATGGCACCTGCTTTAGAATCTCTCCCTCTGCCCCTGCCCCCTCTTTAAAAAAAAAAAAAAAGAAAGGCACAGTGAGAAGCCACCATGTGTCTCTGGGAGTGACTTTAGAAACAGAAACGTGGCCGTGGCGGACGCTGGCAACGAAGCAGCACGGCTGGAGCCCACGTTGCTGACGGCTCGCAAAAATCTTAGAGTCACCTGGGAAGTCGGCCGCTTCTGATGAACGTACACTTTACAGCCTAGCACTTCCACGCCTGGGTTTTCCCCCAAGGGAAGTAAAAACATACATCTGCACAGGAAAACCTGAATGTGACTGTGTCTGGTGGCTTTATTTATGATTACTAAGGAAGGAAACAAGCCAGAGGGCCTTCCGCAGACACATGGACACCATCTAGGGCTACCCAGCAATACGAGGGACTGAGCTGCTGGGCTGAGCAACAGGGTGGGCGACTCTCAAACACATTGTGCTGTGATGAGAGTTTCAGAAGGCGTCGTATGCTGCATGTCCGTTTAACGTGGAAAATGCAAGATCGCACGGACAGGAAACAGTATGTTCTGTGTCTGCATCGTGGTGTCTGCCTGGCTGTGTCTGCGTTCGGGAACATTCATGGCTCCGTATACCTGAAGCGGGTGAGTTGTACTGTATGTAAATTATACTTTAATCTTGCTTTAAAAATTAGAATATTCTCTAATACAGTACATATGAAAGGTTTTTCTAGTGTGCGATTTGGGATTATTTTTCATTATACTTTGCAATAAGCCATTTTTGATTCAGCCATCTTGATAACGACAGCTGTTAGGTAGGCCTGTGACGTTACAAGCATTCTCTGTAACCAACACCATTCCTCATGTGAGAGCGCAACGCCCAAATCATTGTACTTTATGTTTTATTTTGAAAAAGACCTATTTCTATGTATGATATGTTTAGAAGATAAGGTAATTCATCCATGACGTATTTTTTTTTAATGATTTTTTGTTACATTATGTTAGTCACCATACAGTACATCCCCGGTTTCCGATGTAAAGCTCGATGATTCATTAGTTGTGTATAACACCCAGTGCACCATGCAATACGTGCCCTCCTTACTACCCATCACCAGTCTATCCCAGTCCCCCACCCCCTCCCCTCTGAAGCCCTCAGTTTGTTTCTCAGAGTCCATAGTCTCTCATGCTTCATTCCCCCTTCTGATTACCCCCCCTTTCTTTATCCCTTTCTTCTCCTACCGATCATCCTAGTTCTTATGTTCCATACATGAGAGAAATCATATGATAGTTGTCTTTCTCTGCTTGACTTATTTCACTTAGCATTATCTCCTCCAGTGCCGTCCATGTTGTAGCAAATGTTGAGAACTCGTTCTTTCTGATAGCCGAGTAATATTCCATTGTATATATGGACCACAACTTTTTTTTTTTTTAAGATTTTATTTATTTATTTGACACAGAGAGAGAGGAACACAAGCAGGGGGAGTGGGAGAGGAAGAAGCAGGCTCCCAGCGGAGGAGCCTGACGTGGGGCTCGATCCCAGAACTCCAGGATCACGCCCTGAGCCGAAGGCAGATGCCCAACGACTGAGCCACCCAGGCGCCCCAGACCACAACTTCTTAATCCAGTCATCTGTTGAAGGGCATCTCGGCTCCTTCCACGATTTAGCTATTGTGGACATTGCTACTATGAACATTGGGGTGCATAGGGCCCTTCTCTTCACTACGTCTGTATCTTTGGGGTAAACACCCAGTAGTGCAATGGCTGGATCATAGGGTAGCTCAATTTTTAACTTTTTAAGGGACCTCCACACTGTTTTCCAGAGTGGCTGTACCAACTTTCATTCCCACCAACAATGTAGGAGGGATCCCCTTTCTCCACATCCTCTCCAACAATTGTTGTTTCTTGCCTCGTCTATTTTTGCCATTCTAACTGGCGTAAGGTGGTATCTCAGTGTGGTTTTGATTTGAATTTCCTTGATGGCTAATGATTTTGAACATTTTTTCATGTGTCTGTTAGCCATTTGTATGTCTTCATTGGAAAAGTGTTCATATCTTCTGCCCATTTTTTGATTTATTTGTTTATCGTGTATTGAGTTTGAGAAGTTCTTTGTAGATCTTGGATACCAGTCCTTTGTCTGTAGTGTCATTTGCAAATATATTCTCCCATTCCGTGGGCTGCCTCTTAGTTTTTCTGACTGTTTCCTTGGCTGTGCAGAAACGTTTAATCTTGATGAAGTTCCATAAATTCATTTTATCTTTTGTTTCTCTTGCCTTTGGAGATGTGTCATGAAAAAGGTTGCTTTGGCCGATGTCGTAGAGATTGCTGCCTATGTTCTCCTCTAGGATTTTGATGGATTCCTGTCTCACATCGAGGTCTTTCATCCATTTGGAGTTTATTTTTGTGTATGGTGTGAGATAGTGGTCAAGTTTCATTCTTTTGCATGTAGCTGTCCAATTTTCCCAGCACCATTTATTGAAGAGACTGTCTTTTTCCCACCGGATGTTTTTTCCTGCTTTATCAAAGATTAGTTGCCCAAAGAGCCGAGGGTCCATTTCTGGGTTCTCTATTCTGTTCCATTGGTCTATGTGTCTGTTTTTGTGCCAGTACCATGCTGTCTTTGTGATCACAGCTTTGTAGTACAGCTCGAAATCCGGCATTGTGATGCCCCCAGCTTTGTTTTTCCTTTTCAACAGTTCCTTGGTGATTCGGGGCCTTTTCTGGTTCCATACAAATTTAAGGACTATTTGTTCCAGTTCTTTGAAAAATGTCCTCGGTATTTTGATCGGGATAGCATTGAAAGTGTAGATTGCTCTGGGTAGCATGGACATTTTAACTATGTTAATTCTTCCGATCCATGAGCATGGAATATTTTTCCATCTTTTTGTGTCTTCCTCAATGTCTTTCAAGAGTGATTTATAGTTTCTAGAATATAGGTCCTTTACGTCTCTGGTTAAGTTAATTCCAAGGTAACGTATGGTTTTTGGTGCTATTGTAAATGGGATGGATTCCCTAATTTCTCTTTCTTCGGTCTCGTTATTCGTGTATAGAAATGCAACTGATTTCTGACCATTGATTTTGTATCCCGCCATGTTACTGAATTGCTCTATAACTTCTAATAGTTTGGGAGTGGCTTCTTTTGGGTTTTCCATATAGAGTATCATGTCATCTGCGAAGAGAGACATTTTGACTTCTTCTTTGCCGATTTGAATACCTTTGATCCCTTTTTGTTGTCTGATTGCTGTTGCAAGGACTTCTAGTACTATGTTGAATAATAGTGGCGAGAGTGGGCATCCTTGTCAAGTTCCTGATCTTGAGGGAAAGGCTTCCAGCTTTTCCCCATTGAGAATAATATTTGCTGTAGGCTTTTCATAGATGGCTTTTATGAGATTGAGAAATGTACCTTCTATTCCTACACTCTGAAGGGTTTTAATCAGGAAAGGATGCTGTATTTTGTCAAATGCTTTTTCAGCATCGATTGAGAGGATCATATGGTTCCTGAGTCTTTTCTTGTTGATATGATGTATCACACTGATTGATTTGCAAATGTTGAACCACGCTTGCATCCCAGGTATGAATCCCACTTGATCATGATAGATAATCCTTTTAATGTACTGTTGGATTCTATTAGCAAGTATCTTGTTGAGGATTTTGGCGTCCATATTCATTAGGGAAATCGGTCTGTAATTCTCCTTTTTGAGGGGGTCTTTGCCTGGTTTGGGGATCAAGGTAATATTGGCCTCATAGAATGAGTTTGGTAGCTTTCCTTCTGTTTCTATTTTTTGAAATAGCTTTAGGAGAATAGGTATTATTTCTTCTCTGAATGTTTGGTAGAATTCCCCAGGAAAACCGTCCGGGCCTGGAGTTTTGTTATTTGGAAGGTTGTTTATCACTGACTCAATTTCTTCATAATTAATTGGCCTGTTTAAGGAATCAATTTCTTCCGGTTTCAATCTTGGTAGTTTATAGGTTTCCAGGAAGGCCTCCATCTCTTCCATATTGCTTAGTTTATTGGCATATAGCTGTTGATAAAAATTTCTAATAATCCTTCCAATTTCAGTGGTGTTCGTCGTGACCTCTCCTTTTTCATTCATAATGTTAATAATCTGGGTCCTTTCTCTTTTCTTTTGGATAAGTGTTGCCAGTGGTCTGTCAATTTTATTGATTCTCTCAAAGAACCAGCTTCTAGTTCTGTTGATCTGCTCTACTGTACTTCTGGTTTCTCATTCATTGATTTCTGCTCTAATCTTGGTCAACTGTTTCCTCGTGAGTGGATCAGGCCTGTCCCTCTGTTGCTGTTCCAGCTTCTTGAGGTAAGATTACAAAAACTGCATTTTAGATTTTTCTGTTCTTTTGAGTGAGGCTTGGATGGCTATGTATTTCCCCCTTAGGACTGCCTTTGCAGTATCCCATAGGTTTTGGACCATTGTGTTTTCATTCTCGTTGGTCTCCATAAATTGTTTAAATTGATTTTTGATTTCCTGGTTTATTGAGTCATTCCTGAGCAGGATGCTTCTTAGTCTCCAAGTGTTTGAGTTTCTTCCAAATTTTTCCTTGTAATTGAGTTCCAATTACAGAGCGTTGTGGTCTGAGAATATGCAGGGGATAATTTCAGTCTTTTGGTATCGGTTGAGACCTGTTTTGTGTCCCAGAGCATGGTCTATTCTTGAGAATGTTCCATGGGCATTAGAATAGAATGAGTATTCTTTGGTTCTGGGGTGTAGTGTTCTATATATATCTATGAGGTCCAACTCGTCGAGTATGGCATTCAAAGCCTTTGATTCTTTGCTTAGTTTTTGCCAGGGTGTTCTGTCTATTTCTGATAGTGGAGTGTTGAGGTCCCCTACTATTAATGTATTTTTATCTGTATGTCTCTTTATTCTGGTTTAGAGTTGGCTTGTGTATCTTGCTGCTCCCCTGTTGGGGGCATATATATTTATAATTGTCATATCCACTTGTTGGATACATCCTTTAAGAATAATATAGTGCCCTTCTGCGTCTCTAACTATAGTCTTTAGTTTGAAATCCAATCTATCTGATATGAGAATTGCTACCCCAGCTTTCTTTTGAGGTCCATTTGCGTGAAAGATGGTACTCCATCCCCTTACTCTCAGTCTGAATGCATCTTTGGGTTCGAAATGAGTCTCTTGTAGACAGCAAATGGATGGGTCATTTCTTTTTATCCAATCTGCAACCCTGTGGCGTTTTATGGGAGCATTTAAGCCATTGACATTAAGACTGAGTACTGAGAGATATGATTTTAATGATGCCGTGTTGCCAGTAAAGTCTTTGTATTGGCTGTGACTTTCTGTTCTGTATCACTCTTGGGGCCTTTTTACTTTTATAGAACCCCCCGTAATATCTCTTGTAGGGCTGGTTTCGTGGTTACGAACTTGGTTAGTGACTGGCGATTCTGAAATGTCTTTATTTTTCCATCAATTCTGAATGACAGCCTTGGCTGCATGTTTTTCTCTGAAAGAGCTTTAAATATGCTCCCCCAACCCTTTCTCTCATTCCAGGTCTGTGTAGACAGGTCTGACGTAATTCTGATGCCTTTGCCTTGGTACGTGAGAAATTTCTTTGCCCTGGCCGCTTTCAATACTGTATCCTTGGATCTGAAATTTGCGAATTGCACTATGACGTGACGTGGCGTAGGTTTGTCGTGGTTGAGCTTGGGAGGGGTCCTCTCTGCCTCTTGGACACGAATGTTTGTTTCCCTCGCTAGATTAGGGAAGTTTTCAGCTACAATTTGTTCAAATATCTCTTCTAGACCTCTGTTTTTCTCCACCCCCTCGGGGATGCCGATGATTCTAACATTGGATCGTTTCGTTGAGTCAGTAATCTCCCGTAACCTACATTCGTGGGCATGGATTTTTTTAAGAGCAGCTTCCATTTTGGTTTTTTCCTCTATTAACCCATCCTCCAATTCACTAACCCGTTCCTCCGCTTCCGTGACCCTGGCCGTCAGAGCCTCTAGTTTTGCCTGCATTTGGCTCATAGAATTTTTAATTTCTGTCAGATTCGCTCTCATTTCTGTCCTTAGGGATTCTATATTCTCAGTAACCTTTCCCTTAATAGTTTTTTCAATTCTACTCATCATTTTGACCATCGTTACTCTGAATTCCATTTCTGATACTTTGGTTACATCCATATCCATTATTTCTGTGGCAGAGGCCACAGACTCACTGTCTTTTCTTTGCTGGGGGGGGGGCTTCTCCTTCTTGTCATTCTGATGAGGAGAGGTTGCGGGGTTGTCCAGAGCCCAAATTATTGACTGGGTCCCAGGCCGTGCCCCTTGTTTTATAGGGATCTTAGGGATGTGGGCTGCTTCTTTAAAGATTTTATTTATTTATTTATGTGGCAGCCAACCAGCGAGAGAGGGAACAGAAGCAGGGGAGTGGGAGAGGAAGAAGCAGGCTCCCAGCGGAGGAGCCCGATGAGGGACTCCTTTCCGGAACGCCGGGATCACGCCCTAAGCCGAAGACAGGCGCTCAATGACTGCGCCACCCCGGCGCCTCGGGTTGTGGGCTTCTTGATTTTTCAGCCTGCCTTCTGGGGGAGGGGCCTGCCGCGCCCATACTCAGGCAACCCTGTTTGGGTAGAGTCTCCGTGTCCCCTGCGAGGGGGGATGGGGATGGGCACTCTCTGAGCCGGTATTTCCAGGCTTTTGTTCTCTGGCGGCTTTCCCTGGCGGTTTGCTGTGCCTCTTCTGAGAGTCAGAGCAGCAGCGGCCAAATTTCAGCCTCTGTCTCAGAACAGAGGGATTGCGGCCCGTTCTCTACTAATGTTCTGGCCACTTTAACTCTGTTACTGTTGGTGCTGCTCAACCCTAGCGTCCCGGGATGTGCGCTCCACACCCGGCGTCCCAGCCCTCACTTCCAGGGCCGGCGCGTCTCTGTCCTTTGTGTTTCTAACGCCGCCAGCCGCCCCGCGCGCGCTCCAGGAGCTCCCGGTCTCAGTCTGGATCCCGTGAGCGCACCGGGATTCCGGTGTTCTGCGAGATGCCTGGTGGCGCGCGCACCCGGCTCACGGTCTCAGTCTGCTCTCTCGAGGGTGCCGTCCGCAAGCCCCGCCCGCTCTCCCGTGCAAGTGGCTACTGCTTCCCGGCGCCCGAACGCGGCGGCTCCCTCCCCCTTCCGTTTATCTTCCGATATCTGTGCACGGGTTCATGGCTCCCTGCTTCGTACCTCAATACTCAGCGCTGGAGATGTTCATTTGTAGAGATCCAGATGCGTCTTCCTGCGTCTCAGGCTGGTTCCGTGGTTGTTTAGGCTGGTCTGGTACCTATCCTGCTCGACTCGGAGGACCGGCTGAAAAAGGTGTCTCCTACTCCTCCGCCATCTTAACTCCTCCCATGATGTATTTTTTGAGTAGGTCTTACAGACAAGATGCTCTTGCTGGGGATGTGGAAATAGAAACTGGAGTCAGACACATGGCCTGCTTTCCTAGGGCTCTTCTCGTCCTGGGGCTGTACTGGGGAAGAGGTACAGCTGACAGGGTGGGCTCTCTTTCTTTTTTTTTTTTTCTTAAGATTAAATAAAATAAAAAATAAAGATTTTATTTATTTATTCGACAGGATAGAGACAGCCAGCGAGAGAGGGAACACAAGCAGGGGGAGTGGGAGAGGAAGAAGCAGGCTCATAGCGGAGGAGCCTGATGTGGGGCTCGATCCCGTAACGCCGGGATCACGCCCTGAGCCGAAGGCAGACGCTTAACCGCTGTGCCACCCAGGCGCCCCCAGGGTGGGCTTTCTGGGCTTCCAAAGGACAGGACGACGTCATCCACACACCTGGCTCTTCGGCGCTGGGATGGTGTGTGGGGTGTACAAGGCACAGTGAGTAGGTCTGTTTAGAGGGGCACAAACAAACACATTAACAGAGGAGCGATGGTTCCTGCACCCGCCAGGAGGCCCTGAGGGGCTGTGTGTGCTTGGCAGTGAGAGATGCCGAGGCTAGCTGGTCGTAGGGTTTGGGTACCGGCTAAAGAGTATAGATTTCGTTCACTAGGCAACTGGGAGCCCTTGATAGTCTCTGAGCGGAGATGTGACGTTGTGTGTGTAGTAGAGCAGATTTGAGCAGAAAAGTACAGAGTGAAAATCATTTTGGAAGTCCAAGAACGGGTTTTTCTTTCTGATAATAAGGTGAGGTGAGTTATTTATACCAATCTCCGAATGAAACAAACTAAAATTATTAGATAAGAAAATTTTTAAATCTTTTTAAAAAAGTTTTAAGGAGCTGACAAAGGAATACATAATGACTGGGGCAAAATCTAAGGGAAGAAACCCAGAGAGAAGAACGGTGCAGTGAGGCACGGGGTCTGCCGTGGACCACGGTTTACCTCATCTGGCGGGAGACTGCGGCGCAAGCCTGAGGCTTACCCACCTGCCCAGAGGGACCGAGCGGAGGTGCTGACTCCTCGAGCTGGGAGCCCCATGGCCGAGCCCTTGGGGCAGGGCGGAAGCAGAAGGAAAACCCGCCTGCCCTCTACCCTGGCGCTGAGCGGCGGGGCCGGACGGGGACTCACTCCGTCTGCAAAGCTGTGGCCACACATCGGCCTTCTGTCAGTTTGCAGCGAGAGCAGGCGCGGCCTCGAGTGGGCAGGGTCCCCGGGTGGGTGGCCAGAAGCAGGTGCAGGTGCTCTGGGAGAGCGAGCGTGCCTTCGACCTGGGCTCCTCAGAACCTCTGCACCTGATTTTCCAGCCTAGTGAGCGTAACACGGTAGAAAACAACCAGACACAGGAGGAAAGAGACACCAGCGGGAACAACAGGCAGTGGGCACCTACCTGCCTCCACTTGAGGTAGCAGAGTTCATGGGCGTAGGTCATAAAGCAGCTATGCTTTCTAATTTTGTTTATTTTTAAGAAGGTTCCACGCCAGTGTGAGCCCAATGCAGGGCTTGAACTCACGACCCCAAGACCAGGAGCCACACACTCTTCTGATTGAGTGCCAGGTGCCCTCCTTATGATTTTCTTCACATTTTTTTTGGTCTAACTTTGTCTAATTTATTTTAAGAATGCAGTGTATAACACACATAACATACGAAGTATGTGTTTATTGACTGTGTTGTCAGTAAGGCCCCCGGCCAACAGCTATTAAGCAGTTAAGTTTTTGGGGAGGTCAAAAAACTTGTACCTGGATTTCCATCTGTGCAGGAGGTTTGGCGCCTGTAACCCCCACACTGCTCAACGGTCAACTGCAAAGAACTTCTGGAAATTAAAACTATGGTGATCAGAATTGGAAAAACTCCCTGGTAATGTGCTTACTGTCTGTTAATGCACTGTCGAGGAGAGAATGAGCTAACCGGAAGATAAGTCGGGAGACGTTACCCCGAATGCAGTGCGGAAGGCTGACTGGGAGGATGGAGTATGTGGCTACCCAGAGTTCCGGATGGGGAGGAGGGTGGGCAAAGGCAGCGTTGGAAGACGTGAGTTTTCCAGACCCGAGCAATGACGCTGAGCCTGATCCAGGATGGTGCCGACAGTAGGGAGGCCCGAGAGCAGCCAGAGGCTCGGCGGCCTCCTTCTCGGGGCCAGTGAAGCCAGGATCCTCTGGAACAAGATCTGTGCTCCAAAGAAAGGAAATGGCTGCCAACCCTGCTCCACCTCTTTTGAAAATAGCTTGAAGAACATGGGTACAGTAACACCGAGCAAACATGGGGTGGGCTAGCGGCAGCCAGGTCCATAGGAAAGGACACGCTTGAGGCAGAAGGTCTGACAAATGAGCACAGAGGCAGTGACAGTGGACAGTCCAGGTGGAGACTGGCCTCACAGCAGCCATGACTCCTTATGGGGCCGACAGAGCAGGAATGGGCCACACGGGGTCGGTGGTATGTAAGCCAGCCAAGGGCCAAGGTGCTGAGACACTCTTGTTGAGGAAAAGTGTTAAGACTGTTGATGAGACTTTGACAAGTACTCATGGTATAATTTTTAAAAATTTTTTTTATTTATTACTTGAGAGAGAGAGTGTGTGAGCAGGGGGAGAAGCAGGCTCCCTGCTGAGCTGGGAGCCCAACATGGGGCTCGATCCCAAGACCCTGGGACCATGACCTGAGCTGAAGGCAGATGCTTCACTGACTGAGCCACCCAGGCGCCCTTCATGGTATAATTTTTAGATGAGCCA
Organism: Ursus americanus; assembly: GCF_024610735.1. Taxonomy (NCBI): domain Eukaryota; kingdom Metazoa; phylum Chordata; class Mammalia; order Carnivora; family Ursidae; genus Ursus; species Ursus americanus. Next base: position 24,734,753 of record NC_142156.1, read on the forward strand.
CCAAAAGCATAAAAAGAGTGTACCTTCCAAACTTTGGGAGAAGTGTGATGAGAAAAAAAATACTGTGAGCAAAGGCGGGAAAGGCGATTGAAGACACATGGAGTCAGAGGGTTGAATAGAAAGCACAGAGTGCAGTGCTGGAGGTAACCGAACGTGGGAGTAAGGACACGCAGAAGGGCTGGGGTGAACCCCACAGTCTGGAAGAATGTCCCGGCTGCCCACATGGAGGGGCCAGCAGGAACAAGTGGCATGTTCACCGGCCGTCTCAGAGGTGGAATCGGTGGAATCGGTGGGGTCTGTCCACAGTTTGTGGTGGGACTGGGCAGCTGTAGCCCCGAGGGTTGGTGTGGAGCGCAGGGGGCAGCGGGGGTGCTCTGAGATGCCACGAGACCTGTGGAGGCAGGAGAGGGGCAGTGGCGGAGAGCAGGACCCTGTGGTATGCAGGGCAGTCAGAACCTCACCGTGTTCCTGGGGACCAGACCTTTCAAGTGAGGACAGAGGGATGGGGCAGTGTTTCAGAACGGAAATAGGAGCACTGCCATATGAAACGGTCTCTTTCTGTGGTGACTGACCCACTTTGAAGCTCAAGGCCTAGGTGAAGCTTACTCCCTCCGGCATGCAGTTTGTCGAATCACCGAACTCTGGAAAGTGCTTCCTTTCCTCGGGTTCAGAGATGGGTGTCCTCTTGTCTTCTCTGGTGAGTGTGGAAGCCTTGAAGGATAGCGCGGAGTAACCTGATGACCTCCCTCGTTGCCTCCTGCAGACCTCCGGAGGCTCTGCTCCTGCCCAGGTGGTCCACACCCAGCCTCGCGCGGTCGGCTCACCGGCCACGGCCACGTCCGACCTCGTGTCCCTGGCACCGACCCAGGGTGTTCGAGCGGTTACCTCCGTGACAGCCTCAGCCGTGGTCACTACCAGCCTGACTCCAGTGCAGACTCCGACCCGGTCTTTGGTGACTCAGGTGTCCCAAGGTAAAGGCAGGTGTGGTTTCCTTGTGAGGACACACTCGTGCGTCTGTCGTGGGAGGAGGGGTGGGGAATGTGCGCACACAGCCTGATGGCGCACCCTCTCCCAGCCACAGGGGTGCAGCTGCCCGGGAAGGCCATCACGCCTGCACACTTCCAGCTGCTCCGGCAGCAGCAGCAGCAGCCGCCACCGCCGCCCCCGCCCTCCCAGGTGCAGGTTCCGCAGATCCAGGGCCAGGCCCCGTCGCCAGCACAGATCAAGGCTGTCGGCAAGCTGACCCCGGTGAGTATCTCGTAGGAAATTGCACAGCCGCTGCACGAGGCCCCATGTGTCATTTGGTTGGAAGCACAGGTCTGCTGCTGTCCTTGTGGGAGGTGCTTGTACTGCCCCTAAAAACAGCTTTCCGCACGGTGGCACGTCCATGGCCGTGGGGCCGGTCTGTGGACGGCGCTCTGGAGACGTCCTGCTTGCTGTCTCGTGCCCTGTGCCCAGGTTCCGGAGAAGTAGAAGGCCGCTTGGGCCCGTTCCCAGCCGGAGGCAAAACCAGTGGGAAGTTTCGCTGACAGTCTCAGAGACTAGGTGCTGAATACTTGGTTTCTTCCTGCGCACTTCCTTCGCAGTGCTGAGTACTGATAACCCTGATTTTTGTCGCCCTGTGCACCGGCTGTGCAGCTGTGCACGTAAATGCACTCCTTTTGAAAGGAAGTACTGTATTCCTGCCAAAACGGAGCAGTGTTCTTGCTTGGCATGGAAAGCGAGTGGAGAAACATGTAATAGAGACGAGACAGTATTGTAGGACTGCAGCTAGTTGCCGGCCTGTCACAGTAAGTACCTGACCTCGGGCCTGCCCCTTCTCGGTTTCGGACGGGACAGGCAGGCACGCTGGAGGGCCGTGGAGCACGCGCAGGTCCTGAGCTGCGGCTTCACTGGTGCGGCCCCAGGACACGCCCCAGAGAGAGGAAACGCAACCAGCTAAACCGTTCAGCTCCTCAATCGCTCCAGCCATGTTTCAAGGGCACAGTGGGTGCGCGTGGCTGTGGCTAGCATATTGGACAGCCCAGATCTAGAACACGCCCGTCACTGCGGAAACCTGGGGGATGGTGCTAGATTAGAAGGTTACTGGGGCCAGCCACCCCCACCCCCCATGGCCTTTCCTTCTCCCCCTCCTGCTTCTCCCCAGGACACAGGGCCAGCCTGTGCCCCTGCGCTCCCTCCTTCGGCTGCCAGAGCCCTGCTTACCTGCTCGTTTGCCGGTGTCTGGAATCTCCACTCTACCCTGTCCTGACTCGATTTTAGAGTCGTTGTCGGTTTCAGATCGTTACGAACTACATGCTAGAAGTTTTCTGAAAAGAAAATTGATTCCTTAAAATATTTTTGGGCTATTTTGACATTTTGATGTTTTCACTTCTTTTAAAGACATGGGATTTATCAATTTATTCATTTGGAAACAATTGGAATAAAAAGTTGAGAGGTGATACACATAATAAATTCTTAAAATTCCAGAAGGACCATGATTTTAAGACTTTCTAAAAATTTTATAGTACTACAGGTTTAAGTTGATGTATTTGCAAGTGAGAAAAACCAAGAAATTTTGCTAGGAATTCGCTCATCTGCCAGAATCACCGTTTCTGGTTAAGTCAGAGAGCCCCTGGGGGTGGTTTGCATGTTGTGTCCCAGTCACTGTCTACCTTGGTGTTTAATGGATCGTACAACAGTAACTTAAAACCGAGATTTGTAAACAATGGAATGCAGTTAATATTGATGAAAAGCTCCTTTATCTGGGTTTTAGGAACATCTGATCAAAATGCAGAAGCAGAAACTGCAGCTGCCCCAGCAGGCCCCCCCACCGCAGGCCCCGCCAGGGCCCCCACAGCCCGCTCCACAAGTGCAAGTGCAGGCCCCGCCACCCACGCCGCAGCAGAGCCCCCAGCTGGCCACGGTCACGGCCCCGCGGCCCGGAGCCCTGCTCACGGGCACCACCGTGGCCAACCTCCAGGTGGCCCGGCTCGTAAGTTGCCGTTGATACATTTGTTTTTCCAAAGCTGTGTCTTTTAACATTTAATTGAACTGTTACTGCTTGCTGAGGACATGTCAGGTGCTCTGGCGGACCTACAAGTAAAGTAGAAGACGTGCGCTCTCCCCCAAGAGCTTAAGTTGTCCTCGGAGAGGATGAAGTATGACCCGTGGAGGCACTCAGGTCACCCTGCTTCCCAGGCCTTGAGCATCACAGAGCTCATGGCAGGCTGGGCAGCTGGAGGAGCCCGGGGGTGTGCTGGGCTGCGCAGGGAGGGCGAGGTTTTTGTTGGAGATGAGGCCGTGCAGTTGGAGCAGAGGTTATGGGCAGTGAGACCCATGTGGGGAGGTGGGCGAGGCCGGGACACCAGACTCTGGTGTTTGTGCTCTATCAGCACAGAGAGACTCTGGAGGTTTCTGAAGACGGGCAGGATGTCACAGTGAAAACAGTGTCTGGGAAGGTCAGTGAAGTTCAACAAGCATCCGTTGCATGTCCTGTGGGACAGACGCTGTCCCATCAGACGAGCCACTGCCCTGCTGGGGGAGCCCACCTCCTGGCACGAGGGACCCTCGTCCGGGCCAGGCATTGCCCTGGGCTCTGTACCTGTCGTGGGGTCAGTGCCCACAGAGCGTGGCCAAGGCCGGAGTGGCTGTTTTACCGTGAACCCCACTGTGTGGGTGGCGGGAACTGAGGCCCTCCACTTCAGTGGGTAAGTTGTCCAAGTCCGATAGCTCGTCACCTGCCACTCAAACTGGGTGCTCGGGCTCCGCTTCCCGCGCCCCGACTTTACATCTGCAAGAAGCGGGGTAGACGTGATTAAAACTGGGAAAGCAAGTGTGGTCTCGCCTGTGTTCACAACAAATGCAAATTCAAGAGACAAGGGCGGTGAGCCCACATGCCAGCCACGGCATGGGGAAGGCACGCTCCTCACGCGGGACTGGCCAGATGGGTCGGCTTCTGCTCTGGGAGGGCTTCTCGACACTGAGCTACACAGTGTGCTCACCGGTTTACTTAGCGGTCCTGTTTCTGTTCTCGCGGAAAGTAGTACAGCATAACGGACGCACAGTCCTGCTGTTGGAGTTGCGTTAGAGGAGACGGGTCCCCCCTTAACTAGGGAGTTTACCGAACAGTGGCGATCGTCCCCATGTTGGGGTGGTACGCGACTTTGGAAAAGGATTGTTGTAAAAGGCAGAGAAACAGACTACACAGTGTTTGTAAGTCGTCCCATTTTGCACACTTCCACTGCAGGCCACGCAGGTAAGAGCAGCGTCTGGTGGGCTGAGTACCGGCTTTCACGTTCAGATGTGCGTAGTGTTAGGGCTTAGGGGTGCTTTTTCCTTGTTTATGTTTTCTCAGGTAGTCAGTGCTTGTACAGGTAAGACGGATCTGTTTTCCATTCTGAAGATGTAACTTGGGGGCAGTGTGGAGAGTAGCAGGAGGCGTGTCCGCAGGCTGGCTCTGCGGGAGGGAGTGGGGGTGGGGTGGGGTGGTGGGCCGACCTTCGGTCGTGGCCAGAGGAGTGGGAGACAGAATCTGTAGGAGACGCGGCAGGATGGAGCTCCTCCAAGGTTCAAGAGCCGGAAGGAGGAGCAGCAGACACCAGTGCCACGTGGCGGGGTCTGAACGTGAGAGTGCGCGAGCAGCTATGGGTCTTGCTGACCCCCTTCCCTGCATTGGTTGGTGGTGGGTTTGGAAGCACAGAGCAGCCCTCAGTGAAATGCGTTCCTTCAGTTGACAGCCACTCCTCACCTTTGTGGGTCTGTCACTTTCTCACCACATGACCTCTTGTGGGGAAAGGTTTGCAAAGACACATGGTATCCCGAATATCTCTGGACTCTCCCATTATTTTCACTGTTTAGACCCGGGTTCCCCCTTCGCAGCTGCAGGCGCAAGGGCAGATGCAGGCTCAGGCGCCCCAGCCCGCTCAGGTGGCGCTGGCGAAGCCTCCAGTGGTGTCCGTGCCCGCGGCCGTGGTCTCCTCGCCAGGCGTGACGACCCTGCCCATGAACGTTGCCGGGATCAGCGTGGCCATCGGGCAGCCGCAGAAAGCCGCAGGTACCCCATGTGCAGCCCCCCCCACTTGCCCCTCCGAGAGCCTTGAGCGGGGCTGACGGGTCTTTTCCCAGAGAAGTGGCCACCCCCCCTGCTGGCTTCTGTGCCGGACACCCATTTCGAGTGTGTCGGGGCACCGTGTGGCCAGAGTGCCTCTCAGAGGTACCCACGTACGGGTTTCAGCCCTTGATCTAACCGTACCATTTGGAACTTCCCGCACCTTTGTTTGAATGTCCTTGCGGGTCCACAAACACTTCAAGTACAGCTGCAGGATGCAGGCAGTTCTCTGTACGGAACGTGGTCAGTAGCTCAGGGAGAGGGAGAGAGCTTCAGAGAGGTCGTGGGACCCTTGTCCCCACTGAAGGCTTGGTCACTGTTCACAGGACAGACCGTCGTGGCCCAGCCCGTGCACGTCCAGCAACTGCTGAAGCTCAAACAGCAAGCCGTGCAACAGCAGAAAGCCATCCAGCCGCAGGCTGCCCCGGGCCCGGCCGCCGTCCAGCAGAAGGTACCGGCTTCCCGCACATGGTTCTCCTGACGTCCTGTCTTCACACTGAGCCGGGTCCTGCTGCGAGGCACGGACGGCAGGAGGGCCCCGCACAGGCCTTGCCTCACTGCCTGGCAGCCACACACAGAGGACCCTGTGCTCATGCACTTGGGCTGCACAGAGGTCTTGGGATGGGAGCCGTGATGAGGCCCTGCAGGAAGAAGGTGGTGACAGGAGCCCATGGGAAACCGTGAAGCCTGCTGCGGAATCGCATGGCTGGCAAGGGGCCAGGGGTTCCAGGGGTGCAGGTGTAGTGCGTGACTGCCGGCGCTCCAGCGTGCAAAACGGATAGGACCTGGCCGGGACCCAGGTGGGGACTGCGTCCTTGCCCCTGTGTGTGCTTGCGGGGAAGAGGGGCCTCATGAGAAGGAGTCCTGTCCGCATCTCACGGACTCGGACGTTCGAGAGTTAACTCTGAGCTGGTGCAGGTGCTCGGGCTGAGCCGTCCCTCAGCCAGCGTGTTCAGGCCGTGCCCTATGCAGGTAGGGCCCTGACCTACAGGCGCAGAGCGTGAGGCGCTCCGTGTCCAAACCTCTGCTCTGTATGCTTCCTGGCCGCACGCAGCCCAACGTGCAGACGGTGGTGTGCCAGTGCTCGCACCATGTGCTGTCGCTGCTGCTTTCTGAACTGGATCGAAGACACACAGGCTGAGGGTGGAGCGGCTGGCGCTCCCCGTGTGCGCTGACAGCTCTGCGGGCACCTCGTGCTACTCTTCGGAGCAGGGCTGCATTACATTGAGGAAACTGAAGCTCAGAGAAAGGAAGCGACTTGCCCGGAGTCGTGGAGCTGATGGTCGGGTGCCAGGCCCTGTACGTGTCCTGTTCCTCCGCGGGTTGGCTCTTCCTGGAGTGTCGCTGCTCCCGCTGGCGGGAGCCAAGCGCCAATCTGGTGGGGGCTGAGATACTGCCTGTCCCTGGCGCCATTGTGGTTTGCGGGGACAGCAGAACAGAGAAGTTGAGCGGTCCTCCGCAGCCTTGGATGAGATGACACGCCAGGAGGGCACGGCAGCAGGGAGGGGCTCCGCCGGCAAAGAAGGTGGTGGAGCAGCGCGGGACAGCCCCGGGAAAGAGCTGTCCCAGCAGCAGCCCACCCCGTCGGATGTGTGCCCTGCAGACACCCTTCTCCTGCCTTCCGGGGAGAGCCGTGGGCTGGGAGAGGTGTGTCTGCTCTGATGGAAGAGAGTCGGCACACCTGCCTCTGGGTGCTGCCTTCTCCCCGCTGACGGATGGTTCTGGGAGGAACACCACTCAGTCAGTTGCCTCCCCAGTCCTCCCCAGCCACCCCTGGGCTCGACTGCACAGGCGTGGGCCGCAGGGCACCTTGCACATCAGGCCCTGCTGGACGCACTGGTGACAGGAGGACTGGGACACCGGCAGTCGGGCCTGGGTAATCAAGTAGGCTTAGCTTTCCGCTGAGCCAGAGGTTGCTGTAGCCTGGGTCTGACGTTCACGTGATTTGAGAGAAAAGTTCTGAGACGTTACTGAAGTGTTGTGTGTAGCTGTGGCTGGTAAGCCTCAGACTGTGCGTGCACGGTCTTCTGAGTAGGAGTCACATTTTTCTGGCAGAGGTTAGATTAAACGTGTAAAGGTCGTGCTAAACATTTTAGAGCGTGTGCCCAGACCTTCAGACTAGATTCAGGAAGGTACGTGCGTGTATTCTGTGTCGTCACGTTCACTCGTGTGATGAGCAGGCAGAGGATGTAGAGAGGAACCCCCGCCTGGCCTCTGAGTGGACTTCCGGACCGAGGAGGCTGGGCACGCCAGCCGGGCAGCTGCAGGACTGGGCGGAAGGCAGGCAGCGCTGGGGGCCTGGGGTGGTCGTGCTGGGGCTGTTGGGGCAGTGGGGGCCTGTGGGGAGGCCCTGACGCTCTGAGAAGAGGGCACGGCCTCGCCTGGCTCTAACCTGGGGCGGTCTCTCTTCCTCCAGATCACCGCACAGCAGATTGCCGCTCAGGGCCAACCACAGAAGGTCACCTATGCCACCCAGCCAGCCCTTAAAACCCAGTTCCTTACCACACCCATCTCCCAGGCCCAGAAGCTGGCTGGGACCCAGCAGGTGCAGACCCAGATCCAGGTGAGCATGAGTGACCACAAGGTGGATTGCAGGACAACAGGTGCCCAGGAAGCTGAGTGGTCAACATACAGGGTCCCTAGAATAAAGACAGACAGACACCGGTGAAACCAGCACCCCACTAGGGGAGCATCATGGGCCCTCCTGTGCTCCTCAGAGGTGGCTGGCCCCCTGACACTCCTCGCTGGCTTTGCCACCGCTGGGGTCGTGGAGTGTGGCTTGGGGGCCGTGCGGAGGTCACGCTGCAGGGGTTGTCCTTCACGTCTAGGGGCTCCTCCTGGAGTGAGTGAGTCAACACACCCCGTTGCTGTGCTGCCGACGGCCGAGGGGGGTGCTCCTGGCTTTGTTCCTGGCGTGCGGCTGCTTACAGAGGTTGGAGGGAGCAGCAGAGGACCGGCCTCTCAGCAGCAGCGTGACTGCTTCGCGTGCGTGGGCGCCGCACGTGGCTGCCTGGGGTGGGGGAGCAGCGCTGTGGGTGTGTGCCAGTCTGTCAGGCTTCTGCACTGGTCCCAGCCCCGAGAGCCCCCGGTCAGCCTCGCCCTGCTCCTGCGTCTCCTGCTGACTCCTGCGGTTCTACCCTTCGTGAATCTGTTGACAGTGAGGGCTCCCCTTCTGCCGAGTGCCGGCTCGGTGTCGTCCCAGCGCTGCTCGCCTTCTGCTTTTAGCCTTCAGGTCTCCATCCTGCTCCCAGTTTGTGGCTTATCTTCGCGCTTAACCCTGTGGTGTCTTTGCAGAAAAAGAAGTTCTTAGTTTTAACGTGTTGGAGTTTATCAGTCTTTGTTTCTGAATAGTGCCTTTTGTGTCTTAAGAAATTCTTCCCAGAGGTCATGATGTTACTTTCCTGTATCATCTTCTAAAAAGATGACTTTTCTGACCTTCCTGGAATGGGCTTTTCCAGACAATAGAAAACTAGGAATTCAGTTTAATTTTCCCACTACAATACCCTTTTGTTTTCAGCACCACTTTCCTTCTGAGCCATAGCGTGACACTGGTGTAAATCGTGCGTGGTTGTGAGTGGAGCTCCCTTCAGCACCATGGTCTCTGTGTGTCCATCCCTCTGGCCACGCAGTGAGCCTCGGCCCCTGGGGGGCAGACCCTGCCCCCTGTCGGGACCATCCTGCTATCTGTGGCTCTCCTCACTTCCCTGTTAGTTTTGAGTCAGCGTGTTAAGTTTGCACGGCACAAGCAGAACTGTTGGGACCCTTACAGGATTGCGTTCATGCACGCTCGCTGGGGCCGTGCGTGTGCTGCTTACCAGAGCGCGGAGCCGCCTTGACTCTGGAGGAGTTTGGGGAGAAGCGATGTCTTTGCCACCTTGACTGCAGACTCACCCACGCGATGGGTCTTCTGCTGTCTGGCCCCTTCAGTGCCCTTTAACTAGGTTTTCTGAATTTTTTCCAGGAAAGTCTTACCACTTGGATTGGATTTGTTCCTAAATAATTAGTGTTTTCTGATGCTTCTGTAATGGTGTGTTTCTGAGTTTCTGTGTTCTGTCGTGCATTTGTTTTTGTACCTTGACTTTTGAATCCGGCTGCCTGAGCCCTGTTCCTCGGACAGTTCGTCCTGTTCCTGTGGCCTCTGGCGCTTCCTTTGTCCCCGGGCAGGCGGCCCATGCCGAGTGGTGGCAGTGTCTTCTTCCTCCCCTGCCCGTTTCTTCCTGCTTTGCTGTGCTGGCAAGGCCCACAGCCACTCTGGTGGGTGGCACATACCGGAGCTCAGCGGTATCGCTGTTAATGTGATCGTTTTGCAAGGTCTGATTTTTGAAATCATCCTCCAGTAGAGTAAGAAATTTCCCTTCTTCACCTACTTTGCTAGAAGTTTCTGTTCTTTTTATGGTGGTTTTTGTCTCCTCCGGTCTCGAGGCCTCGGTCTGTCTCTGGGCCGATGACCCCAGGTTCACAGCTGCGGCCGATGGCTAGCTCCGCCACAGGCTCTCAGTCCTGACTGGCTTTGGACTGGTCCCCGAAGCTGCGTGACCCCTCAGGTTCCTCGGCCCACGCCTGTATGCACCTGAACCTCTCCAGGTTGGGGGCGGCAGTGCTGTCCTCCCTGACTGCAGCCTCCCCTGGGCCAAACACGCAGTAGCCAGACCCAGTCCCTCAGCGATTCTGTAAACAGTGAGAGGTGTTGAGACCTGCTTTATGGTGCTGGGTGCCCATGTCAGGTCGTCTGGTTATTACTCGGTCACTTTTGTGTCCCCTTCTGTGTTAGTCACTGACAGAGAAATGGTAAAGTCTCCCGTTCTGCTTAGGCATTTATCTGTTTCTCCTTATATTTTTTGTTTTGTTTTTGCTTTTTATATTCAATTTCTTCTTATTAGTTACATTTACGTTAAGGATTTTATGTCTTTGCTGTTGTTGTCCCAGGAACTGTGTTTATAGTTATAGTAGTTATTTTCGTGTGAGCCAGTTCTCCTTGAAGCCTGTCTGTGGGATTGCTTCCAGGTCTGGGTTGAAGGCTGACGCCTGCTTCTGCTGGGTGTTCGTGGGCACCCACCAGGGCCACATTGGCTGTGGCGTGAGGGCTGGTGTCTGTCAGGTACCGTCAGTTCGGTTCTGAACCTGTGTCCCCTCCCACAGCAACACCAGGCCCTCAGGCAGTGGACTCCCTCACAGACCCTCTGGGTGATGGAGACACAGCTGTGGGGCCCGCGGGCGGCCCTGCTCTAGCTCCTTGCTGACAGTGGGTTTGCACTTGACCTCTCGTCTGCCGCACTCTGTGCGACCCTGAGAGTCTCGTGCTCGCTGTTGGGTGAAAGCTGCTGTCGCACCTCAGCTCCTTGCTCTGGGTTCCCACCTCTGCTTAGCTTTGGAACTGGGAGTTGAGACGTCTGTTTCCTCCACAGGTGGCATTGCTGGCCCGCCGTGTGTAGATGGGGCCTGCTTTCCCACCAGGGCTGAGAGCACTCAGGCAGGGGCTGTCATTGTCTTAGTAGATCCTGTTTACAAGTTTTATTTTAGTTACAGTGAACTACTAAGTGCTTTCCGATGATTTCAGGTTTTACATGAGAACTAACACTGACTTGGAGTCTGTCGTTTACAAGTACGTCCTGTCATTTCGCATTTCCTCCAGAATTATCTTGGACAGACTTTCTTTGATCCCTGTTCTACCAGTTAGAGACCCAGGCGGGGGTGCCCTGGCGCCCAGCAGCTGTGTGCTCAGGAGCCTGTTGTGCTTCTCTGAACCGACAGCCCAACAGGGTAGACACACGGGGCCCAAATCATCTTGCTGGGTTGAGGCAGCCACACATGCATGGGATGACAGTGCAGGGTGGAAAGTTTTATCAGGAGCAAAGATCTCAGTCGCGATTGAAGAAAACCTAGCAAGACGATATGATAACTACTTTAAAATGTTGGGACATCTTTGGAATGGGATTGAACCCCATTCGGTCCAAATAACTTCACGGTGAGGGTGCCTTCCTGGAGCAGTGCCCAGACTTGAAGAAGGGACTCTCGTGAGCACGCATGAAATGCTGAAATGAAATATTTCACTCTGTCCTCAGTTTAGTTCTCTTACATAAACCTGGAATGGTTGTTGGTAAAAGAAAAACCGTGACTGAAGGATGAGAGCAGGTAAGCGGCTAGTCCCAGCTGCCTGCAGACGAGGAAGGCGGGCGTTACTCTGCAGGAGGTGGGACGAGTGGCTCCAGGCCAGCAGATGGAGAATAGCTCTTGGGTGGCATCTGGGCCACATTCTGTTTTTGCTTTTGCATTAAGAACTGAGAAGGAAAGAGAGGGGGGAAAATCTTGTGTACACATTCTTCTGTATTTTACATTTGGTTTTTTTGTTTTGTTTTGTCAAAGGTTGCCAAACTCCCTCAAGTTGTCCAACAGCAGACGTCCGTGGCCAGCATCCAGCAGGTCGCCTCTGCTTCCCAGCAGGTAGGATCTGCAGACACGCAGCCCCCCGGGGAGCCCCACACGGACTTTTCAGTGACCTTCATGTTTCCCGTTAGGGAGTTCTTGGTTTTCACTCTGAGAAAATAGAAGATTAACTATCAGAGAATCACTTTTGTTGTTCATAATTCAGAAACGATTAATTCTGGGGACACTTAGTCCTCAGGCTAGCAGGACACAAACTGAACAGCCCGTTCAAACTCAGTGTCACGTGTACGAAAGGAGCCCGTCTGGGATCCTTTCTTCAGCCAGCAATTTCAGATGCGTCCTCCAAGCTGAAGCGCCCATACCTTAGCTTTAGGGAAACACAGAAAACAGCCTGCTCGCAGTGACCTTGGTCCTGGAAGTGTCAGTACTACCGGGGACAGCAGTGGCCATTGTCACTGAACCGTCAGGCTCCTGCCTTTTTACTTACCGCTGCAAAATGTGGCTGTGTGAAGCAGCGCGTTAACAAAATACTGTTTTGTTCAAAATCACACTGGCGTGTAGATTTCAGGGAACCAAACAGTACTGAAAGCTGAATGCGCCAGCAGGCCCCAGCCGTCAGCCTTTGCCCAGCAGCAGCAGTGACTTCGTTCAGTGGCTCTTCCTACGTCCATGTGGCTCTTCCTACGTCCATGTGGTCGGACACTAGAGGTCCTGCTGTGATATGTCACGCACTTCTCCCGTTTCACCAAGTGTTTGTGCTAATGAGGTTTCTAAAACCGTCCTCCCCACCCCCAAGATTGCGTAATTGGCCATGTCCCTAGATCTGTGTTCTCTAGGCCGTGTGCGTTTTCTCACCGTTCTGGCTCAGGCTTCCCCGCAGACCGTGACCCTGACCCAGGCGACGGCGGCCGGGCAACAGGTGCAGATGATCCCCACGGTGACGGCGACCGCGCAGGTGGTGCAGCAGAAGCTCATGCAGCAGCAGGTGGTGCCGACCGCGGCGAGCCAGCTGCAGAGCCCCGGCGTCCCCAACCCCGCCCAGGGGCCGGCCAGCTCCGACAGCCCCAGCCAGCAGCCCAAGCTACAGATGAGAGTCCCTGCCGTCAGGCTGAAGACACCCACCAAGCCTCCATGCCCCTAGTCACAGCGGCGGGCGGCGGGCCACCGTGCACTCCACCACCTAGCCGGGAGCGGGCAGATTTTATTTATTGTTGAACTGTGGGACGGTGTCGTTGGCGGTGTTCAGCTCCGGGGAAGTTGTGATGGAAACAAAGGAGTGGCATCATTTTATCATCCTGCCTCCAACACCACGGGGTGGGGGGGCGGCGAGCCGCGTTACACGCCCGCATTTCCGTATTAGGTGACCGACGGAGGAAGTGGTGGGGCAGTTTCAGCTCTCCGTCTCTCCCGCAGAGTGGTAGTGCTGGGTCTTGAAAGCCACGTAGACTGTGTGTTCGTGTGCAGTGTCCTGCACGTGGCCATGTGGAGTGTACAGTGAGTCATAAGTAGACTTCCTGAAGCTAAAACATGGTCTTTGACACCGTCTGCCTCTGCTTGGTTCCGTATCCCTAACTGAACATGCATTCTGGTCCTCGGGGAGGAGAGAGGCCAGCTGAGGGAGATCATCTCAGGTCCGAGGAAGCCAGTGTGCTTTCTTCTTTCCCTCCTAAGAAGTATTTCCAGGCACATTCATGACCTGCTCCCGGCCGTGGTGAAGGATTACCGTCCCTAATTGAGTTTTCATTCCAAAGAGCAGCCAGTGGGGCTCCCCGCAGGCCCTCCCCGCGGTGTGGCAGGTGTCCATCCCAGCACATGGAGGATATTCTCCCGGCTCGTGGATGAAGCTCGCGTTTGAACATCGCACACTGAAGCAGCTCTAGTGAACTCTGTGAGGCTCCCGTCTCGGGCAGGTTTGGGGCCCCAGACTGCTGTGTGGGTGTCGTTACGCGGCAGAGGTCACTGCTGTGTGAGGGGTGGGTGCCTATCCCTGCCCCCTCGCTCTCCTGCCCAGCCCAGGGGTGGTCTGCTGATGGGAGAGAAACCTCCACAGACAGAGGGCAGGTGTCATCTACAGAAATGGGCGTCGTGAGCTCTTCGTCGTGGGCTGGTAATGCCAGACTTCTGTCTCTCGTGATGCTGGGGTCTTGCACGGAGCAGGTGCCCTCCCTCGTGCTTCCATGTGAAGCAGAGAACCTGTGCAGTATTTGGGGGTGTAGTTGAGGGGCAAAGAGGAGGCCCCATGTTTGCTTCTGTTTTATTTTTTTACTACGGCAAGCTAGTAGAAGTGTTTGCAGTGGGCTTGATTGACCGATGATGTCTGCTTACCTGGACGCTTTCACCCAGGCCAGCACACGTGTCAGGTGACCCCCTCTGTGCTCTGGCTCTGTGCCTCTCTTCTATTACTGGGTCCAGAAAATCAGGTCGTGTTGGGTCTGTGTGGGCACTCTGAGAGAGTCTCAGTGTTCGTTTTCTCTGTCCTCCCCCATGTTCCACTTTCAGTGACACAAAGGAACGTAGACGGTAGTTTTGGTTTCCCCATCGATTTATGTGGACAGTAACATGGTAGCATTTACTGAAGCATCGAGGCAGCTCTTTATTGAGCCCTGGGTGAGAAATTTGGGGAAAAGTAAAACTCAAGTGTTGAAACAGTGGAAGGGATTTAACATCACAGTTGACTTGCATACCTGGAAGCAGTCCTGCGGTCCGCGTTCTCACACCCACCCCGGCTGGTTCTGGCGTGGCCGGTGCTGCCATGAGAGCACCGAGCGTGCAGGAAGGCTGTGTGTGGGCGCTTGGGGGGACTCCTGTGCTCCTTTTACTCCAGACGTGTGGAGCTATGCGTGTGTTCCAAGTTCTTGGGCTTTGTGTGCCCGGTCCGTCTGCCCCTCGTCCTTCCTGGGGCGCTGTGAGTTTGCTCGGAAGAGGACGAGCGCCGGCTGCCCTGCACTCATGCGCCCTACCCGCAGCTGCCCGGACAGAGCAGCGGGAGAGAGTGACCTGGGGTGTGAACACTGGGCCATGGGGCCCCTCCCTGCCATAGTGTGCGAATGAGAGCCCCTTGCGTCCGAGGGTGTGTCCTTCCCTGGCTCCTAACACCGCGTACAGAGCCGAAGGTCAACTTCTGTCCTACTCAGATGCCCCCGCGGCCTCGCCGGCTTCAGTAGTTGCTCCCGGAAACATCCTCCTTCCCGTGTTGTTTTCTCGGTCTTCTGTTGTCAAGGGTACACCGTCCACGTTTCCGAGCTCAGTACAAGCGTCCGGGTGCAGCCCTCCGCGGTGGTTCTGTCCGCAGACTCCCGCGCCGCCCAATGCCTGAAGTCCTGCCCGCCGCCGGAGAGCTGTCAGACTCCATCCTCCTGCGCGGACAGACGCTGGCTCCAACTAAGGCGGGGCTGCCACCAGGAAGCCGGCCCGCGTGTCCCCGTGGGTGCCTCCTGGGGCGGGGCTCACATGCGTGCAGTGTGTGCCGCTTCCTGGTCCCCGTGTAACCACACAGCTGTTGTGTTTGAGATACAAAGGAAGAAGACTGATTTGTAAATACTTTGTAAACATACCCATTTGTACTTGAATAGTAGGGTTTTAAAAGGGGCACTGATACCCCGCCAAACAAAAGGTATAATAAAATGACCTTTTTCTATGCTTTGTTTTGTCTTTCATAGGAAACTAGTATTCAAGTTAAGTAAGATGCTGGTTGTGTTTATTTGGTTTGTGTGAAGAAGACAAAGGGAAAACACGCAGGGTTGGAGGCAGGGGCTTGCTTCTCCTGACCCGCCCTCACGCCATAGGAGGGGTGCAGCGTGCTTGGTGGTTCTCAGGGAAAGCCACACTCTCCCTGCGGAGACGGCATCCACTCACCCAGCTTTGCGCTGCAAAAAGACATGTGGAGGAAAACCTGGGACGTGCAGACGCCCCTGCCGCCCCGTCCTCGTGTGACCTGCTGCCCGCGGGCACCCCGTCTGCTGGAGGGCCTGGTGGAGCCTCGCACGTGCCCTACTCAGCATTCCTCGGGCATGTGGCCTGCACGTGTTACTTCTCTTTATCATCTCTTTTACTTTTAGATTACTTTTCCTTTTGTTAAAAAAAAAAAGTTGCTGGGGGCGGCTGGGTGGCTCAGTCGGTTGAATGTCCGACTCTTGGTTTCGGCTCCGGTCATGATCTCAGGGTCCTGGGATCCAGCCCTGCACTGGGCTCTGCGCTCAGCAGGGAGTCTGCTGGAGATTCTCCCTCTCCCTCTGCGCCTCCCCTGCTTACTCCCTCGCTTGGTCGCTCTCAAATAAATAAAATCTTTTAAAAAGAGTTGCTGATAACAAAAAATACCCTTTTTAATTAAAAATGCTCAACTTCATACAGTGCTAAGAAGCACCCCAAGAACTCTGGTGATTTTTATCTTTCACTGCAAAAGTGGGGGCCCTGGGGCCATGTGGGCCTGTCGCCTCGGGCTCCCATTTCACATCCCCCCACCTCAGAGCCAAGCGTGGGGCTCCTGCATGCATCACCCGCATGCACAGACCTGGCTGGGGGCGCGGGGAGTCATGGGGCGCCTCGCAACCCTTTGCCAAGTGCCTTCCAGGTGCTTGAGGAGAGGCTGGGGTGCTTGGGACCCCTGTGGCCCTGCACTGTGGTATCTGCCCACCGTGTGATGGGGCCAGTGACTCCGCTCCTGGGGCCCTGGCTTCCTCCTGTGTACCCCCTCCCAAGGCAGTTGTGACGCACACAAAGCGCTTGGCGTCTGACGCCTGCACTCGGTAGATTCTTCCATCGTGATTATTCTCAACGGAGAAGATCATGTGTGTTCCCAACCCTTCCGTCACCATGACCGTACGATCGCATCCTTGCCAACTGTGCGTAAGCCAGGAGGCCTGGGTGGGCTCGCCAGGCTGTATTTCTGTGTGCATTCGAGGTGGGGCTGCGGCTCGTGAAGTGATTCTGCTGCTGGCTGCAGTGGGGAGCACCTCTGAGCCCGTGGGTCCATTTGCCACCCCCTCCAGCGCATAGGGTCATCTCAACTCAGTGTAACATGAAACATGCCTATTAGGCTGTCCGGCAGGCCACTTGACTACAGCCAGCTTTAGAGGTCTCACTTAGGTCTGGTCGCCAGCCTTGTCTCTGCTGCCCCGAGACCGTGTCAACCTCTGCCAGCCTGCTTTCCACGCTCTGGTTCAGGGGCTGTGGTTGAGGGGAGAGAAGAGGGGGATTCCTGCCATAGGTTCTGGGCAGTTCTTCCCTTCTCTGTCCTTGGCCCGTGTCGTCCATAACCTAAAATAATCTTCCAAAGGTCTCATCTTACTGGATAAATTATGATATGTACATTCAGTAAATTAGAGTGTAGCTATTTGTTTTTAAAGATTGTTTTATTTATGCATTTAAGGTTGACAGCATGAGCAGGGGGGAGTGGGAGAGGGAGAAGCAGACTCCCACCTGAGCAGGCAGCCCGACAGGGGGCTCCATCCCGGGACCCTGGGACCGTAGACCCAAGCCGAAAGCAGACGCTTCACTGACCGAGCCCCCCCAGACGCCCCTAGAGTGCAGCTATTAAGAACAGGTAGAGCTGTATAATCTGGAATGAAAGGTCCTGCCTAGGTTCCGAAGGAAGGTGCAGAATCCTGTGGGACGTGCTCAGAACGGGGCTCTGACCTACATGCCTGATGTGCGCAGAATATCCTGGAAAGATGTGTCTGCCCCAGGGAGGGAGACGGGGCCAGGGGTGCTCAGGGATCTAGGGGTGTTTGTACTGTTTGCAGTTTGCCAAGTACATGCATTTTTTTAAGGCTGTAACAATAGCGTGTCCATCATGTGCTCGCCCTGCTCAGGAGCCTCTCTGGGAGCAGGCTCCAGCTTCCGCCAGCTACGACTCCCTAGTGCGCGCCACACCCTTCTGCTCTCGGGGCCGGCCTTCATCCCCCCGCCCCCGACTTGCACTGCTGTTTTGTTCAGACCTCTGTTGCAAAGCACTCTTCTCTGAGGACCAGCCCGCACAGCCAGGTGTGCACCCCGCTCCTGGATATTGTTTCCAATGCCGGGACCCCCAGCCGCATGTGAGGGCAGCACGGCTTTCCAGCTGCAGGGCGCTTCTGTTTTCTCTCTTCGGGGAGCATTTACAGAAACATTAGGACCGCGTGCCGGCTTGATCACTGGTGGTGGACATTTTTTTAAATGGTCAACACTTGGCTCCTTAAGATGAAGCTGATGAGAGAGGGATGAATTACCGGTTTGTTCGGACGGTGACTGTTGGGTACTACACGCAGCTGATGGTCTAGGACCCGGAGCTATAGGTGAGCAGAGCAGAAAGGGAGGTGCGGTGCCAGCCAGACGGCGCGCTCCCGAGGGCGAGAAGTAGGGGGAGGCGGGGGCGAGGTCCTGATGAGCAGTCTGGATCCCATCGGGGGAGGGGGGCGCCGTCTGCGGGGGAGACGTGATCCCAGGCCACGCCAGACCATTCCCTGGTCAGCGAGCAGCACCTACGCTTGGGGGTGCTGCCGACCCCAGCTTGAGAGCCTGCCCGGCACTTTCTGACCCCTCCCCAGTCTGCGGTGGGCACTGCACCCTTTCCTCCCCGCGCGGCCGTCGCCGCCTCTACGTGACCGCCCCCCACCCACGTTCACGGCTGCGTGCTCCGTGTGGCACACGGTGCGCGTGGGGGCACGGGGCGGGGAGTGGGCACGGGGACAGACCCGAGCACCCGACGGAGGCTGGAAGCCCGAAGCCCGGGGACCGGAGGAGTGCGCAGGCGCCGGCTGTGAGGCGCGCGGGTTCCGCCCCTTCCTCTGGGGCCTCCGATTGGCCCGCGTCGCGCCTGCGCAATGGGCCGTGCGGCCGGCAGGTCGGGTTTGGACCCGAGGTGTGCCCGCGGGCTCAGTCGGCTCAGCTCTTGTCCCCGCCCGGGGTCCGCGCTGCGGTGAGCGACGGCCGCGTGTCCACGGCAGGGCGGGGGCCGGCGGGCGAGGGGGCGGCGCGCGGCCCTCCCCTCTGCGCCGGCCCACCCCGGGGACGCCCCCGCCCCGGGTGGTGACCCCGCTCCTCCCGCCCGGCGGCCCTGCCTCTCCTGCCCCCTGGGCGTGTCCGTAGCACCAAGGAGAGCGGGCACAGCACCTGGCACTGGGCGCGCAGACCGTGCATTTCGTGCATTTCACACCCGTGGCTGGGGCGCGAAGGGGCCGTACCGCGCGCTTGAAGGCCGGCGTCCACTGCGCTGTCCGCAGATGTTCGCGCTGACCCGGAGCGAACGCTCGTTCCCCGGACAGCGGGCGCGGCGGCAGGGCCGCAGGTGCACGCGCAGGTGGGCCTGGGGCCAGGGTCGAGGCCGCGCACCTGCTGTCCGGCACCGCGCACACATTCCCGTGCCCTTCCGTCGGGATCATGGACGCGCCGTCTGTTAATTGTAAGAGTCGCTAGAGAGGTTCCCGTGGCATCACAACCCAGTGTGGCCAGCGCAAGGAGAACTAGTGGGATGCACGCTACTTCCCCGGCCGTGGGCGCAGCACGGCAGTGACCCCGCGCAGTAACTAAAGGTTACACTGAAATGACCATTATCTCCGAGTCATCGTGATTTTCAGGGGTGGCCCGGACGAGGTGCCACGCCTCTGTCCTCTGAGGGAGAAACGGCATGTGTGGGGGTGCTGGCCGGTGCCCTAAAGGCTCTGGTGGCACCCGCTGTGTGCCGAGAGTGGGGAAGAGAGTGTGCACCGCTCAGCCAGGGCCTGGTGGCGAGGCCGCCAGGAAGGGACGGCGGGCCCGGCCATGGTTCTCTGTGTGCCGCACACAGTCACTTCTGGCTTTTGTTGTTACTACTTTTAATTTCAAGACACTCTGGAAAACTTTGATTTGCTAAAGTAATTTCCTTTTTTGTACCTTAGAATGAGGCATAGTTTTTTGGGTTTGGTTTTTTTTGTTGTTGCTGCTAAGATTTTATTTATTTATTTGATAGAGCACAACCAGGGGAAGTGGCAGAGGGAGAAGCAGACTCCCCTCTGAGCAGGGAGCCCGACACGGGCCTTGATCCCAGGATCCAGGATCATGACCTGCGCTGAAGGCAGATGTTTCACCGACTGAGCCCCCCAGGCGCCCCAGAGATTTTACTTTTACACCCCAGTTGGGGTTACAGTGACTGGGGTGTTGTAGGGGTGTGTGGAGGCCCCCCCCCCCCGCTTTGTGGACGGCGGCCAGGACCTCACACAGAGTGCAGGCTGCTGGCACCTGCATGCAGACGTGGGGTTGGGCTGCCCCAGTCCCGTGTCACGGCTGTTTCGGGCTGGGCCGCGCAGGACGGCGTCTGAAGCGAAGAGTTCGGAACCGCGCCGGTCAGCGTCAGAGCCTCCGTGTAGGATGGAGCGCTCACCAGTGGTGAAATGTGCGGACAGTGAGATTTACCGTCTTACCTACCTGATGACTTACAGAGGTTAGTTTTTTCCAGGGCACCGATGCATACCAGGGCTTCGGGGTTTTATTTAGGATGATGGTGCTTGTTTATGATTTTGTGTTCTTGTATTTCTGCTTGTGAGCTTCGGAGGTGAAGTGCCGTTTTACCTGGAGCTCATTTCGTTTCAAGTGTATGTTCCGGTCGGATGCCCTGGACGAGAAGCAGTGAGTCCCTCTGGAAAGACTGACCTTGGCTCAACTCTGAGGAGCACATTATCTTCCAGACACAGGTTCCACCAGGTCAGGGCAAGTCTCTCAGAGCTTGGACACTTCCAGCATGTGTGCACACGTGTGTGTGTGTGTGCATGTGTGTGCATGCACACATGGGTACGTGTGTCTGTGTATATGTGTGCGTGCACATGTGTGCCTTCATGTGTGTTCACACGTGTATGTGTGCACATGTGTGCCGTCATGCATGTGTGCATGTGTCTGTGTGTGCACGCATGGGTGCGCACGTGTATATGCGTGTATGTGTGCATGCTCGTGTGTGTATGCACGTGTGCACACGTGCACCTTCATGCATATGTGTACACACATGTACGTGCATGTGTGTGCATGCATGTGTATGTGCATGTGTGTCCGTGTGTGCACACACGCGTGTGCTTGCGTGCATGTGTGTGCATATGTGTGCGTTTCTCTGCCCCGCAGGCCCGCCCCACACACCCTCCCATGTCCCCTGTGGGCCCCGCGCCCCTTCCCGGCTGGCTCATACCGGGGACTGTGAAGGCAGCTGTCGTGCAGACCTGGCTGCCCAGCAGCGGTTGGGTGGAGATCCGAGCTTCCGTTCCCCACAGGCCCCCGGGGAGTCCACCACCCCCGAGTGTTCAGCTGTTCACCTGAAACTGCCAAGTGGCAGCTCACTTTTGTCCCCTCTGCAGTGAGGTCCCACTGTCTGTGAAAGGCAGGCATTGCTCAACGTCGAAAAACCTTAAAATTTA
The DNA here is from genome assembly GCF_024610735.1 of Ursus americanus. Classification (NCBI taxonomy): domain Eukaryota; kingdom Metazoa; phylum Chordata; class Mammalia; order Carnivora; family Ursidae; genus Ursus; species Ursus americanus. The sequence goes on from NC_142156.1 coordinate 24,755,579, forward strand.
TTTTCCCTTTTCCCCTCCCTTCCTTTCAGATACGTTGCTATAGCAACCCTGCTTCTGCCAGATGTTCCTGCTGCCTTTTCATCCCAGCAGCAACGGTTTTGGTGGTTCTCAGACGTGGCCTTGTCCCCGACTTCCCTCACTCGGATTCCCTGGCAGAATCCCGATGTCCTCCAGGAGCCCGTCCTCTGAGGTTGGACCGTACGTACCGGGAAGACTCATGCACGAGTCACGCTCGCGCTGCTTTCCCGCTGTTGCTGAAGCAGGGGGTGTTTGTCTCTGGCGCATCGGCTATAGCTGCCAACCCTTCAGCGTGAGCGGTTTTTGTTCTTGCTTTTCTGAAACATTTGCTTTTTTGTGCTTTTTGTATGATTTCCCCCTCTTTGTGATAGGTTTTTCTTCTGTCTTCCCCCTTTCTGAGTCTGCCTTTTAAACGAAGTGAATTTCTACTGTCTATCCGTCTGTCTGTCCGTATACTTCTGTCGATCACCTGTCTGCCGTCCCCGCTCCTGGTGTCCGTGTGTCTCTCCTCCCTGCTTTGCTGAGTCAGGTCACGGCGGCTCCGTGCCGAGCACCTGACACCCGTCTCCGGCATGACTCCGTGCCTTCAGCACGCACACCGGCTTGGCTGCGGTAATACGGGAAGCTTCCACCCTGCAGGAACGCCCCCCATCATGCTCAACCCAGGACTTGCTCGAGGACCGCTGCCCCAAGCGCCTGCTCCCCTGACTGCGTGGGCGTGTGGTGTCTCTACAACCTGGTTTTCCTGTTCCTGTACATTGGACTCAGGCTAGACGGTCGTGGCGAGAACACTGTATCGGTGACCTTATGCGAACGTTACTCTGAAATCCGGTCCAGCGGGTGGGGAGGGAGAGGCAGGTGCGGCCGACGTGTGTGCCGGGGAGCCGTGGCTGTGGCTCGAGGCCAGCCCGGTGCTTGCGTCATCTTCACTGTGAGCTGGAGTGCCTGGCGGAGACGCCCTGTTGCTGTCTGCGTCTCTGTAGCGCCTTGCTCCCCCCCCCCCCGCCCAGTCCTGCCACGTCAGAGCCCTTGCCTGTGGGAAGGCCCGTGGCAGGAACTGGGCACCAAGCATCGAGCTTACCCAAGAGGCCGTGTGGTGGTCACCGTGGACTGCGAGCTGTCCTTCCGTTCTCTGCCTGGATTGCCACATTTTAGAATTCTCTTTAGACCCACACAAAACCAAATGTCCTTTAACATTTAACTGAGCCAAAGAAATGCAATTACCTAATTTTATAAGCAAAGGTGTTATTTTTAAGTATATTTCGCCAGCTGTTTTGGTATTTCTGAGACTCTGCGGGCTGCCACATGCCTCTGGGATGGTCCTGCCCCTGCTCTCCATCGCGAGCCTGTGGGAGCTGCCGCCCGTGGTCGCCCTCTGACACTAAGCGTTCTGCTTGAGCAAAGAGCCCAGGTGTAAAAACAGATGGTGTTTGTGGGAGAATAACCCCCGAGGGGCAGTACGTACGAGTGTCCCGTGTCAGCACCCGTCCTCCGATGGCTGTGGTAGGACTTGCTGGTGTCGGGGCAGCAGGGGCGGCATGCCAGTGGCCTGGGCAGCACGCGGAGCACAGCGGGGGGCGAGGGCACGAGCCCTACCCCAGCAGGGACGTCGGTCTCCTGCGCCCCCCGTGGCCTGTGCTGTGGTTTTGTCCTTCGTTGGGTTGCTCTTAGGACTCCTGACGTCTCGGATTTCTCGCGGATCGCCAAGCTGTCCGCGTGGGGAGAGGTGCTTGCCTCTGCCGCTGGGCCTGCCGCCCTCCGGTGTTTACGTCGCACGGCTGTTTCTCGCGCTGCACTTGGTGTCGGCGTCGGCAGTTTTGGTGTTTTACTCAGACTTTCTGTTGGTAGATCACGACCGTTCTTGCAAAGACGCTGCTTCGAATTCCGAGTGTGCCTCCTTCAACGGTTCGGTCTTTAGCCAACGACCCACAGACAAGCACAAAACAAATAAGGCTTTTTGGGTCCTTTTTGTCAAGTGCGGAGGCTGACGTGGTTTTTGGAATTTGTAGGCATTGGGCTGATAGATCCAAGCTGTGAAGTCTCGCTCTTCGTTATGGAAACGGAAAAGATGGCGGGGAGCCCCTTCCTTGAGACTCCGTGTGGTAGAAATCGGCACGCGTCCGCCGTCCGAGGCGTTGCTCTGCTAAGAGCGGTGCGCGGGGGCTCCAGGGCCCGGGAGCGTGACCTGCAGACAGGGACGCGGTCCGGAGGCGCAGATGCTGACGCCAGCGGGTGAGAAGCAAACGAGCAGAAACTGGCCCCGTGGGTCATGGCCTTTCTCCTTCTACGCGTACCGAGTGCGTCCCTGACGGCTTCTGTGGGCTCGGGAATGGCGGCCGCATCCGCGACGACGAGCCCGTTTGTTCTGAAGCGGAGCTAAGTCAACACGATGCCGAGCCCTTGGCCAGTTGGTGCGTCGCAGCGAGAGACGCGCGGACACGTCCTCTCGCCTGGGAGGCCGCCCAAGCACACGGAGCGGCGGCACGCGAGCCGGCCGGGGGTCCCGGGCACTGGGAGGCTCGGTTGGTCCCCGCGCTCACCGACCTGAGCCGTGACTGACGAGGTCGTCCCCTTTCTACCTGCATGCCTGCGCAGGTGACCCATTCAGCGAACGCGGGGGTCAGAACCCGCGGGGCGTGAGCTCTCGGGAGAGGCAGCTGATCCCGGCCGTGGCGGCTCTGGCAGACCCGAGGCCCCCTCCCCGTGACTGTCCCCTAGAGCGGCGCACCCCGGCCGCCAGCCTGCGCTCGGAGAAGGCAGGTGCGTGGCGCGTGAGCCTGGCCTCGCTGGCTGCGTTCGCGCGCTGTTGCGTGTGTCCTGGGCGGTGCGCTGTGAGGTGGGAGTGCCCGCTACGGGCCGGGGCTGACCGTGGGCACGTGGCTCGCTGCGCCCGACTGGTGCCAGGTCTGTCATCTGTGAAGGGGGAGCGACGAGTCCACACGCTCTTTCAGTTTGGTTTGAGGATCAAGCGCCGTGAGACCTGTGGGGCGCGGCCGGCGCTGCGTGTACGAGAGCCGCAGGGGAGCCGGCGGGGTGTCAGAGCGCTGCGCCCGGACAGGCAGGGCGCCTCGCAGGACTGGGGGGAAGACACGAGGGGGTGTAGACGGCGGCCGCCCTCCGGTTGGGCTGCCTGCGCCTCTGTGGGCATCCAGAGGAGCGGATGGCGTCTGTGGGGCGTTTCTCGCTCACTGAGCTCGTGCTCGGTCAGGCCACAGGGCAACACGCAGCTGAAGGTTCTGGTGGAGTCGGAGATACGTGAGCTGAGCGGCAGAGTCTCCGGAGTCTCCGGCTCTTCCTGGACGGGCGGTGGCACTGACTCGGCCCCCGCTGGACGCCGCCACGCCGCCCTGCGCCCTTCCCTCCGGCCCGCGCCGTCTACCTTGTCTCCTCCGCCCTCAGCACCCCGTCCGTCTGTCCCGTGCAGACCGGCCGCACCTGCCCCCCAGCCAGCAACATGCCGGCGACCCTGCGGCATCCAGCCTGTGGGCCAGGTGGGCGTCAGCATGCGGAGCTCAGGACGCCAGCAACCGCAGGGCACGGCCCCCGACGGCTCCCGGGACAGACCTGCAGGGCAAGTAGACCCGGTAAGATTCGGTCTCGGCGGCACGAGGACCTGTGATGACGCCGTGGGGAAGGATCGGAAATGGAACCATTTGCATGTATTTGTCAACATGGCAGACGGTGATGGAAGGGATCTTTCGTCCTGTCTGTGCATCTGTCTGTGTCACAGCCCGCGCAGGGTCCAAGGCAGGGAGGTAGCTCTCCGTGTCCCCCTTCTGTCCAGCCCCTCCCGGGCTTGGCCGTCGGCCTCCCTTCCCTTCTTCCTGCGGCTTTCCCTGCCTTCTGTGTGTCTGCTCGGTGCTACACCCCTGCTGGTGGTCGCGCTCTTTATTAAGCCTGGGAATGGGGGTGAGACGGGGGAGGCACCGAGGCTTCAGGGGCCCGGGTGACCTTTTTGGTGCTTGGATGGGAATGGTGTTGTTAGTTTTACCTCTGAGGTGTAGTTCCTTAATTCGAGTAAATACAACCGTAGAGGCGAGTCTGCTTGGTTAGGGGGCGGTCGCTCCTGTGGCGAAGACCCCGTGCGCTGCAGGGCAGGTGGGGAGCGGGCAGGCCGGCGGGGGTGCGGGGTGGGGGAGGATCCGCTTGGTCCCAAGGGAGGTAGCACACGACGCAGCAGGTACAACGTGGCGTCCACGTGGGGGCGGCCGCGGGTGGCTGCGCCTGTCGAGGGGGTGCCAGGCCCCGCAGCGGGTTCGCGAGGCCAGAGACAGGGCGGAGTCGCTGGAGTCGGAAAAGAGAAGTGGGGTGGTTAGAAGCTTGGAAATTTGAAATAACGTTAAACCACTGGGATGGTCTTTCTGATTCCCTTATTGGAACAAACCGAAAGCTGCCTACGGTTCTAAGCGATTTATCCCAGGTCATGTGGGCAGTTGGGGGAAAAGCCAGCGTTTAAACCCAACTCTCAGCACAGTCAGGGTCTGACCCTAAATGTCCCCCTCCCTCCAGGGCCTCCCACATGGCCTGGTTTCCTTTTGGAAACACTAAACAACGTTTAACGTTTTATCGGACTATCTGACACATTTATGTATTCTCGCCTGTGTTTAGAAACACTGAAACATCTGGACAATAAACAGGAAGGAACGTATACTCTGCAGGGGACGTGATAACCACTCGTGCGGACGGACACGCAGTAGAGCAAATTAGCTCGCGGATGCTACGGGTCCAAGTCGCTTTTATCCAGATTTCAGTCGGAGGAAAGATGCATTTGGCGGAGTCATCTGGGATTTCACATCCCGGGAGGCTTTGTGTCTCTCGAAGGTGTTGAACAGCGACCTGCGCAGGCGCCTCCCGGACTTTGCAGATGGGACCCCGTGTCTGTTCTGTGCAGACACCTCTAACATGGGATTTCTGCCAAAGGCTTGACGCGCTTTAAGGATTTCAGTACTTATTTTCAAATATTTGGGGGTGTTCCTGGTTTCTGTTCTTTGTGATCAAAACAGATGTCGTGATTTCAATCTTTAATATTTTACTTCGTTTTATGGCTTGGACGTGGTCTTAGTGACGGTTACATGTGCTTTAGAAGAACCGCGTGCCTTGGGCCGCTGGGCGGCCTGCGGCTAATGGCCGGTGAGGGGCTGAGTCGCGTGCGTTCTCCTGATCTGATTGTCCTCCTTCCTCCGCCGCTGAGTGGGGAGACCGGCGTGGGCCCGGCAGCTCCTCCTGCGCCCGAGGGGTGGGGGCCGAGGATGGCAGCCGGGCCCCGGGCCACACCCTCCCTCTCCGAGGGCCACGCGCACTCGGTGTCTGTCCTCCCGACGCGTGAGGCTCGCCTGTGTCTAGTTCGACTGCAGCAGCCACAGAAGCGCGGACGGTCACGCTCAGGCTCGCGTTGTGCGCCGGCCAGGCTGTCACGTCCACGGCCCGGTGGTCTGGATCATGGCCTGGGAGCCCTCTCCATTTTGCTGGGTTTTTGGTGTTTCTCAAGAACCTTTCATCATCATTGTTTATCCCAAACTTGGCTTGCACCTGCCCTAAGAATTCGTAAACTTAAGCAGACGCTACAAATGCGTCCGAAGGTTATCCCAACGCGGAGGAGACCCGTGTGGAAGGAAGCTGGGTGCGTAACTAGTCTTTAGTCTTTAAGTCTTAGCTGATCCTTTAGCGGTGTACCCGGTGATGACTCGCTAAATGACGTTTTGGCGGTTAAGGAAGGTAGACGCGGCTGGAGAACGCGTGGAACTACGAAGAGGCTGGTTTCGGGCTTCCTGGGAGAGCCTGCCGGGCAAAGTGTCGAGAGTGAGGACTCAGGCGCGAGGCGGGTTTGAAGCCAAGGGCTGGTCTGGACTCTGAGGCTGTGTTGGAACTCGTTGTACGTTGCTCTGCGGAAATGTGGCCCAGGGCTGGAGGCGGGATGTGTTCCATCCCACAGACTTCAGTAGCGGTATTCGTCGTCGCAAGATTTGATCTGCTTTATTGAAGGGTTTTAAAATTTAATCGAAGAAACAAATTTGAGAAAATGTTTAACAGAAGGAAATTTTTTTTTTTTTAAGATTTTATTTATTTGACAGAGAGAGACAGCCAGTGAGAGAGGGAACACAAGCAGGGGGAATGGGAGAGGGAGAGCAGGCTCCCAGCGGAGGAGCCTGACGTGGGGCTCGATCCCAGAACGCCGGGATCACGCCCTGAGCCGAAGGCAGACGCTTAACGACTGCGCTACCCAGGCGCCCCAACAGAAGGAAATTTTTTAATATATTTGTGGTTAAGGAATGTACAAGTAAGTAAATGAAATAAAAATATCCTTGAGATGAGTAACAGATTTGGTTAAACCCAGGAAGTTATTGAAAGACTCACTGTAGAATCTATTCCAGCACTTACGATGTTTCTGCTTCCCTGGGCGTGTGCTGTGGGGACCGTGCGGCCGACAGGAAGATGGCCGTGTTTCTGGAGACCTGCTCCGGACGCGTGTGCGCAGACTCGGTTTTCGAGTCCCGTGTCTGTGCAGGGTCAGTACTGCGGGCGCTCAGAGGAGGTCCTTGTGCAGAGCGCCCGAGCGTCTCCTGAGAACGGTCACACGTTTCCCGGACCACAGCGTCCACGCAAAATGGGCAAACCTTCCAGAGGGTCTTAAAAACAAGGATGAGCGTGTATTTGAGCCCCGGTGAGGACCGCTGCCCGGGATGCGTGACCTTCGCAGACAAGAGAGAGGAGAGCGAGCGCGGGAAGGAGTGTGTAACACGGGGCTGCATATGCTTCCGTGGCGTCAGCAGTGACATCACGGTGACCAAGGACGTCCCAGAAGATGACACACTCGACCTTGTGCTTCGAGCGCGTGCGGGTTTGCAGGCTTCGGAGGGATGGGCGCTTGCGGAGGTTTTTACTCTCACGTTCAGTTTGACGTGTTTCTCGCAGGTTATTTGCTCACGACGCAGACGGACAGCGTGTGCTCGGGGCGGAAACGGACCCCTGCTCTGAAGGGTGGGGAAGCCCCTCCGACCTCGGCAGGAGCGGAGCCTCCCTGGGGGACGGTGCAGGGCCCAGCAGCGGGGTCACGAGCAGCCCCCACAAATGCAAACCCCTGCAGATTGTTAGCCTTTCACAACAGGCTCCTGGGACGGGGAAGTGTGGGCTCGCGGGAGGGCCACGTGGACGGGGAGACACAGCCAGCAGTGGCTGCCCGGCCCATGTGCCCTCACAACATGCTCACGGAGCGGCGGACCGCGGTGCTCTCACTCGCGCCACGGGTCTCCAGGCCCTCTTTGGGCTTCCTGCTGGACGCAGCCACAAGGAGAACCAGGACCCCCACCACACACTTGTGACTTGGCTGCACCGAGTGCATCACTGTCCCGGTCTCGAGGAGACTTCATGCTGCCACGGTCGGCAGGTCGCTCACGCTGCGCACTGATTTCCCCAAAGTCCGCTGGTATCGATCCACCGTCCCCCCATCACTAAATGCCTGGCCGTAGCTGAAAGAGGAGGGGAGGACAGGTCTTCCTCCCTGTTTCTGCCTCGCTCACTGGCACCGGGGTCCACTGGGTCAGTGTCCACACATCTGAGAAACCCGCATGCAATGTCTGTGTGCACCAAACTTCCGCTGTCATAGGTGCATTTACCCCATTTCCTGCAGGAACACTTGATGGCAAGACGTGGCCTCATGAAGACCGAGGGACATCTCCTGTAGACACTGGTTGGCTGTTATCTGGTCTGGGAGACGCCCGTCTGTGAGAGAACGCTGGTTCATCCAGGCCACTGAGTGAGCGTGGACGCAGGGAGAAGTGGCAGTTACGTGGGCACCGTGTTCAAGTCCACAGTGAGTGACAGCTGAGAACACTCAGTGTCCGCGAGCCCGCGGGATGCCACGACGGACCTAGGGATCCACACTCGGAGACACAAATCTCATTATCGTGTCACCTGAAACATAACAGGTCCCAGGTTAATGACAACGAACCTCATGGTGTCTTTAGACAATACAACCGCTTAGAGATCCAAACCCAGTGTTGAAAAGCAGGTGACTGAGAAACGTGGACGTGTCAAGATGGCATATTTCCCCCATCAGGCCTTGGGGAAGATGCTGGAACGGGTGACGCCCGAGAACACCCTGTGGGAACCAGGGAGCTTGTCCCTTTGGTCCTCGGCTGAGAAAGCGCAAATGTGTTTGTGTCCGTTACCCGTGAATACTGCTATGACTGCTGGCCTGTTTAAGGAGGAAGTAACGTGACTCTGTCATCTGGCGAGTAGGTTACTTAAAACAATGAATAAGTGTAGTGATCTGAAGGGGCACCTGCACCCAGTGTTTACAGCAGCAACGTGCACAACAGCCAAACTGTGGAAAGAGCCCAGACGTCCATCGACAGATGAACGGATAAAGATGTGGTAGAGATACAACAGAATATTACTCAGCCATCAAAAAGAAACTTGCCATTTACAACGATGTGGATGGAACTAGAGGGTATGATGCTGAGCGAAGTAAGTCAACCAGAGAAAGACAATTCTCATACAATCTCACCGATGTGTGGAATCTGAGAAACGAGGCAGAGGGTCATAGGGGAAGAGAGGAAAAAAGGAAGCAAGATGAAACCAGGGAGAGAGACAAACCATACGAGACTCTTCGTCTCGGGAAACACACTGAGGGCTGCTGGAGGGAGGGAATGGGGTGGCTGGGGGATGGACATTGGGGAGGGTGTGCGATGGAACGAGCACTGGGTGTTACATGCAACTGATGAATCACTGACCTCTACCTCTGAAACTAGTGATACGCTATATGTTAATTAATTGAACTTAAATTTAAAAAACTACAGGTAGAATTTTTATACATTCCTGAAATGTTAAAATACAGAACAAAGGAGGAAAGAAGACAGGAGTGTACTGATGACGTTCAGGCACAAGAAGGCCTCGTCCCGAGCGGGACTGTTATTGCCCCGCAGAATAAGAGAAGACGTAGGTACAATTGTGACAAAGAAAACAGACTCAGGAAGCCAGAGAGAAAGACCGGAAACAATGAAACAGTTGAAGATTAGCTTCTGACCGGAAACCTCTGTTGGGAGTTCCTGACGTGGGCACAGGCATACAAGCTGTCCACGCGCGAGCATCCGTGTTTGGTATCTGCGTGTTTGAGCCCGGAGCGTGTCGTATCCGTGTTTCCCTTCCCAAACACCGATTCCACCAGCAGTCATACGTGAACGAACGCGACAAGTAACACAAAAAACCAGTAGTGAGCACACACCTCACTGTGTGAGGAAAGGGAAATAGTGCCCGTGGGAGACCGGCCCTCTGGAGTCAGCCCGGCCTCGGTTTCCCAGAGGAGTCCGGGGGACGTCCATGAGGAAGCCCGGGACGAAGCCCGCATCCGAGAGACGGGATTGTGCAGGAACCACGACTGCGTCCCTTGCGTAGGCAGTTCGGGCGTCTGGCGGTGGTGCCCCGGCAGCGGGCCTGGACTACCGCCCCAGACTACCGCCCCGACGGACGGCAAGTCCGGCCAGGCTCCAGCGGTCAGCAAGGCCCCAGCGAGGGGGGCGGGAAGCAGGTGGTGGGCGGCTGGGGCCAGGTGGGCCGTATGCGGCCCCCACGTACCGAGACGTGAGCTGCTTTCCTGTGCAGGTTGGTTTCCGTCTAGAAGTCTGTACCCGTTTAGCTCGACGTTTCCCGTGCCCCTCCCGCAGCCCCGTGAGCAACCCCGCGGCACAGAGCCGTGTTCCCAGACGTTATCCTGAGGTAGCGAAGGGTGTACTTTCAGGACAGACAAGATACCCAGCTCAATGCCGGTTTTTTAAAGTTTGTTTTAATATCAGCATATGATTTTGAGAACAAAATCTTCACGTAAAGGGCCGGTCAGTGCTCCTGAAGCCTATTTTCTGTTACATTCACAACCCACGTCCCGGCGCCTGGTGACAGTTCCTTCGTCCCCGTGTGGAGCCCCCCAGCCGCGCAGTCTGGTCTGTGCCGACGCCGTGCGGAGGCTGCGGAGGCAGCGGGAATGGCTCACGGACGTGCGGGCTGGCGGGCAGCAGACGTCCTGAGGACGCCCAGCATCCATCCCATAATGGGCCGAGGCTAAACCCCAGACGCCGCCCCGTCAGTTTCCTGAAATCCCCACCTCTGTCAGCGGCTGCCCCTGACGGTCTCACCCGGGGTGCAAACTTGCCCGGGGCCAGGCCTGCTGCAGCGACCACGTCTGGGGCCTGGCACGCGGAGGCAGTGCACCGCAGGACGAAGGCCCTTTCCGCCGGCTGCTCCCTCTGAAATCCAAGAAATCTATCTTTTGCTCACATATCCAGCAGCCACTGCTCAGGACTTTTCCGGAAAGGAGGTGGCTAAGCCCAGCAGGAGGCACGGGGTGGAAGGGTCTGTTCTGCAGAGGGCTCAGCCTGCCTGTCCTCTGAGCCTGTCAGGGTGCCTTCTGTCTTCGCTCTTCCTGCAGACGGGAGAGGCAGAGACTCACGTAGCGCCACCTGCCCCGCCCCTGCAAGGGGCCCCCCAACTCCCAAGCAGCAGCAGCACCCAGCACTCGCTCAGAAAGTACAGTTCTGGCCCTGGCCCCCCTCCCAGGGCTGCGTGTCCCCGTCCCGCACACGTTGTCCGGTCTTCCCAGACACGAGACATGTGTCGCGAGAGCGCCTCAGCCCCTCACCTTGACGGCTCGCTCCAGCTGGGACAAGGCCTCCTCGTACTGCGGGAGCAGCGGCTGCAGGATCTCGTTGGGGATGTCGTGCCGCGCCATCTCTGGCACCCCGGCTTCAGCCAGCATGCGGAGAAACTTCCTCTCCTGCAGGGAGACGAGCAGGAAGGGGGCCCATGTTCCGCGAGCAGTGCTGCCAGCAGAGGCCCCAGCCCCCCAGCCTCCAGCACACAAACCTGCACTTTGAGGAGCAGCGTGAAGGCCTGTCCAGTTTTTCCAGCGCGGGCGGTTCTCCCGACCCTGAAACCAAGCCCAACTACCTCCAGAACGGTGGCCCCCAGGGGTCTGGTGGGATGGGGGTTTCCCTCCAGGGATCCTCCCTCCAAAAGCACAGGACAGCCTCACCGGTGCACGTAGGTCCGCAGGTACTGGGGGGCGTCGTAGTTGATGACCCGCTGCACGCCCTGCACGTCAATGCCTCGAGCTGTGGCGTCTGTGCTGATGAGGCTGGGGAACGTGAGGGACTGTGGGCCCTGCCCGAGGCCGGGAGCCCCCCACACCCCCCTCCTGGCCCTGCTAGGGAGGCCGCCGCACTCAGGAAGTGAGTTTCCCACAGAAAGCACCCTTCAGAGGGCCCAGGCTGGTACCCGGCATGAGCATTCCACTCCTCTCTTTCCAGGTACTCACAGCTGAATCTTGCCCTGCTCAAACTGCTTCAAGACCACCTTCCTCTGGCTGGGCCCGCAGCGGGAGGAGAACTCTGCCGCGGTCACACCTCCGAAAGCCTGGACTAGCAGGAAGAGCCTGGGTGGGAAAAGCCAGAGGCAGCAGGGTAGGCAGGGGAGGGAGGCTGCCTCCCCTCTGCTCCCGCTCTGCTCACTCGGGCCTCACCTGTGGGAGTTCTCGCGGGAGTTGGTAAAGCAGAGGACCCTCGAGAAATTCTTCTCCAGGATCAGGTGCAGGACGGCCAGTGGCTTAGTGCGGAGGCTGCAGGGCACGTAATGGTGCTGTGGGGACAGCACAGGGTTGGCCAGGCCCCAAGTGCCTGAGTGCCCCCCTCCCCGCCCCTGCGCGCCCCACTCACCGAGAGCCCTGCGGGGAAGGCGTACTTCCCGCCTGAGTCCCCGTCCTCATCCTCGTCCGCATCTCTGGGGCCTCTGCGCGCCAGCCTTGTGGAGAAGAGCCGGGGCTGGTAGAGGCCCAGCTGCTGCAGCTTCTCAGGGTTCTGCGTCAGGGTGGCCGAGAAGAGCAGTTTCTGCAGTGGCATCTGAGGACAAGAGATACTGAAAAGGGGAGTGGGTGGTGGGACAGCAGTCTTGGCCTGGCCACCCTCCTGGAGACTGACCGCCCCAGAACAAACCGGACCAGAATGGGGCAGAGGGGGTCTCAGAGACAGAGGGAAAGCATGACAGGGGGCCGTGCTGGGGCAGCCGCACCAAGTACGGGGCAGGGCTCAGTGTCAGGTACCTGGCAGCAGTGGTGGCCTGGGGCTGCCTCCTCTGGAGCAGAGCCAAGGGGTGGTCCTTGGCACCATCACTCCGGAAGACCGCCTCCACCACCCGGGGCAGCCAGGACTGGTGCATGCTGTCTATCATGCGGTCGGCCTCGTCGATGACCTAGGGGCAGCAGGAGTCCTGGTGTCTGGTGGCCAAGATCAGCATTGGCTCCAAACCCCAGCCTTCCTCCAGATGTGCAACGTACCAGGAAGCGGAGGTGCTGGAGGCAGAATCCTGGGGTCTGGTCGATGTGGTCCACCAGGCGGCCAGGGGTGGCCACCACTACGTCAGCCAAGCAGCGGAAGCCGTCTGCTCTGAGGAGCAGAATGACTCAGCAAAGGGCCCCATGCCGACCCCCCAACACCACTGGGAGCCTGCAGAGTGGGTCCAGATAGCCGCTTCCTATTCCCTGAGGAGCCCCAGCCCCACAGGACCTACGTCTTCTGGACAAGACTCTCCTGCTCCTTGACCAGTGACTTCTGCCCGGTGACCAAGGCGACGCGCAGAGGCGTGGCGTCTGTGTAGCTGTTGAACACTTTGCTCACCTGGAGAAAAAGCGGCCATCACCAACCGGGTAGCAAGCACCACAGTGACACAGGTGCTAGGTTCGACCTGGAGGCGTGGGGCACCCGTACCTGCTGGGCCAGCTCCTTGGTGGGCAGCACGACCAAAGCACGGACCTGGCAAACAGCTCGACAGAGCAGGGCCTGGATGGCACGACAGTCACCTGAGTCAGCAGAGCCGGCTCCCCGCCTGTGGGGCCCACTTGGAGGGCGGGGGTGCTTACGCTCACCTGTACCACAGGAATGACGAAGGCCAAGGTCTTCCCACTGCCCGTCGGGGCAGAAACACAAAGGTCCCTGGGCCGGTAGCCACCTCGGGCCACCAGAAACCCGTTGGCTGTGCTCTCCAGGAGGGCAGGAATCACTGCTGCCTGGACTGGACAAAGGAGGAGACACAGGTCACGTCTGAACACAAATACCCGGAATCCGCAGAGGCACCGAAGCCAAAAGTAGCCTCACCCCTCATCTCTGACTTCTAGACTGGGCTGTTCTCGCTCAAGGACGGCACCAGAGCCTCTAGGAGCGCCAGGCCCAGGCGCCCAAGAATGTCAAAAACCCAGACAGCACATGATGCCGGATGTGCCTAGGGGCCCGTGTTCACAGCTGCTGCACTGCGGCCTTGTGTGGCTCTTGGTGCAGATGCTCTCGAAGCCGTGCCCCCCGCCCCCCAAGCACCTGGGAAGTAGGACGAGATGCCATGAGCCCGCAGTTTTTTCTGCATGTCTGGGTGGACTTCAGGGATGTCCTCGATAGGCACCAAGTCTTCGGTGACACTCTTTCCAACACAGCTTGGCTCAGCCAACCACGACGGTAGGAAAGGCTGGACCTACCGTAAAGAGAAAGAAACCAAGCGAATACTCCAGGGTCTGTGGGGCTAGGGAAGCAACACCCGCAGAAACCAAGAACTTAGGTACTCAAGCTGAAGAGGCCAGAGCAAGGTATGCCAACAAGCCTAGCTCATTTCCCAGCTTCTCCCCTGTCCCCCACCTTCCACACAGCCTTTAAAGGAATTAAGAAACACAAACCGGAAAGTGCAAAATCCCCCAGGGGGCTTCCTCTCACACCTAAGGTAACATCCACACCGGAGGTGCGCCTGCAGAGCCCTCCAGGACCTGGCACTCACCTGTCCCCAACCTCCTTTCCTATCGCTGGCTGAGCCCTAGCCATACAAACCTCTGTTCTCACACGCGGAAGCTCACTGCTGCCTCAGGGCCTTTGCGCCAGCCCCGCCTTCTGCTGGATGCGCACTTCCCCGTCCATCTTACCTGCGCTGATCCCAACTCAAGGTGGACCTCCACACGGGCACAGACACGAAGGTGCCCCAACACACCCTGGCCAGTCCACCACCTCCTTCCTGGCAATCACGGTCATCCCAGAGCCTTCCAGTTTGGTACTTACTTACTGAACACCTCCACCAAAATAAGAAAAAGACTAACTCAAAAGCCCGCTGAAAACCGCATCTTCTTTCCCGAGTGGGTGAGCACGGAAGAGAAACTCCTTAAACACACACGCCAAGTAAGTGAAATTAGTTTCAGACCCACTGTGACAACAACAAACCCACTTACCACACTCACAAAATCTTTTTTACAACTGAAAACAAAAAAGCTGAGCTTACACAGGACTCGAACTCCCAAAAGGAAAATTACAAGCCACACAACCGAAGTCCGCAGACGTTCACTTACTGAATACTTAGGAAGCCCCACAGGCGCGGCCCTCCGAGCTACCCCACGAGCACCGGCAGGACTGCGAACACCCACCCACAGCCAGTTCCCGGCTGAAGCAAAGTCGTCGAAGGCTTCCCTTCCCACCCCGGGCCGCTCACCTTTGGCGCCCTGTTTCTTCCAAAGCCCCCGAGCAGGAGGGCGCGGGCTGGAGGCCCCGACGCCTCTCCGGGGGGCCGTTCCCCTGGGTCTTCCGGCGGCCCCGCGCCCTCGGCGTCCGCGCCGCTCTCTCCCGGCGCCTCCTCGCTGCTCCCTGCGCGGCAGAAACGGGCCGGGGCGGCGCGTCAGCCCCCCCGCGGACCCGGATCCCACGGCCGCGCCCGCGTCCCTGCCCGGCCCCACCTGCGTCCTCGTCGTCCACTTTCCGCCGCTTCCCCTTCGGCTCGTGCGGGCTCCCCGCCGCCCCGCCGCCCTCGCGCCTCCGCGCTCTGCGCGGCCGCCGCCGCCGCCGCCCCGCCGCCTCCGACGCCCGCGCGGCCTCCTGCTGTGCCGGCTGCTTTTGCTGCTGCCGCTCTCGGGCCCGGCACTGCAGCCGCTCCAGCAGCGCGCGCGCCCGGCCGTCCGCCTCGGCCTCTGCCCCGGCCGCCTCGGGGCCCGCGTACCGCGCGACGTGGAAGAGCGCCATGCCGGCCGGCCGCACGTCTCCCGGCGAGACGCGCCGTGATGATGGTGGAGGCGCGGGGCGGTGTCGTCGGGGGCCGGGCGGCGGCGGCAGCGGCGGCGCGGGCGGGAGACCCGGGCGCAGAGGTGACGTCACAGCGGCGCCGGGCGGTGGCGGCCGCGTGCAGGAGGCTCCGGCGCGGGGCGGTGACGTCCGCGGAGGCCTGGCGGCGGCGCGCGTGTCCGGGTGTCTGTCGCGTGGAGCGGTGGCATCAGCGGCATGGAGCGGGACCCCGGTCCCGAGGGCGTGCGCCGGGCCCTGGGCCGCCTGGTGGAGGCGGTGCTGGCGAGCCGGGGCGAGGCCAACGCAGTATTCGACATCCTAGCGGTGCTGCAGGTGGGGGGGCGCGGCGGCCTGAGGCCGGCGTCGGAGGCCGGGGAGGGGGCTTTGGGGAGCGCGGGACCGGAGGCTCGGGTGGGCGGGTGACGTCGGGGCAGGGCGTGGGGCAGCAGTGGGCATGGGGGGGGGTCCCCGTGACCAGCCTGTCCCTGCAGTCCGAGGACCACGAAGAGACCCAGGAGGCGGTGCGCGCGTGCAGCCGCCTTTTCGGGGCCCTGCTGGAGCGGGGAGAGCTGTTTGTGGGCCAGCTGCCCTCGGAGGACACGGTCATGGCAGGTGAGCGTTCCCGGGGGCGCTGGGCTGCCCTACGCTTCCCGGCCTCGGCCCTGGGAAGGCCCGGGGAGACTTGGCCCCCAAGCCGCACCGCTGGGCCCGCGGGTCAGTGGAGGCTCACAGAGCTGTGGGTGGGGGATGGTGCTGGGGGCTGGCTGGGGTTCGGCAGAGACACCCTTATGGTCTGGTTGCCACGGGGTTACCAGGGCGTCTGCTCCTGAGATCTGATGCTGTCTGATTGTCTGGTCAGCATCTGATGAAGCTGTGGTCCTGTGTCATCACCCCTCGGTCATTCAGGTCTTGGGATAAAGCGAGGGGGAGGGACTGTGCCCTCGGGTTAGGAGGTTCTTTCGTCCCACCCCAGGTCTGGGGGCGCAGTGACCGTTTGCACCATTTCCCTGGCAGGGCTGGGTGGAGAGTAGTGGACGTGTGTGGGCTGACCCTGTTGCAACCCGCAGGGTCCCAGGGGGCCACGCGCAAGTACAAGGTGTGGATGAGGCATCGTTACCGCAGCTGCTGCAACCGTCTGCAGGAGCTTCTGACTCACCCCTCCTTTGAGGTCAAGGTGAGTCTCGCTGACCTCCGGCATTCCATGCACCCCCAGCTGTGGTTGTCCACATGCACAGAGGCAGGGCTGAGGCTGCCTGCGTCGGCCTGGTGACCAGTTTTGTTCAGGTCCGGGTACTTGTGGGGGAGCTGTGTCAAGCGTACTTGGGTTTGCGTGCTCGGGGGGAGGTCTGTGGCCATGCCTGCAGCGGGCATGACCTGTGGTAGGGGCGCCTTGGCCACTCTGCTACCCACTGTCCCCAGGAGCTGGCTGTCAGCACGCTCATGAAGTTTGTGCAGCTGGAAGGAGCTCACCCCCTGGAGAAACCTAAGTGGGATGGCTACTACCTGTTCCCTCGCCAGCTTTTCAAGGTGGGGTGCACGGGGGCGAGTGGGGGGAACAGAAACCCCCGGCCAGAGCTGGGATGAGCCCTGGCGCAGGTGGCTAGTGCATGCGGTGCGTTTGCCATGCCCTCCCCTGTGGGAGGGGGTGAGGCTGCCAGCTCACTGGTCTCCTAGGGCAGTCCCTTGGTCGTGGGGCTGATGCACTGACGCCCACCTCCCTGCCCGGCACCCAGGCGGTGGTGGAAGGCCTTCTCTCTCCAGAGGACGACTGCTCGCTGCTTCTGTCCCGGTTCCAGGAGTACTTGGAACATGACGACATCCGCTACCACACGATGCAGGCAGCCACGGGTGTCGTGGGTCGCGTTGCTGACAGGTACCCGGAGGTGAGCTGGCTGGGTCCTGTGGCCTGGGGACAGGTGGGCGGTGGCCATGCCCATGCTCAGGCCAGGTCTTCTGCAGGTGCCGCTCACGTTCTGGAACAATGCTTTCACGCTGTTGTCGGCTGTAGGCCTCCCCCGCCAGGAGTGCAGCACCTCCAGCTTCTACGTGAAGCACGTGGGTGAGTGTCCGGGGCCGGCGGGCTGCCTCCTCTCCCGCACACCCGCTGACGCCTGCCTTCCTTGCAGAGCTCTCACGCACGTGGAAAGTCGTTCATCTGAAGGTGAGACGCTCTAGAGGGGTCGGTGGCCTTCCTGGGAGGGGGGGCTCTTTTCGTACGGAGGCAGCATGTGTGGGACAGGAAGAGGACTAGCTACCCCTTGCCTGGCTTGGGCAGCCACGGGGGTCCCTCACAGGGACCGGGAGCGGGGTGGGGGAGGTGCACAGGTACCTGGTTCCTAGGCTCGCAGCAAGCCCTTGCTGTGGGCGGTCACGGACACGATGCTCACCTGCTCCCCTACCACCAGGATCCAGGCTGGGTGTTTCCTCTCGTCTCGTCGGGAGTTGTTGGGTTTGGGGTTTTGAGCTTCTCCTTCCACAGGGCAAGGGGAAACTGGTGTCACTCCTGGGGGCAGGTGGCGGGGTGGGAACCTTGCGTGCAGCTCCGACACATCTCATGTGTTGCTGCAGGAGCACAGGAAGGCCTTCCAGCTGATGTGGCTCGGCTTCCTCAAGCACAAGGTAGGGACGGGGTGGGCGGGGAGTGGGCGCCCTGGGGAGCAGGCGCCCCTGGTCTGGGCCCTATGGCTCCTGGGGCTCTTGGAGCGGGGCAGGTGTGCCCATACCTGCTGCTCCCTGCCAGCTGCCGCTCAGCCTCTGCAAGAAGGTGCTGGTGATCATGCACGACTCCATCCTGCCCCACCTGGCGCAGCCCAGCCTCATGATCGACTTCCTGACCCGCGCCTACGACATGGGTGAGTGCTGAGCTCCCACGTGTGGGGCCGTGTCTGCCAGCGGTCGGGGCTCCTGCAGCTGTGTGGCTGGCGGGAAAGCCTGCTTTCCCTCCTGGGCTGGACTGAGGAGGGCGGGTCTGTGGCTGGTGGCCTCCAGCTTTGTTGGACTCACCCCTGGGCTGGAGGGGTGAGGTGGGCTGGGGCTTCACAGCCGCACGTGTGTCTGCAGGGGGAGCCATCAGTCTCTTGGCCTTGAACGGACTTTTCATCCTGATTCACCAGCACAACCTGTGAGTGTTCGTCCGGGAGGCGTCTGCCCGAGGCTGGGGAGCCGGCTGGCCCGTCCCTGGGGGGGGTTGGGCTGGAGAAGGGCAGGGGAGGGGACTGAGCCCCTGGAAGCCACTACCTATCCCTTCGTTATCCGCTTCCATCCCCGTGCCTGAATGTCACTTACACGCCTCCTCCCCCTGCAGCGAGTACCCAGATTTCTACCGGAAGCTCTATGGCCTCCTGGACCCGTCTGTCTTTCACGTCAAGTACCGGGCCCGGTTTTTCCACTTGGCCGATCTCTTCCTGTCGTCCTCGTGAGTGCCAGAGGCGGGGCTGAGACCCCAAGTGGGGACTGGGGTGTTGGGCGAGGGGGTCTCACTCACACCCACCATCCTACCCAGCCATCTGCCCGCCTACCTGGTGGCTGCCTTTGCCAAGCGCTTGTCCCGCCTGGCCCTGACGGCGCCCCCAGAGGCCCTGCTCATGGTCCTGCCTTTCATCTGTAATTTGCTGCGCCGGCACCCCGCCTGCCGCGTCCTCGTGCACCGCCCTCTGGGCCCTGGTGAGTGCGACTGGGAGTTCTGGGGGCCTGCCACCTGCAGCCAGTACGCCGGGGGCCGGTCATAGAATAGGCCCTGGGTCTCGTTTGTAGAGCTGGATGCCGACCCCTATGACCCCGACGAGGAGGACCCTGCCAAGAGCCGAGCTCTGGAGAGTTCCCTGTGGGAGCTGCAGGTGAGCCTGGTGGGCATGTCACCCCACCTCCCGGCTCACCTGGGCGTGTGCCGCCGTCCCGGTGCCCTGGCTGCCCGGGGAGGGAGTGGTGACGTCGCGCGTGCTCCACAGGCCCTCCAGCGGCATTACCACCCTGACGTGTCCCAGGCTGCCAGCGTCATCAACCAGGCTCTGTCCGTGCCTGAGGTCAGCATCACACCACTGCTGGAGCTCACAGCGTTTGAGGTGAGGCAGGGACGCTGAGGGCGGGTGGCCGGGGTGCAGGAACTGCGCAGTGTGGGAGTGTCCGTTTGTCCGTCCCTTGCAGGTCTTTGAGCGAGACCTGAAGAAGAAGGGCCAGGAGTCAGTGCCACTGGAGTTCATCCCTGCCCAGGGTCTGTTGGGCCGGCAGGACGATCTCTGTGCCCAGCACTTCACGCTCAGCTGACCCTGTGGCCTCCTCCCCACCCCCATAAGTGGTTTTATAGGAGAGCAATTGGGGTGGGCTGTGGGCAGCTAGGCAGGGGTCTGGGGAGGCGCTGAACTTGTCTCTTGGCTCCTCTGGCGGCTGTGTCCACAGCGCTGGCCACGCTGTGTCCACTTACATCACTACCCCCGCCCCTGCCTGCTGTGCACGTGGCCTCCACTGGAAGGTGGTGTCCAGGGGCCTCTCACTTTGCTAACCCTGGTGGGGAGGACCAAGGTGGGTGCTGGGGGAAGGGGCGCTACAGAAGTGGCTCCTGCCACGGGGCCTCCAGCCACAGGGGGCTCCAGGTGCATGGGTGGTGGCTTCTGCAAGCTTCCCTGGGTGTCCCAGACTCTCCCAGTCCCCTCATATCCAGGAGGGGTCTGGCCCACGCCCCCCCCTTTCCACTGCAGTGGACTCCGTGACCCAGGAGTGACAGTTGAGGGTTCTCTGTCCTGGTTAGTCTTGGGGCGCACAGCAAGCGCTGGTTCCCGGCCACGTCCTGAGGAGGACCCTTTGTCCCCTGACCCCGGGTCTTGGCGTGTGTGCGCCCCGTCAGAGGGAGTTACCGCTGGAGGCCGCCTCACCCTTCCATCCTGTCCCCAAGCAGAGTGTGCACCGGCAGCCACGGGCCAATCGCTTATTTTGTTCCGGGGTGTTTATTCTTTTGAGGCCCCGTTTCTGTCAGGCCAGCCTGGTTCTCGAGCCCACGTTTCTTAAAAACCTGCTTGTCTGCGGATACAGGAGTCACGGGTGTGATGGCAGCTCACGTGGCTGGGGGGTCTGGTGGAGGCACGGGGGGAGTAGAGAGCCTGGGAGGGGAGACCCCGGTTGCCCTGTGGTCTCCTGAGTTCCTGGCACACCCCCACCCCACAGGAGTGCCCTGGGGTCACAGCAGGCAATAATTTGGGCGGTTTGGCCTCTAGGGAGCTGCTCCAGTGGCCGAGGACCCTGGTGTGCCTAGTGGGGGCTTTGCCCAAGTGGCGAAGGAGCACCTCCTCTGTGTGCAGCGTCGTGTGAATTAGGGACACTAGCGCCCAACCCCCAGCTGTACTGCCCTGCCTCTGTCCCAAGCCGGTCCCTGCCCCGGGGCCTTTGCACTGCTGTTCCTACAGCTTTCCCCTCCTTTGCCCCTGGCTTTCCGACCCCTGGCTGATGAGGCTTGCAGAGACCTCTGCTGAGCATCCTGTGTGTAACCACATTTTGTGCGTCCCACATGGCACTCACTTCATCTTTGTGGCCCTGCTGCCCTGCAGTAGTCCGCAGACTGTCCCTGCCGGCCTTCGCAAGGACCGAGGAGGTCTCGTTACTGGACTTGCCTCGCCCCTGGGGCCCAGGACTTTCCTGGCATGGGGGAGCGGCTCACGCACGTTGCGGGGGATGGTCTCGAGTCTCCTGAGGAGCCTGCTACCAGGAGACTCACGTGCCAGAGGCCGTCAGTGCCCCCCATCCTTGGTGCGGGGACACCAGGGAGCAGTGTGGATGGGCTGAGGCCTCACACAGATTGAGAAATGCCATTGATTTTTTTAAAGTTAAATTATAAAAGGCTTAAGTAGGTGTTTCTGATTTTTTTTAAATTTAGCATTGTGTGTTCTGTATAGACGTTCTCATTTTGGCAGATTTGGGACGCCCACCTCCTGGACACCCCCGTCGGCCACACCCCTGACCCCCAGGGCCGGGCAGCTGCGCTCGGCCACATTTGGCATTGGGCCGGGGTTTCTTTTTTATTTTATTTTTTCAAGAGATTTTTATTAGTCGAGTGAGCAAGCGTGGGGGGGGGGCAGAGGAACAAAGAGGGACAAGCAGACTCCCCGCTGAGCTTAGAGCCTGATGCAGGGCTGATCCATGACCCCGAGATCATGACCTGATCTGAGCCCCCCAGGCTGGTGCTTCTCCGCCTCTGGTCCAGGTGGCCGTTTGGGTGGTTGGGTGAGTGGACGCGGGGTGGGGGCAGGGACAGGTGGAGGAACTGGGCAGGGCAGCCCCACTGGGGTGGCCAGGACAGCCTCTGAGGCTTCTGGGCTGGGAGCCTGAGCACCTGACGGACTTCGGGCTGCTGGTCTGGGGGTGTTAGAGTTCAGATGGTTGGGGCTCCGGAACCTTCCGGGATCTGAGTGAAAGTGCTGGAGTGGGGCCTAGGGTCTGCCCTTGTAGAGGCTCCCTGGCCAGGCAGCCACTGTCCTAGGAGGGCTGCACATGCCCTGGCGGAGCACCTCTGCGCGGAGGGCCCTTCTCCCCATTCGCGGCTCCAGCCCGTCTGCCATGGCAGCCCCAGGGCTGTGGCCTCCTTGTCTTCCGCGGCAGCTCGTGGCCGTCCCTGTGGGGGCAGCTGCCCACGTCAAGTCTCCCCGAGATGCTGGCTGCCAGCAGTGTGCTGTGGTCTGAGTACCGCCCGTCTGCAGGGACCGTGAGGGCGGCATCCCATTGCCCGGGATGATGGCCAGCACTTGTTTCCTGTAGCAGAGCTCTCGGAACCGGCCTTCCGGGGTCTGAGGTGCCACGGGCTCCCCTCCGGTGCAGAGGCCTCTGCCTGTTGGGGCTCATACGGTGCTGACCACAACCCCGTGAGCGTCCCGAGGCCTGTGGCCCGTGGACTGCGGGGATGGGCTGCTCCAGGCTCCACCCCAGAGCTGTGGCATCTCCGCCCTTGGAGGCAAAACGGTGATTTCCTGCAAACCTACTGCTTGTTCTTTAATTAAAACACGGTTCTGGGTGTATTAATCACCTTTAAATTACAGAAGCAATACAAAGCTGATCGTAAGAATTCCAGTGGAAGCCGGCGCACAGGGAGACAGGGAGGCATTGTTCCCCAAGATCGCCCGCTCTCGGGTGGGACCCACGGTTCCCAGCCTTGGTACCTGACGCTTAACACCCACTGTTCATCCCCCAGCGCCAGCATTGCTGTTCCTGGCCCGGGAGCAGCTGCTCACGCAGCGCCCCACCCGCTCTGCCGTGGGCCGTGAGCTCCTGGCCACGCTGGTCACGCTCTCGCTGCGCTCTCTCGCACCTCTGCCAGGCCACGGAGCCACGGCCCAGCCTCTGGCGGAGTCCAGGCTTTGTTTGCCGCTGGGCACGTCGGCTCGCCCTAGCTTGAGGTGCAGTTTTTAAAAAGCACTTTTTTTGGAGGGGCAGCTGGGTGGCTCAGTGGGCTCGGCCTCCAGATCAGGCTCCACGGGGAGTCTGCTTGAGAGTCTCTCTTCCTCTGCCCCTCCCTGCACGTGATCTAAAATAAATCTTAGAAACGCTTTTTTTGGGGGGGGACTTTCAGATACTCTTTCAGTATAATTGTGCGTTATGCAATATGTGGGACGTCGTTACACTAAACTCTAAATTTGGGATGAAACCCCTACTATAAATTAACCATTGTTTTAAAAGATTTTATTTATTTATTTGACAGAGACAGACAGCCAGTGAGAGAGCGAACACAGGCAGGGGGAGTGGGGGAGAGAGAAGCAGGCTCCCACCAAGCAGGGAGCCCGATGCGGGGCTCGATCCCAGGACCCTGGGATCATGACCTGAGCCGAAGGCAGATGCTTAACGGCTGAGCCACCCAGGCGCCCGAGATTAGCCGTTTAACGTGCATGATTCAGTGCCATTTGGTACATCTATGCTGTGTGACCCATCTGGATCTAGTTTCAGAACTTTCCGACACCTGCTCAGGTGCAAGCCCCTAACAGGCTGGCTGGGAGTCCTGCACTCCGAGCTTGGGCAGCCCTAGTCCTCAGGCAGGAACCGGCAACCTTGGTGGACATGAGGCATTGGGCTGAGGCGCCTGGCTCTGTAGGAAGAAGGTCGTGCCCCAGGCTTCCCTGTGTGCTGGGCCTATCCTGTAGTCTGGTGTCTGGTGGAGTACGGAACCCAGTGAAAACTGAGGGCTGGCCTCTGCCCGGCCCCCGGGAGGGACGCAGGCCTGGAGCGCCCTGTCCAGTAGGAGTGCTGGCTGCCTGGACCCGGCCATTCGGAGTCCACGTGCAGCTCACACTGGGGCTTTGGGCCACACGGCATCCCCTCCACCTTGGGAGGGGCTGGACGCCAGCAGCCCCCACGGCCCCGTAAAGACTGGACACCAAGGCGGGAGCCCCCCGGTTGGCAGGGCCCAGTGCGTGCTGTCACACATTGGGGCTAGGGAGCCGATTCTGTGGCCCCATGGGGACGACCCCAGAGGTGGCTGTTTGGGGACCCCCTGGGCCTCCCCTGTGCCCTTCCCCTGGGTGATGTTAACCCGTGTCCCTTCCCCGCAGTAAACTCTGACAGTAAGAACAATAGTTCTCAGGGAGTTTGGGGGTCCTCCCATGGGGTTGTCCAACCTGAGGGGGTCTCAGGGACCCTGGACTGGCCCTAGGGGTCAGACGTGGGGGGCGTCTCAGGGACCCCAGACTGGCCGTGGATGTCAGATGTGAGGGGTCTCAGGGACCCCAGACTTGCTGTGGATGTCAGACATTAGGGCATCTCAGGGACCCCAGGCTGGCTGTGGGGGTCAGACGGGGGGGTCTTGGGGACCCCAGACTGGCCATGGATGTCAGACATGAGGGGGTCTCAGGGACCCTGGACTGGCTGTGGGGGTCAGATGTATGTTGTCTCAGGGACCCCGGACTTGCTGTGGATGTGAGATGTGGGGGGTCTCAGGGACCCCAGAGTGGCTGTGGGGGTCAGATGTGGGGTGGGGTCTCAAGGAAATGGGTGTGCATGACATTGGGAGACCCTGAGAAAGGGGATCCCTGCACCTGCTCCCCCAATAAGCACTAAGAGGGGCAAAGCCCCCATGACAGGAGCTCATAGGTCATCAGGCAGAGCAAGGTGAGTAGAAAATGTCGGTGCAGGCGGCCTTGGATGGAGCGTCCAGAACCGACGTCCAGGCCCTGGGGCAGCAGGGCAGGCAGGAGCCTCCTGTGTGGTCTCAGGACAGCATGGTTGGTTGGGATGATGGGCCTTTCAGTGTGTCGGGGAGGGCAGGTAGTGGAGGGGGGCACTCAGGGGTCCCAAGGGCTGTGGCTGTGTGTGACCCAGGGTCGGATCCCACGGATGGCCTGGCCCCTCCCTCCGTCCCTCCACTTGGGGCAGCAGTGGCCTCCCCTCCCCCTCATCACCATGTTGCCAACCCCACACTGTCAACGCTACTTCTCTCTTCCCGGCCCATACATCCCTCCCCGACACCACCCAACCCAGGGGAAAGGGGGAGCCTGACCGACAGAGACCCCACTCCTGCCATGTTCAGAATACGAGCTGAAGACAGAATGTGTATGTCTTTGCAGACACGCAGGGGTGCAGCGTTTCCTGCCCTGCGAGCAGGTGCATGGGGAGCTTGGGCCGTGCCTCTTCAAGGGGCCAGGGATACAGCGCCCCTCCCTGTGCCGTGAGCGGCTCCGGGCTGACTGCCCCTTCTCCCGGCACAGAGACTCCAATGCCTGCAGGCCCAGAGTTTTAGACAAACTCAAAGGTCCTGTTGGACCCTCGCTGAGGCCAGTGTTGACTGAGCACCTACTGTGTGTGTGGGCGTCCTGTTCGGTCCTCGCTGCGCACTCCTGGCAAAGCCTCTCAAGGGAGCCTCTCCCTCCCTCCTTCGGTCCCTCATGCCCTGTCGCCTCCAGGAGGTGAGTGGGGCTGGCGGGCGATGAAGTCACAGTCACCTAAGTCACGCAGCCCATCTGGTGAGATGCGGCGTATCCGTCCCGCTGATAAGGAGCACTCATGCACTTGCCTGGCATTTAGCAAATTAGCTGCGGACAATTTGATGTCTGCAGGCGTACTTCCTGAGAGGTCAATCAGTGCGAGGAGCTTGGCGAGGGTCCCCCGCCCCCGTAAGTGCTTTCCCGCTGGACTGCGCCCCTGCGCCCGGTTTGCTCGCCTCTGTGGGAGAGGATGGTCCGCTAACGGAAGCCGCCAGCCTCACCGCCACTTTCAGGAGCGGAGTGGTGAAGGTTGTGGCTTCGGCGTCCACCAGCCGGGCCTGCACCCCCAGCCTCAGCTGTCCCACGCACACAGGGGCTGAGCCAGGTGCCAGGGCTGCACACAAATCCTCCAGCGCTTAGCAGCTAGAAACTCAGCTATCTGCAAAGGGCCAGAGTGGCTGGTGTGGCGCTGTGGCCCCACGCAGCAGCTTACCCGCGCCACTGTGGAGCGCGGCAGGGCACGGGGGGGGGTGGGCGAGCATGTGTGTGCCCCAACGGCTATCCGCAAGGGCAGGCGGGCGGGTTTAGCTTGTGGGTGGTGGCCGGCCAAGCCCTGGTCTGGTGAGCTCTCTTCCCTTTACAAGTCTCAGCCGTGTGCATGACTGAGCACCTGGCGACGGCTCCTGTCCACGGACGTGCAGATGAACGTGGCCTCCAGGCGGGACAGGTGACGTCCCCTGCAGGTGCAGAAGTCAGCTTTGTGTTTCGGGGATTCCTTTGGGGCTTCCCGCCAGGCCTGCACCCGGGGTTCTCCTGGAGGCCGCTGGATGGTCTTATAGGTCGCATCATTGCCCAACGGTTTGACAGACGCCTTGACGACGTTCCCTGTATGTCTGCGTGAGATCCCCATGACCTCCGTCCCAGGCGTGGTCGTGCTTACCACGTTGGTGCCCATCCCCCTTCGTCACAAATCCCAGAACCCCACCGGCCCTCTGCCTTGGAAGCGTGCGACCCAGCGCGTCCTCATCCCCTTCTCTGCCCCGTGTTTCCCCGGGTTTGCGATGTTGAATTTTCAGTCAGTGTTGATTGCTTTTGCTCTGACTGTGGAGAACATTTGCTGGTGTTCCTGTTATTAATTTTGTTAATTGGACACAACCAGTTCTTGGAAATTGGGTCAAATATTGAATGCACAGCAAGGTGTTTGCAACTAGCAGAACACACCCATGTCTGGGACCCAGCAGACACCTGCGCACCCCTCCCTCTCCGCCCCTGCTCGTCCCCCAGCGTCGGCCCATCACTGCGCGTGTGGATGGTGGCCAGTGGTCACACTGTGTGAGCGCAGAGAGGTGAGCAAAAGGCTCTCCGGCTGGTTCTGGTGTGGACCCGGCTCCCAGCGCGCAGGTGAAGGCCTGCCTAGCGCGCATGCGTGAACCGCGCAGGGGCGGGGAGCCAGGGACCCAGAAGAGGGCGAGCGCGCAGAGCGGCTGGGAGGGGGCGGTCCCCTGGCGTCCAATCCGCTGCCTAATTCCCAGCCCGAGGCTGCACACCTGCGCTTATCTCGCCCCCAGAGGTAACGCTGGAGGAGCGGGGTCGGCCTAGGTCGCAGGGGCCTGGGTGGCTGGCGGGGTGTTTTCCAGCCACAGACACCTGGAGCCTCGATGCCGGGTCAGCCCGGGACCCCTCCAGGCAGGCGGCCAGTTGCAGCGGGGCTGACGGCACCGTGGCAAGCTGTCCCCTGACACAGGGCTTGGGGTGCCTTCTGTGTTCCGGAGGCTGTTGGGGTGCTCCCGCTGTCCCGAATCTGCACCGGTTTCCAGGGCCTCCGCGGGCGGACAGGTGGGTGTCGCACATTGACGAGCTGCCCGGGTCAGGGGAGCCCAGGGCGCGGCGTGGCCAGTGTGGGGTGGGTGTGTGTGTGTGTGTGTGTGTGTGTGTGTGTGTGTGGCGGCGTCCCTGGGCTCAGCTGGCAGGGCCCACGTGCTCCACCGACTTGCGTGTGTGTGTGTGTGTGTGTGTGTGTGTGTGTGTGTGTGTGTGTGTGTGTGGCGGCGTCCCTGGGCTCAGCTGGCAGGGCCCACGCGCTCCACCGACTTGCAGGCCGGCACCTGCGCGCGTGGGGGCGCGTTTCCCTTTGCGCCCGAGCTGCAGGAGCCGGACTGCGCTGCCAGGTGGGCCTGGGTCCACTGGCCGCGTGGTCCTTGGGTGCGAGACCCCTGAGGGCCTTGAGTTCGGGAGAAGGCGGGGCCCTCCTCAGGCAGCCAGTGCAAATGGGGACGGAGCTTGGCCCCTGGAAAGGGGCCTCTAAGAAAGATTTGGGGGGCGGGCTCCCTCCAGCCTGGAGGCCGTGCAGGGGTTGCAGACCGACCCCGCTCGGCAGGCTCCGACCACCCCAGCTGCCCTGCGCGGGCGGACGCGTGTTTACTGAGCACGCTGCGGCCGCCCAGGTGTGTGGAGCCAAGGATCCGCCCCGGGCGAGGGTCTGGAGGGGCCGCTTCACAGGAGGGCCGTGGGGTACATGGCATCTGCCTGTTTCCACGCGCAGACCCACACAACCGCCGGTGTTCCCCCTGGAGGCAGAGCGGAGGGGTCTGGAAGCCTCGCGAGGATGGACTCGGCGCGCTGACCGCGGTGTCCTCAACGAGCCGCACCTGGGAGCCTTGTGCGCTGCAGAACCCGGGCCTTCACAACAGTGAGCACACCTGGGGCCGCACTCGCCCCATTTGCGGGGCTGCGTCCAGAGGATTTCAGGGGTGGGCTCCCTCCGTGGGGACACAAGGCATAGGTGGCTGGACGTGCGCCCTGGCTGCCAGGGCAGGGACGGGGTGAGTCCTGTGCACGTGTGAGCTCCCAGGTCAGGGGAGCCGGGGCCTGGAACAGGGGAGGTCGGGGCGCAGAGCAGACGTGTAGGGACCTGCGTCTGCCCAAGTCCAAGCCCAAACCTGCACCCACACACTCGTGCCCCCCCCACCACGTGTCGGGTTTGGGGGCCAGCAACGCTCACACTGGTTGTCTTTGCCGTCCGTGTCCTTTTGCTGCTGTTGTTGCTGGACACATTTTAAGATTTTAACTCCAGCGTCGTTCCCACGCAGCGTCCTATTAGTCTCCGCGTGCGCTCTAGTGATATGTGGCTCTGTGCCCCTCGCAGTAACTCTCAGCCTAGCCCCTGCCCCTGGTTCCCTCCTCCCCGCCCCCCTCCCCTCTGCGAACCATGTGTTCTCTGTACTTAAGAGTCTTTCTTGGATGATTCTTTCTTTCTTTGGCTTGTTTTGTTCCTACAATTCCACACAGGAGTGAGATCGTGTGAATTGGTCTTTCTCCGACCTCACTCAGTGCGATACCCTCTGGGTGCATCCATGTTGCTGCAAATGGCAAGATTCATTCTTTGCCGTGGCTGAGTAATACTCCATCGTACGTGACCGCATCTTTATCCAGCCATCATCACGGACACTCGGCTGCTTCTGTATCTTGGCCGTTACGGATAACGCTGCTGTAAACATGGGGGTGCATGTATGCCTTCGAATTAGCGTGTTTGTATCTTTGGGTAAATACCAGTAGTGCAACTGCTGGGTCGTAGGGTTGTTGTATTTTCAACTTTCTGAGGGCCCTCCACAGTTTTCCAGAGCGGCTGCAGCAGCTTGCACTCCCACCAGCAGTGCACGAGGGCTCCCCTTTCTGCACATCCTCACCAACACCTGCTGTTTCTTGTCTTGATGATGTGAGCCGTTCGGACAGGTGAGAGGTGCTATCTCATTGTGGTTTGATCTCCGTTTCCCTGATGCTGAGTGATGTTGAGCATCTTTTCATGGTCTGTTGGCCATCCGGATGTCGTCTTTGGGGAAACGTCTGTTCATGTTTTCTGCCCGTTTTTAAAAGGGATTATGTGTTTTTTGAGGTATCAAGTTGTATCAGTTCTTAATATATATTTTGGATACTAGCCCTTTATCAGACATGTCACTTGCAAACTTCTTACCGATTCCGTAGGTTGTCCTTTAGTTTTGTCGAACGTTTCCTTCGCTGATCACAAGCTTTTTATTTTGAAGAAATCCCCGTAGTTCATTTTTGGTTTTGTTTCTCTTGCCCTTAGAGACGTGTTTCGAAAGAAGTTGCTGGGGCTGAGGTCACAGAGGTTGCTGTCTGCGTCCTCCTCGAGGATTTTTATGGTTTCCTGTCTCACATCAAAGCCTTTAAACCACTGTGGATTTATTTTGGTCTATGGTGTAAGAAAGCGCCCCAGTTTCGTTCCTGCACATGTGGCTGTCCCGTTTTCACACTATTTGTTGAAGAGACCCTCTTCCCGTTGGATGTTCTGGTCTCCTCTGTCGAACATGAGTTGGCCACAGAGTCGTGGGTCCGTTTCTGGGTTCTCTGTTCTGTTCCACTGATACGTGTGCCTGTATTTGTGCCAGTACCATGCTGTCTTGATCACAGCTTTGTAATGTAGCTTGAAATCTGGGATTGTGATGCCTCCGGCTGTTTTTCTTTCTCAAGATGGTTTTGCCTCTTCAAGGTGTTTCTTGGTTCCATACAAATTTTAGGCTTGATCGTCTAGCTCTGGGAGAACTGTTGTTGGTATTTTGGCAGGGATTGCATTGAATGTGTAGATGGCCTTGGGACAGAGACATTTCCACGATATTTGCTCTTCCAGCTCATGAGCGTGGAAGGTCTTTCCACTTGTGTTGCCTTGAATTTCTTTCTTCAGCGTTTTATGGTTTTCAGAGTACAGGTCTCTCACCTCTTCGGTAGATTTATTCCGAGATGTTTTATTGGTTTATTTTTGTGCAACTGTAAATGGTATTGTTTTCTTAATTTCATTTTCTGCTGCTTCATTAATGGCGTATAGGAAAACAGCAGGTTTCTCTATATTGAATTTGTATCTTGCGAACTTAGTGAATTCATGTCTCAGTTCTGGTAGATTTTCGGTGGAGTCTAAGGTGTCCCTTTCCTGTCAAAGTCTGGACATAGTGTCCATGGATCGAGGGTTCATGATCTAATCAGTGGCCATTGGTCTGCAAGCTCCTTGGGACCTTCCCAGATGGAGTGTGAACCTGGCCGCTGCTCTGAGGACAGGGAGAGACCAAGGAAAGGAACGGGCCACTCCAGATTGGTAGGCGGCCGTTTGGAGCAGCACGGGAACTCACGTCCGTGTCTTGTCTTGGCAGCAGCAAGAGGAGTAGATCTCCACACCACCTGCCGCCTCTTACAGGTCTCTACCGAGGCCGTAACTGGGCTCCGTCACGGGGACCATCCAGATGGTCTCAACACCACATCACTGTCTCCAGGCCATATCCTTGGAGCAGCCTCTGGGGGCAGGGAAGGCGAGGGAAACCCACATTCCAAGGGCAGGGGAGGGGTCGGAGCCTCTGATTGCCTGGGTCCAGGTCACGGCAAGTGGTGGTCATGGCCTGTCGTCCACCGTCTCCAGCACCCCGCCCCTCCTGCCCGGCTCTTACAACCTCACGTGAACCTCAGTTCTGCCCTGAGGGGTCAGGTAGGGGTTTCGCTAGCCCGGAGATGGCTCCTGTGGCAGCTGTCCCACTGCGCTGGAGGCAGAGGTCACAGCAATGACACAGGGGCATTCAAGAGAAAGCACAGATTAAGACAGCGTTTCCCCACATGACCAGCAACGTTCTCCAGCAAGAGGCTATGATCCCAACCGCTGACTGATGAAATCCCCGAGGCTGGGGGTCGGATCACTCAGGGCGCTCCCCGTGTCCTCGTGAGACCCGAGAAACATGGTGCTGTAGCAGGCTCGTCAGGCAGAACACACAGCACTGCTGGGACAATGACACAGGTGTCACCATGGGAGGCAGCAGGTGGCCAAGGCCATCGTATTCTGGAGGACAGCTGTTCTCATTGAAGACACTTGGTGTTCAGTAGGGCAGAGTTTTTGGCCGACCCTCAAGGCTCACTGAGCGGATCCAGTCAGGGCGGCCAGGTCTGCAAACCGATGGAGCGAACGATGACAGCAGCCAGACGACCGTTCGTCAAACACAGAGTGTGTCCATCTGGCCTTTAGGAGAGGGAGCTTGTCATCTGCTGTTTCCACGGGACAGGTTCTCCTCTGGGCCCAGGGAACCCCGGGTACAGCGGCCCAACCACCCAGCTGGGAGCCACCCCCAAAGCTTTGTGCCACAAAACCACGGAGGCCCATCGGGTCTGCCCACTAAATACCCGGGTGGTGGGACCAGTGCCTGCCAACCAGTGACTCTCCCCTCATGTGACAGGATGGCTGCCGTCCCCGTGGTGTCCATCCCACGTTGCTGGTACAACTGGGTTTTGTTCGAGTGACTTTTCTGTTCCCAACGTAGGGGTGGCTGGGTGTGCAAACGTCCTTAACACAGAGTAAGCCCCATAGATCCTTTCCAATTCTGAGCATAGCCAGCCATGCCTCTGATGGAGGTCTTTCTAGAACCTTCCAGGGAGCGGTTTGATGGGCTGCCTTTACGGTTTGACAGGAACACACTACCCTTGCCAGTGTTACGGACACGCTGTTGGTAACGTCAGGTGGACAGAGTGCTGGTCCTCGCCTGTCCTTGCTCAGTGCCTGCCAATCTCTCCCTGGAGGGGCGATACCCACCATTACCATCCTGACCAGCTAGAGAAGGCAGCTGCCCGCATACCCAGCAGTTGGACTGATTTCCTTGCTGGGCATACGCTGGGGCCACGGTGGGAAGGTACAGCCCCAGGTGCCCGGCCCGTGACCGGACCCCGCAGGAGCAGCAGAGTCTCAGGAAGACGGTAGGAGCAGGAACTTGATGGGGAGGCCTCCCCTTCTACAAGAATGACCCTCGAGGCCCGCACTTCAGATGTAAACGTGGCTGCATCCTCAGGAGTTTGTCCAGGGCGTACGTCCCAACCATGCTGGCCCCGGGAGGCAGCCCTGTCAGGCGTGAGGAGGGGGACTGGTGGGATATGGAGGACCAGGGCCCCACCCTCTCCCCTCCTTCGATGGTGTGTGTTCCATGCCAGGTATAGTGTGTTTCAGTGGGTCCGACGGCAGCAGGACACGGGGTTCCCAGCGCACACGGAGTAGTTTCCCGTGCCCCGGGGGTGGCAATGACGCGTCTACCCCGGTGGGACTTCCCAGTGCACATTCCAGCCCCTCAGTCCTGTCCCGGGTGCGATGGGGCTGCTGTCCTCAGCAGCGGGGCACGTGGGTCCCCAGTGGGAGTCGGGGCCTCGACTG
This sequence comes from Ursus americanus, assembly GCF_024610735.1. Taxonomy (NCBI): domain Eukaryota; kingdom Metazoa; phylum Chordata; class Mammalia; order Carnivora; family Ursidae; genus Ursus; species Ursus americanus. The sequence goes on from NC_142156.1 coordinate 24,787,735, forward strand.
TGTCCTGCAGCTTCCATAGGTCACAGACCCGGGTGCCTCAGTGGGGATCCCCGTGTGGCATACGGGGCAGCAGACCCTACTGGCTGACCCGTCAGATGTACCAAGTCTGGACAGTACTGTGGTCACGTGGCCAAGGTGGTTTTCCCTGCGAGGGATGTACTCTGCTGCCTGATACTCCACTGTTCCCCCCAGGCCTGCTGCTGTGGTTCTAGGGGAGATGATGCTCCAGGCCCTCCACCTTCTTCCCCCGCCCCCGCATAGTGTGATCTTTGGCGTGTGAACCCCAATCCCTCTCTGTTCAGCGAGGTCCCGTCCGTGGCACCAGCTTCCCTAGTGGTGGCAGCCTGGTTTGCTCGGTGACAGGGAAGGCTCGGGTTAGGCCAGATGCAGTGTCCACGCGAACCAAGGCACATGGAGAACCCTCTGTCAGAGGGAGGGGCCGGGAGATACGTTTGCCGATTCCGTCCTGGGTGGGAACTTCATGGATGGTGCCGGAATCCCCTGGCACTTGGCCTGGGCGTCGACGAGAACACACAGGACATGGGGATGGTGCATTGACCCGGTCACGGGTCTTGTACGCACAGCAGTCTGCATCTGTGGCTCGAGGCCACCCCGTCCAGCTCCTGAGGTGGCCGCTGTCTGTGCCCCCAGTCTGCTGTCTGTCCTGAAGGGTCCACACCAGGGCCGAGCCTCGGCTGAGGCACGTGCCGTCTGCCTGCCAGGAGCCGTCAGAGCCCGCTGAGCGGGGCATGAAAACTGAGGACCACGTCAGGCTCTTGCAGACGGACCTACACGTCCTTCCACGTATCCTGGCCCCATACGGGCTTATCTGTGCTCGTTCACCCGTCGGCTTCCCATTGTCCCAGCCGCAGGCTTCACCCCTCTAGCGCAGTGGGGGACCGGCCGGGGCTCTGAGTGACCAGCAGCCCTGGGTCTAGGCCTGGCTGAGCAGGCTGCGTGGCTTGTTCCCGTTTCCGTCCGGCTGGCGCCGTTGCTGGCTGAGTGGTGCCTCCCGTCCAGGGGCTGGATTCCACGGTCAGGCCCATTTCACAGGCATCAGCCCGGATTTCGTGGCTCCCTCTCCCAGGCTACAGGGACGTCCCAGGGAGAGGGGCCCGGGTCTCTGGAGGGTGTACACACCCCACAGGCCCAGTAGCGCCCACGTTTCTAGAGACGTGGGCTGGTGGACAGGGTCTCTTCTGCGGCAAGTGGGCGTGGCCCGTCCTCACAGGGGGTTCAGCCGTGGCGGAGGGGGTCGATGGAGCGCAGCCTGGCCCCACGCGCTGCCGGGCAGGGACGTCGGACACAGGCGCTGCTCCTTGGGAGAGGCTGTGCGTGGAGGAGCTGGTGATCTGCGGAAGGATGGCGGCTTTCGATCCTTCCAGACCTGAGCCCAAGGTGCAGGGGACTCTGTGTGTGTCCTGTGTCTGCCACGTGGCCAGCCCGCATTGTCTGGAGTGACAGACACGTCTAAGTCGAGTGTAACCCTGTGTGTGCGTGTGATTTGAGTTCTGGGCCGCTGTTCTGCTAATTCTTCCCTCTGGGGGTGCCTGAGGTAATCCTTCAGTGGAAGTTTGTCCGTCCTTCCTGTCTGTGGGTTAGAGACCTTGCCGCCCCCAGGTGGCGTTAGCCCAACTTTGCTGTCTAGACGGTTACTAAGCAACCTAGAATTTGGCTCGAGAGCCCCCGTGCCTTTCAGTTCAACCAGAGGCAGCCGGGTGGTAGGGAAGGGAAGACACGCGTTCTGGCTTGTTCCCTAGCCTGTTCTTGTGTGTGCTTTCCTGGGAAGTGGGTGCCCTGATCTGATTCGACGGTGGGTGGGGTACCGTAGCAAACCCCGATTTCTAGTGCGCTGGTGGCGGAGTGTGTAGAATCGTCTGTGGCACGGTCAGGGCAAGCCTGTTCCTGACCACGTGTCCGCAGTGGTCCCTGCATGTGGTTTATACGCTCGCATAGGCAGGGGTCCCTTACACCCCTGTGTGTCACTGGGGAGAGCGTCCGCTGCGACCTTGTCTGGGGCGCTCGTTAGTGAGCTCTGAGCTCCACCGCTGCCTGTTGTCGCGTGATACTGGAGAGTGGAGGTGTTTGGTGGGGAGACCCACGTTCCCGTTGTCCCACCACGTCCTCCCGCTGCGCGTCCCGCCCGCCCTGTGGGTGAGGCGCCCGTGCGAGCCCCCAGCCCTCCTCCTGACCTGCAGGGACCTGTGTGATGGAGCTGGGGCTGTCAGCCCGCGCCCTTTTCTGCCGCGAAGCCTTACCCCGTGCTTTATGTCCCGTTGTGCGGTCACCTCCCCGCCACGTTCGGTACCAAAGAGCCGAGTCACCAGCTCTCGCCCGCGATCTGAGAGGAGACGGACCCGTTCCGATGTCCCTGCCAGATCTCTCCTCGCCACTTTATGGCTCTTAGGTCAGCATATTGGGCTGTTCCTCCTGGTCTGAGGCTGTCGGGGTCAGACCGTCACCGGTGCTGGGCAGCAGCCTGACATGCACCGTGGATGGCGTCGCGGAGGCGCACCCGTCTGGACGGCGTGTGTTGTGTTCCGTGCCCCGGGGCAGTCCCCGTCACGCGCTGCTGGCGAGTTCCCGCAGCCCCGCTAGTGGCCCAGCTGGGATCCCCTCAGCTCGTGCAGAGGCCCCCCTCCCATCTCCGGGTCCCGCTCAGAAACGCGCCCTCTCCCTGGGAGGACTCTGCTCCGAGCTAGTGCCCTCAGTCTGTCAGGGGTCAGCTTGGCCCGTTCCAGAATAGCCCCTGGAGGTGACGGGTCACTGGTTTGCTTTCTGTTAGCGGGTCTGCTGTTTGTAGAGCCTCAGAGCCCAGTGAGCCTTTCAGGCAGCGGGATCTGTTCTCACAACACGGGAACGTCTCGGTCCGAAACCCACTCTGGTGAAACTTGGGCCCTGCAGTGTTTTCAGTCCCCGGTGACCATGGTGCACACCCTTGTGAGTGAGGACACTCTTGTGTGTGTTCTGAGTCCTCACTGGCTGGTGCCAGCGTATCACGGGCTCTGATGGCGTTTTCCCGCTACGTCAAGGCTGCGTCGTGAGTCTCTGTCCTCCTGTGGTCCCCGCTCTTCCTGGTCACTTCACGGATGTGTTTTATATGATTCCCATTCGTGGTTGGTGCTGTGTCCTGCCAGTCCTCTCTGTGTCTGACGTGCCTCCTTTGTGGGAGGGCTCGGTATGCAAGCTGTGTTGTCCGGGGGCCGTGTGGCATTTTCCTGCCTTCAGAAGACCACGTCCTGCCCCGAAATTTTACTGTAGTGTGAGATGCGTGGCCCTTACTTGGGTGGGTTGTCCCTTCCCTGAATGTAAGGATTTCCGTCAACTCTATGTGGACGTTAGTTAATTCTCCAGGTTGTCACCAGAAATAGGGGTGTCACCAGTGTAGGAAATGCTGGTCTGTGTGTGTGTCTGTCTGTCTATGAAAGGCCTGGATGTCTTGAGCTAGAAGGTTGTGGCTCTCGGGGCTGCTGAGGTATCTCCGTGGTTACCTAGTGAGCTGATAACGTCTGCCTTCCCGTGTGAACGTGGTCACGGGTTGGCTCTCCGCATCCGTGAGAAGCTCAAGGAACACATCAGACAAGTCGACCAGCGTGTCGGAGGTTCAGATTCCCTGATGATCTGGTTTATGACAGTGCTTGTGTCTGGGAGTATTCGCTCAATTTCTGTAGTTTTAAATTCCTAAAACTATTGTAAATCTATAGGGCTTGTGTGACTTTTAACCCCCCAGATTGGCCTGTGATGTGAAATAGTACACACAGTAATTTGTTCCTTTAGGAATTTTTAAATTTTCCCCCTAATTTGAATATGTCTATTTCATGTTCTTGTTTCTTGCAATTCCATTCTTTTTTTTAAAAAAAGATTTTATTTATTCGACAGAGATAGAGACAGCCAGCGAGAGAGGGAACACAAGCAGGGGGAGTGGGAGAGGAAGAAGCAGGCTTCTAGCGAAGGAGCCCGTCGTGGGGCTCGATCCCAGAACGCCAGGATCACGCCCTGAGCCAAAGGCAGATGCTTAACCACTGTGCCACCCAGGCGCCCCTCTTGCAATTCCATTCTAATCTTTCTCGTGTCTGGTGTAAGCCCTGCGTTCATGACTCTGAGTCCACGTCATCATCTGTAGTGTCTCTGGTTATTTCATGGGCATAGATTCTAGTAAGTTCAAGTTCTCGGGTTCGGGGGGCTTAAAACAGTCATCGTCCTCAGAATGCTTATTGTTGCCCCCAGGTGCGTACGGGGTGGGTTTCCCCCGACTTTGTAGGTTACTCTCCTCCCCAGTAGTTTTCTCTCTACCTGTCGGCACTGATGTCAGCTGATGCTGCTGAGGAGAGGGCTGGATTGTCTTCCTTTGCTGCTCTGTTAAATATAGGAGATTACTGATTGAGTTGAATAATCAGGACAATGTGAGAATTACCTAAATTTTAAGTTTTGTCCTGACTGTGTTCAGTAGGTCTGCATGTCTCCTCAGACATTAATATATAATCTACTTGCCTCCAAACCTCCTCTCGAGTAATCTTGGTAAGGTTACGACGCGTATTTGCTACTCTCCTCTTGCCTGTCACAACTAATTCGAAATATGGTTTATTATAGTGCAGGTGTGGGCCACACTGGCCATTGTAGCCATTGACCAGTTACAGGGAGAGTGGCAGAAGAAGCCTGGTCCAGGGAATGGGATGTTGGGGGCACAGGACACCTGTCTAAATCCAAGCTTGAAGGTACCCTAATGTGCATTTTCAAGCTGAAGGCTGAGCTGGAGGTAGTGCGTGCCTGGCCGTGGTGGGCAAGACTGGCTATAGGCATATGGTCCAGGGTATCCTCCTAGAAGGGACACCTGGGAGCTTGGTGGGTGGAGAACCTTGGGACACCATCAGGCAGCCCCTCCAAATGGAAACTGATGTCATTTCTTTAACACTGTTGCCTTGGTAAGATATTGTGAGTGGGTTCCGTTCTTTCTGGAGGCATTCAGAGTCACTGGGGACTGGCCAGAGTTCTCCAGGCCTGGGCGCCCCAAATTCTCAAAAGCAACTGAAAGGCCGTGTCCTGTGTATGTGTGGGCTGGGAAGGCAGGGACCTAGAACAGACATATCTGATAAAGGGCTAGTATCCAAAATATATATTAAGAACTGATACAACTCGATACCTCAAAAAACACATAATCCCTTTTAAAAACGGGCAGAAGACATGAACAGACGTTTCCCCAAAGACGACATCCGGATGGCCAACAGACCATGAAAAGATGCTCAACATCACTCAGCATCAGGGAAACGGAGATCAAACCACAATGAGATAGCACCTCTCACCTGTCCGAACGGCTCACATCATCAAGACAAGAAACAGCAGGTGTTGGTGAGGATGTGCAGAAAGGGGAGCCCTCGTGCACTGCTGGTGGGAGTGCAAGCTGCTGCAGCCGCTCTGGAAAACTGTGGAGGGCCCTCAGAAAGTTGAAAATACAACGACCCTACGACCCAGCAGTTGCACTACTGGTATTTACCCAAAGATACAAACACGCTAATTCGAAGGCATACATGCACCCCCATGTTTACAGCAGCGTTATCCGTAACGGCCAAGATACAGAAGCAGCCGAGTGTCCGTGATGATGGCTGGATAAAGATGCGGTCACGTACGATGGAGTATTACTCAGCAAGAATGAATCTTGCCATTTGCAGCAACATGGATGCACCCAGAGGGTATCGCGCTGAGTGAGGTCGGAGAAAGACCAATTCACACGATCTCACTCCTGTGTGGAATTGTAGGAACAAAACAAGCCAAGGAAAGAAAGAATCATCCAAGAAAGACTCTTAAGTACAGAGAACACATGGTTCGCAGAGGGGAGGGGGGCGGGGAGGAGGGAACCAGGGGCAGGGGCTAGGCTGAGAGTTACTGCGAGGGGCACAGAGCCACATATCACTAGAGCGCACGCGGAGACTAATAGGACGCTGCGTGGGAACGACGCTGGAGTTAAAATCTTAAAATGTGTCCAGCAACAACAGCAGCAAAAGGACACAGACGGCAAAGACAACCAGTGTGAGCGTTGCTGGCCCCCAAACCCGACACGTGGTGGGGGGGGGCACGAGTGTGTGGGTGCAGGTTTGGGCTTGGACTTGGGCAGACGCAGGTCCCTACACGTCTGCTCTGCGCCCCGACCTCCCCTGTTCCAGGCCCCGGCTCCCCTGACCTGGGAGCTCACACGTGCACAGGACTCACCCCGTCCCTGCCCTGGCAGCCAGGGCGCACGTCCAGCCACCTATGCCTTGTGTCCCCACGGAGGGAGCCCACCCCTGAAATCCTCTGGACGCAGCCCCGCAAATGGGGCGAGTGCGGCCCCAGGTGTGCTCACTGTTGTGAAGGCCCGGGTTCTGCAGCGCACAAGGCTCCCAGGTGCGGCTCGTTGAGGACACCGCGGTCAGCGCGCCGAGTCCATCCTCGCGAGGCTTCCAGACCCCTCCGCTCTGCCTCCAGGGGGAACACCGGCGGTTGTGTGGGTCTGCGCGTGGAAACAGGCAGATGCCATGTACCCCACGGCCCTCCTGTGAAGCGGCCCCTCCAGACCCTCGCCCGGGGCGGATCCTTGGCTCCACACACCTGGGCGGCCGCAGCGTGCTCAGTAAACACGCGTCCGCCCGCGCAGGGCAGCTGGGGTGGTCGGAGCCTGCCGAGCGGAGTCGGTCTGCAACCCCTGCACGGCCTCCAGGCTGGAGGGAGCCCGCCCCCCAAATCTTTCTTAGAGGCCCCTTTCCAGGGGCCAAGCTCCGTCCCCATTTGCACCGGCTGCCTGAGGAGGGGCCCGCCTTCTCCCGAACTCAAGGCCCTCAGGGGTCTCGCACCCAAGGACCACGCGGCCAGTGGACCCAGGCCCACCTGGCAGTGCAGTCTGGCTCCTGCAGCTCGGGCGCAAAGGGAAACGCGCCCCCACGCGCGCAGGTGCCGGCCTGCAAGTCGGTGGAGCGCGTGGGCCCTGCCAGCTGAGCCCAGGGACGCCGCCACACACACACACACACACACACACACACACGCAAGTCGGTGGAGCACGTGGGCCCTGCCAGCTGAGCCCAGGGACGCCGCCACACACACACACACACACACACACACACACACACACACACACCCACCCCACACTGGCCACGCCGCGCCCTGGGCTCCCCTGACCCGGGCAGCTCGTCAATGTGCGACACCCACCTGTCCGCCCGCGGAGGCCCTGGAAACCGGTGCAGATTCGGGACAGCGGGAGCACCCCAACAGCCTCCGGAACACAGAAGGCACCCCAAGCCCTGCGTCAGGGGACGGCTTGCCACGGTGCCGTCAGCCCCCCTGCAACTGGCCGCCTGCCTGGAGGGGTCCCGGGCTGACCCGGCATCGAGGCTCCAGGTGTCTGTGGCTGGAAAACACCCCGCCAGCCACCCAGGCCCCTGCGACCTAGGCCGACCCCGCTCCTCCAGCGTTACCTCTGGGGGCGAGATAAGCGCAGGTGTGCAGCCTCGGGCTGGGAATTAGGCAGCGGATTGGACGCCAGGGGCCCGCCCCCTCCCAGCCGCTCTGCGCGCTCGCCCTCTTCTGGGTCCCTGGCTCCCCGCCCCTGCGCGGTCACGCATGCGCGCTAGGCAGGCCTTCACCTGCGCGCTGGGAGCCGGGTCCACACCAGAACCAGAACCCTCCCCCGACCACGTTTGTGAGGCGACTTGAGTCCGCACCGCGACTGGCTGCCTGCTGTGGGGCCCGGGGCTATACGCACAGTCCCCGGTTTCGGGCCCGGCCTCCCCTCCCCTCCCCGCAGCCTGAGCAGGCGCCCCGGACCCTCGCACGGGGCCCCGGCTGAGCGTGCGCCGCGCCCCCTTTCTCACCCCACCCGTGTCCGCCGGCCCCCTCGTGGCCTGTGGGGCTCAGGTGGTTCCCGAAAACGAACACCCCCGAATTTTGGGGCAGCCGCTTGAAGCTGGCGCCAGGCACTGCCTTTTGCATCCGGACGCCCGGTGGCCCGCGGTCTGGAGTAACCAGGGCTCTGTGAGGTCTGTGTGGGGTCGGCGGGGGTCTCCCTCCCATCCCCCGTCCCCTCCTCAGCCCCCTCCCCAGGCTCTGGGCTGCCTGTGGGTCCTCCGCGGCCCATCGTCACTCCGCCTCTTTTGAACTTTTCTCTCCTGGCGCTGGGGCTCTCGCTCCCCCCATGTGCACCCCAGGGTGGAGACCCTTCCCTCCCGAAGTTCTTTCGGGGATCGCACGTGAACCGGCTCTCCGGCAGCCGTCTCTGAACCGGGGGCCTGAGGGTCCAGGGCTGCAGGGCTGCCTGTGGTCTGTGCCCCGACAGGCCGCTGGGTCCGCTGCTCGAGGTCCTGGCTCTCCCCCACCTGCCCTGTTTGGGTTCCCTGCCTGCGCCCGTGCCTGGCTGCCCCGGGTCACTCGCCTCTGCAGGCCAGCTTCCTCCCGGCCTCTCAGTCTCAGGCTGGTCCGCACCCGCCTGCACGGAGCTCAGGGTGGAGGGAGTCGTCCCCCCCCACAGTCCCTCTGAGGAGGTAGCCTTCACATGCTGAGGGTCACTCAGCATTCCCGCAGGCGGCCCCAGGCCAGGCGTCCGTGCTCCCTGCTCCCCACACCAGTGTGGGCCCCGACCTGGCAGGGCGATCCCAGTCCTGCTGCCCTGGGCGGAACGGACCCGATGTGCGGGTTAAGAAGGACACCAGGAACCCCTAAAACCCCCTCCTGTCGCCCAGCCTCGTCTGCCAACCCTGCCCTGCGCCAGGTCCCCGGATCCCCTGACCTGTACCTGCACTTGTGCAGTCCACACCCTGGGAGCCGGTCTCCGGCTGCAGGGGGCACTGCAGTCCGCGGAGACAGGGCCTTTCCTCAACCACAGACAATCTCCCTGAGCCCCCATCCGACAGGAGGGACTGCTGGTCCCATTGGCACAGGCTGCCCCAGGAGGTGCTGGCTTCCTGGACAGTTGGCACTTGGTGTCTGTTGTGAACGCAGACTGACCACAGGGGCCCCGCCTCCAAGGCCTCCAGATTCCTGCAGGTCAGGCTTCAGGGCAGAGACAGGTGTGTGTGAGATTTCCGCTTAGAGTCAGGCAGATGCCTGCTGCGCCCAGTCGCTAGCTCCTGTCCCACGGCTGCCCTGGTCCCTGTGTCCCCGCCCTGTGCTGCCAGCTCCCATGCCATCCTCCCAGCATCCGCCCATCCCGTGGGGCCCGAGCCCTGGAGAGCCCCACCGAGCGAGAAAGCCCCACCCAGAAAACTTGCCAAGGCCCTGTTTGTGATGTGGGGGAGGGGCGATCAGTGTCCGCTCATCCCAGCTGCCCGAGGGGGTCGGGGTTGAAGCGGCACGGCAGGCTCCCTACATCAGCCACCCCTCGCCTCCCCATCCCGGCCAGGCTGTCCCGATTTCTCCATCTCTGCCTGGTGCGGGCCCCTGCGCCTCCGGGTAGGCGTGGAGTTGAGTCCAGCACGTGGCCACGACCCTCCAAAGGCCTGTTCCTGTGCCCTGCGCCCTCCCTGCAGCTGCCTGTTCCAGGAGCCTGCCTGCTAGCTTGGCCGTGGGGTGCCAGGACACTTCAGGTGGGAGGACCCGGGCTGATCCACGAGCACGTGCAGAGCCTCCAGGCTACCGCGAGACCCCCCACTGAAAATCTTTCTGAGCTGGCAGCTTTCCACTGGGCCAGTCACTCACCCTGCAGGCGGGCTGAGTGATGCAGGCTGCGTGACTCGTTCCGGCCTTCTCCAGAACGCGAGACTCCGCAGTCCAGTGGGCGGGCCTGACCTGGCAGGGCAAATGCAGTCCCACGCAGCAGGAGGAAGGCTCCTTTGGGGTGCGGCCCTCCACCAGGACACTGACCAGCGCATCTGTGGCAAGACCTCCTGTCTGTCTCACGCAGGACTGTGCAGAGGCCCCGCCTCTGGACCATCAAGGGGGTGGGAGCCATGTGGGGTGGGACTGGGCTTGAAGGGGGGCCGTGGGTGGAAGGACAGTAGGCTTCCCAAGAGGACACCCCTGCCCCCCTCCCCGTCTCTCCCCAAAAGGAGAGCGAAGGGAGCACAGCCTCTAAGTCTCCGAGGCTTGGATTAGCTGGGCGGGGGAGGCTGGCAGCCCTGCCGGATGGGGGCTGGGGGGGGAAGGCTCCTCCCCTCTGGCATGCTCAGGAGGGACATCTTGCAGGCTTCCCGGGGCCCTCCCAGGGCCACCCCGGCTTGTGTGTGGTCCCTCTGTCCAGGGGCACTGCCTGCAGCCCTCGGTTCTCTCCTCCAGCGCTCGGGGCTCCACTCTCCTACTGTCCTGGATGGGTGCGCGGCCGGAGCGTCAGGCCCGAGGCTTCTGTCCGTCAGCTGCAGGAGACGTCCCCCGGTGCCCTGTGCCCAGCGTGGGTGACCTCCGGCGTGGCCTCCTGCAGCTGGCATGTGGGCGCGAAGTCCGGGACAGTGTCCCGGTCCGCGTGCAGAGCAGGGGGCCCTCATTTGCGTCAGGGGACGCCTCTGTGGCATCTGCAGCTAGTTGTCCTGTCCTCCTTGTGACACGCGGTATCCTTATGCGGTGTCCCTTCCTGTGGCTTCCAGAGATCTATTAGCTTCTTTCTGTTGCTTCTCCGTAGGTGTTTAGACGGAGTCTCTCAGCGTGGCTGCCGTGAGCGTTCCTTCTCCATCAGCGGCTTCCGGGCCCTGCTTCCCGTGGCTTCTGCTGCTCTGCGGGGTTCACCCTCTAGCTTCCTGTTCCGCTGTCTGCAGCCTCGTTCTGTTCCTTCAGCTCTGAAATCTGTGGTTTTCACCTCCCTCTTAAGTTCTGCCTTCTAATTTCTCAGCTCTCCTCAAACATGTAAAATAAATAAAATCAAGTTTAAAATGTTGTCTTAACTCTTCTCAGGTGACGCACTTCTGGGGATTTTCTTCCAGTCTTACGGTTATTTTACTCCGGGGGGTTTCCTGTCTGGCTTTGCACGAGTGTGCTGAGTGCTGCTGCTGTTTCTTCTTCTTTCGTGCACGCGTGGACACGTGGCTTCTGCGGTGGGACAGGTGGGAGCGAACGCTTGCGTCTGTCCTCTGAGTGGCGTGGGGGGCTCAGCAGGAGAGAAGGGAGGGAGGGCGGCCTCCATGGTGAGCCCCCCGCTTCCCCGTGGCGGACACGCAGGGGCCAGCCTGCCGGGCGACTCGGCGCATGCACCGGACACCACCGCGAAGGCGGGTCCTGAGGGTCCAAAGCACGAGGCTTGGAGCCCAGGAGACTGTTACCTTTGGGGAGAAACGGACCCAGGCTGAAAGTGATCACTTCCAAGCCCCGCAGCAGGCCGGGCTCCGCGGCGCCCCGATGATTGGTGTCTGCAGGGGGCAGGCCCGTCCGCTCTCAGTCACTGAAGAAAGATTGGCCTGTCGATTTGAATTAGCACTGATAAGCCACTTAATTTAATTTTAAAATGACTATTGGGTGCTTGAAAGAGCAGAAGAAATAACAAACAAGGCTTCTCGTCCTTTTCGTCCCCGAGCAGTCAACGGTGCCACTTATCAAGGCTGTCTGACTAATTAGCGTTGGCCGTGGTGGGGGAGCAGTTCATCTGAATAGGAGGAAGCGGCTCGGGCCCACAGCTCTAGTTCCAGCCACGGCAGCCTTGGGGGGCCCGTGGCCACCGGCTGCCCCCAGTGTGCGGCCCCTCACCGCCTCTTCCTGCCACGTCCGCTCTCAGACCCCCGAGCTCTGCACAGCCCCCTCCTTGTCCTGCTTCCCGCAGCCCCAGGGCACCCCTGGGCGTCCGCGCCGGACCGCCTGAGCCGCACACGAGAAGGGACTCCGTGGCTTTAACCTCCTCCTGAAGTTTTGAGACCCCCTTCCTCTGGCGGTGAAAACTCAGCTCGCCACGTCAGGCGGCCTCCTCGTCACCCTCCCGGGCCTGAGCTCGCAGCCTCGCGGGCGTGACAGATGGGACACCTGCCCCGTGATCCTGCCTGTGCTGGACGGGACGGTTCCAGCACACTGGCGCTCGGGGACCCGAGCTGGGAGTCACACCTTGGCCTTCACTGACCTCCAGTGAAGAGTGGCATTTCCTCCCGTTGTGAACACACGAGCACACGCAGTCCTCATTGTAGCCCCCGTGCTCCGTGCAGTCCCCGTGAGCACCAGTCCGCAGATGCTGGGCCGTGGCTCCCAGGGACACGAGGATGAGGGTCCCGCGAGCCCCGGGTCACGTTTTGTTCCCTGATCACTTCGTTTGATGTGTTTCTGTTTGAAGACACATTATTTAATCTACACTGTTGACTCAGTAACATCGACCCCACCAACAGCCATAGCTCCTCCCGAACAAAGCCCATGAGACATGTTCTCTCCGCCGGCACCCTGCAGCCTTCTTGGGCCTAGGAGTGCACGCTTCGGCACCACGCTGGGGGCCAGTTTTGATGTTAAACTCCTGGGTCTTTGGAGGTGGAACCTCTGTTCCCCATCCTCATGCGGTCTCCAGCATGGACATCCTCGGGGACCAGGATTTGGGAATCTGACTCCTTGCTCTGCCGTCCTTCTGGGGGCATCGGATGCATGCACGCTGGTCTAGTTGCTCCGTAATGTTGGGCAGAGTGGGAAGTCACGGGGGTCTGGGGGGAGAAACGTGCGTGCATACAAACAGAAGCGTCAGCCCTGTGCACACGAGTCCCACCAGCGACTGGCTTCAGGTCCTGGCGTGTCCCTGAGATGCTGCGGGGAGTGAACACATCACTTCACGCGTCTCTAGGATGGGGGCAGCCGCGCCTGGGCAATCGCACACTGGCTGAACGCAGCTGGTGCTCACCCCGTCTGTCCGGAGCCCAGATGCCTGAGATCAGGGTGCCAGCGGGCCGGTTCTGAGGCTCTGGGGGAGACACTGTTCCAGGTCTCTTCCAGCTCTGGGGCCGCCAACATCCTGGGAGCTCTCGGGCTTGCGGATGTGTCCCTCCCATCTCTGCCTCCGTCTTTCCTGGGCTTCCTCCCTCTGTGTGTGTCTGTGTCCTAACGCCCCCCCCCCATGAGGACCCCAGTCATCAGTCAGAACCCACCTGACTCATGGGCAATCTCGTCTGAACTAAGTGTACCTGCGAAGACCCTACTCCCACCAAGATCACCTTCTGAGTTTCCAGGTGGACACGCTCTGGGGGGCACTATTGATCCCAGCACAGGGGGACCTCCTCACCGGCCTGTCCACGTCCATGGAAGGCACTGCTGAGCGAGTTGGTCGCTGTGGCTCACTAGGCTTCTGACCCTGGTTCGGTCTCCACCTGTTGGGGCAGTGCCTGCTGCCTGCCGGCTTTGGGAGTCCTAGTGGAACGCACTGCGGCTCGGTGGCTGCCCTTCCTGCTGCACAGAGGGGCTGCCTGATGGCCTGCCAGCCATTTTGGCAAGTGACCCTGGTCTTGTCCTCAGCTCACTGGACAGGCCATTCTCTGTGGGTTCTGGGGAGGGGCACGGGGTGAGCGCTCAGGAGCGGCGGGGGGGGGCAGCTTCTGGGAGTCTGTGTCCGCCAGGATTCCTTTGGCTTAGGACCGTGGAGGACGGAGGGCCAAGCCAGTGTAGGTCAGGCGCGAGTCAAGAACAGTTTCTGACTTTGGAGGTGAGCCCTGCTCAAGCCTGTGGGAGGCTCCCAGGAAGACAGGGGAGCAGACTCCGGAGCCGTCTCCACATCAGTCATTTTGAGGGATGTCCCGGCGTGACCCTGCAAACACGCTTCATGCCCCCAGGGCGCCCACCGTGGGAGCCGTCCCGCTGACTCGGGCTTGCGCTCTTGTCACCTGTGGGGGCACGTGGCCCTAATGCCAGGGCCAGTGTTCTTGTGGGAAGAGCGAACGGACGAAGGACACACACCAGGAGGCAGGCTAGGGATGAAGGAGGCAGAGGTGCAGGGAGGCGGTCGCGGGCAGCTCCTCCCCAGAGCCTCAGGAGGGAGCATGGCCCGGCCACACCTTGACTCTGGACTTCTGGCCCCAGAACTGGGGAGAACACGCCTCTGCTGTTTTGAGCCCCGGCCTGAGGTCCTTTGTCAGGAAGGCCTGTGTGTTCAGGGCAGGCTGTCGTGAGGGCGTGGCGGCCTGGTGATCCGGGTCCTAAGTGGGCGAGTGACAGGGCTCCCTGTGGGAGGCCGGCTGTGGGAGCCCCTGACGTGCCTCTTCAGGGCCCTGGGCAGCAGTGGTGCGGCTGGTGAGTAGGCACCCTCACCTCCCGCGAGCCCCAGGGCTGGCACGGGCAGACTCGGGGCCCAGGCTGAGGTTCCGGGGGAGGCTCACTGGCAGGCGCCTGCCTCAAGGCGCCCCAGCAGACAGCACGTTTCCCGGTGGCTTCCAGGTGCCATGGGTCATGACGTGGGTGTTGTGGGTCACGACGTGGGTTGCAGGCAGCTGGAATGTCCGTGTTCCTGATGCCCGTCTTGCGGTGGCCTCCCTGACCTCTTGCGGGAAGTCTGTGAGTCTCGGCACCAGCACTAAGCCCTTCCAGCTCCAGCAGCTCAGGGCCCAGGGCCAGTGTGACCGGGAGGGAGCACAACGCACTGCCACGAGGCCTGCCTGTGCCCGCTGCGTGGCCCGATGAACCCTTCCTCTGCGAGACACCCTAGGCTTTCTGGAAGCTGTTGAAGATGCCCCCCTGGGTTCTGGGGAGGGTTCCCCCCCCCGTGTTTCCTTGGACCCCAGGACAAGCCGCAGCCCCGGAGGCAAGGTGGGCACTCTGCCGCCTGGGGTCCTGGGCCCTGAAAGAGCTTCCTCCTGCTCTTGGTTCCCTGCTGCCCGCCACAGCAGGACTCTCTGACTTTACTGGGTCCTGCTTATTCTGTGTGTCTGCTCGGCCTCTGTCCCTAGGCAGCACGGCCCGGGGACCCATGCTCGTGGCAGGAAGCAGCAGCATTGAAGCAAAGGCCTGATGGTCTGGGAGGCGGTGGGACGTCCCCCTTCCAAGCCTCAGGGTTGCTCCAGGTGCGTCCCAGGCTGACTTCACAAGCCCCCGGGTGATGTGGCGGCCGCCCAGTGGGAGACAGCCACCGGTCAGACGCTTGGATCCACAGGAGAAACCCACTCCAGGGGGCTCCCTTCCTTCCTTCCGGAGAACTGGGCACCCCAGGAAACAGCAGCCCCGTGGGGTGAACGCAGGGACCAGCCAGGCCCCCCTGAGGCTGGTCACGGTTGGTGGGTGCTGACCCCTGGACCCTACTTCCCGCTCGGCCGGCTCCGGCCACGGCCACGGCTGCTGCTGCTGCGTGAGAACCAGCGCAGGTGCGCCGCGAGCTTCGGGTTCCATGTCACACACGGAGTTCCGGGCCCTCCGACCTCGGGCGTCCCCCTCTGGGCTCCGGCCGCGGCGGCGGGTGGGGGAGGCCCTGCCCACCGTGGGGCTCGCTGCCCGGGGCTCCCTGCTCGCGCGGTGGGCTCAGACAGCTCTGGAGTCGGCGAGCAGGGAGCCCAGGCAGGCCGAATTCCAAGGCGGTTCGCGGCGCGCCGCCCGGGCAGGACCCACCGGCAGCGGGCAGGACGCGCGTCGGGCGCGAGCGGCCTCTCGGGGCGGGACCTGGCGCAGGGGCCGTTCTGGGGTCTCCGCCAAGAGCCGGCCTGTGCGGGGCGCTGGGGAGGCCCACCCTAAGCGCCCTGTGCCGCCGCCCCACCGCCCCGCCCCGTCCCCGCGCGTCCTGCGGGGAGGGCTCCGCCCCGAAATCCGCCGGCGCCCAGAGCGCCCTGGAGGCAGGACCCACACCGGGTGGGCGCCAGGGGGGCTGCGGAGGAGCCTTCGAACCCCGGCGCCCCCCTCATCCCCTTTCCTCCCCGGGCAGCGCCTCCCTCGGGGCCCTGAGGCCGCCGCCGCCCCGGGGAGGGGAGCTTCTGCGGTTCTCGGAAGAGTCGGCTGGGTCCCGGCCAGCCCCAGCCAGGGCCCCTCCCCGCCGCCCCGCTCCCCTCCCCAGCTCCCCTCCCCATTCTCCTCTCCTCTCCCCCTCTCCGCAAGCCCCACCCCCAGCCCGCTGACCTGCCCCCTCCCTGCCCGGCTCCCTCCAACCCGCTATCCTCTCCCCTCTCCTCGCCCACGCCCCACTCCCCCCAACCTGCTCCCCTGCCTTGCTCCTCCTCCTCCCTCCCCCTCCCCCTCCCCCAACCCCCTCCCCTCCACGCCCTTGCCCTGCTCCACGCTCCCCTCAACCTGCTCCCCGGCGCACTCCCCTGCTCTTCTCTTGGGGATCCCACCCCCGGGCCAGATCCCTGCTTCCCACAGGGTATACTCACCCAACGGGTCTCAACCGTAAATGAAGATTCGTTGGAGCAATGAACATTTTTATCGGACAAAATTAAGTTCTGATGCACGTTATCTATGTCAAGAGCAGAGGAAAGGAAACCCCCTGTGAGCTCACAACTCCCGGCACTCATCAGAAGCACCTGCTATCAACGGCCGCCCAGCGCTTCCCCGCTTATTAGGTTTGGTTACCGAGAAACCATTCTAAACAAACAACCTGGATTTCCTGAATTCGAGGCAGAGCCAAGTTATAATCGGATTACTGGAAGAAGTGGGCCTGCTATTAAGTTTTATTAAATTCTATTTGCTTGTATCTTTGCCATTTGTTTTTGTTTTTTTAATAATTTTTTATTATGTTAGGTTAGTCACCATACAGTACATCCCAAGTTTTTGATGTATCTTTGCCATTGGAACGTGACTGTTGTTTAAAAAGAAAGAAAATCATTTTCCACAGCCAGGCAGGGTGGAAGGAGCACAGGTTTGGGAGAGAGGACGAGCCCCTGGACCTGCCCCGGGGAGAGGGCATGTCTGCCGCCGAGTCACTTCCGCCCTCCACCCTCTGCGCCTCTGCTTCCCCACCTGTAAAATGGGCGCAGAAGTTCTCAGCACTGCTTACGCTTATTTCAAAAAGGAAGTGGGATGGCCATTTTCAACATATTTCTCCCCCCTTTCCTTCCTCCCTCCCCCTCTTCCTCCTCCTTCTTCCCAGAATGCTCACCCGCACTTTCCCAAGCACGTGGGGAGAGGAGATTGCGTGGCTGGAGACCGTGGCTCTGAAAAGAACCACCTGTGTCTTGGGGCTGGGAAGATACTGGGGGTGGTGGTGGCCTGGGACAGCGTGAACAGAGGGGCACCGGTCAGTGTCCAGCAGCGGCTGGACGTAAAGCACGTCCTGGCTTGTGCTGCTGACGGCTCCCATTGACGGATATTTCCACCGGGGACCATCACCGGCACCAACCTGGCATCCGGGAGCACACCCTCACTTCCAGCCCAGACAGGCGCAGACCATCCCAAGAGCGGTAATAAAGTGATAATAAATAGCAAGTAGTGAGTTTGAGTATTTGTTACCTTTGTTTTCAATGTAATTTATTTAATCGTAGGTTCACAAAATTAACTTTCAGTAAAAGCTGTACTTCACAACTGGTTCACAAAATTCCTGAAAATGTAAAAATTGACTCTTGCAAGCGGGTATGGTCCAGCTTGTGGACACCCCTGGAGGTGACAAAAGCACACCGGATTTTGTCAGGGGTACACGCCCCGGGGGAGGACAGCGTCATCTGTGCTGGAGAAGGCCCTGTGTTCCGGGGCACTGGTCAAAGTCAGGACCTCCTGCTGTCCTATTGAGATGGGCTCTGGCTGCCAGCTTCCGTGGGCTCCAGACCCTTTGCTGCCTCCATTTCCTCTGCTGGGCCGAGCAGGGGGCTTCCTTCCCTGGCTGAGAGGTGGGCGGGAAGCCGGGGGTTGCAGAGACCAGGCGTTCTCTCCCGTCTCCGACGGCAGGGACACTCCTTCTGTAGCTCCAGCCCCGGCTCCCGGGTTCCTTCAGCTGCTGGAAGGCGAGTTGCCAGGATGCCCCAGTGTCTCCACCTCCCAAACCCTCCGCACGCCGTTATTCCATCCATCTCCTGTCTGATGGACGGGATCCTTCCTGGCCTAGTGGGGTGGCCTCAACCGCAGAGCCGTGTTTCAAAAGCCGACAAAGAAGAAAAGTGATTGTGCTTTGAGGCCAAGGAGGCGTGAACAGGCGGTCAGAGGGTTTCAGGGACAGGGTCACTTCAGGACGGCCCGTGGGTGGTGCGAGAGCGTCTTCTGGATCTAGGATGGTCGGGGGGGGGGCCCAGGGGAGTGCGTGTCACCACCCACAGACAGGGATCTGCACCAGTGGGGACGCCCACCCAACACGGCCACGGCCATGCCACGCAGTGACCACAGAACTGCCCAGAACCGTGGCCACAGCGCCTCCCCTGGCGGAAGCTGCCACAACGGCGTCGGGATGGGGCTCTTTGGATGGAGTTATGCCCCAGGATTCCTGGGCTGTTCTTCCGGAAGAGGGCAGGCCTGGGGGGATACAGCTGTGCACAGGGCAGTAGGCGCTAAGAGAGCTCTAAGACCGCATCTCTGAAGACGGCGGCTTTGTCCGTCGTGGTTATGGCAGACAGAGGGCCTCTGCCAGCCCCGGCTCCCCCGACGACCGCGTCCTCAGAGCTGGCCGCCAGCCAGGACCTGACAGACCACAGGCTTTCAGGACGTGTCGCCTGCCACGAGGACTGAAGGTTGGTCGAGAGGCCTCCGTCTTCCGTGAGCCTGTGGGGGCCACAACCAGCGGCTTCGATGAGACTGTCGGGTTGCCTACTGAATTGTGACACGGTGAGTTTTACTTCGAGCTGTGACACTTCCTACTTTAAACCACGGGCAATGGCTGCCACATGCCTCACATTCACTCAGGAAACTTCTGGATTCGTGTGGACTTGGGTCTTTGGCGAGAGATGGGCTGGCCAGCTGTTTGCCTCCATTACGGTCTTAAAATCTGGGGAAGATCTGAAATAGAGAGAGGGCTTTTGGGGGACTTGGGTTGGTGCTGGTAGAATTCCCTGGGGAGAAGCTGGGACTGGTCAGGGCTTCCATGGCAGCAGGAAGCATGGGGCCGGACCCCAGGAAGGAGCAGGGGAGAAGGGGGCTGTGGGGTGTGGGTGTCCAGGGGGCAGGGTGCCGGGGGAGGGGCACGAGCCGGGGGCCTGGGATGGGGGACCGTGAGGTGCAGACTCACTGTGCCTCTGCGGGAACATAGAACAGTGAATGCACGACCCACATCCCACTCTGACCCCGAGGGTAGGTCAGAGCCCCCACCTTCCCCAGAGACTCTGATCCTGAGCGAGGGAGAACAGCTGCTGTCTCAGGGCTGAGACCCCCGTGTTCCCAGAATGGCCCTACTCTTCCAAAAGAGACACGGCGGGGATGACGGCTGTGATGCTTTCCCGGGAGGGGCAGCCGGGCGCCCTGCCCTCCTGGGAAGGTGAGCTGCCTGGCCCCAGCACGATGAGAACAGGTAAGTCCCATGTGACCCCAGCGTGAAGCCCTGTTGTCCAGAAACCCTTCCAGCCGGCTTCAGATGGCTCGACAAGAATAGGAAGTCACAGATGGGGCCACAATTTCTGTCCCTGGGAGACCCCTGAAGGGCATCGGGGGCCCCCACTGGGAGGACTGGATGGTTTGGTTTGCAGAAGCTTGGCATCTGTCTGGGTGAGACAAGCCAGCCCCGGGGCCCTGTCACTGGCCAACCCAGGCCTTCCGCCCAGAATTAGGGAGCAGCTGGGTGCTGCTGGCATCGGGGTGCAGCTAGTATGGGGGTGCTGGTTGTATCAGGGAGCAGCTAGTGTCGGGGTGCACCTGGTGTTGGCTGTAGCCGGGCACTGTCTGATGGGTGACGGGAACAGCGTCCCTCCCAGGGCACTGCAATGCTCGCTGGAATCATTAAGTACCATCCTGCCCAGAGACGGCATCTGGGAGCCCCTGGGACAGCCCCGGGGGGCACGTGCTGCCTCAGCTCCCGCCCTGGAGCAAGAAGCCTGCGCCGGACAACATATAAACAGATGGGTGTGGCAGTGTGCCAATAAAACTTTATTTATAAAAACAGGTGCAGGGCCGTGGGTCACCATTGGCTGACCCCTGCCTCAGAGCAACAAGGGAAGGCTCCTGGCCCCGGGTGAGACACTAGAACAGGGGCCCCGACCCCGGACGACCCAGCAGCTGGGACTCCTGTGGACCAGATGAGCTGTCCCATTTGATCTGCTCTGTGCTGGATCAAAGCAGCACAATCTCCTCGTCTCCCCTGCCTGGGGCATCGTGGCGACGACCGCAGCCACGTCTCCCGTCTCCCCCTCTCCCAGCCTCAGAGACGGCGCTGCTCTGCTCTCCTGGGTTTTGCCTTAGATGACCAGAAGACGGAAGAGGCCACAGTTCTGCCTGGAGCAGATGGGAGGTCGAGCCGCCCTCTGAGCTCACGGGGGTCATTTCCGCCAGGGGGGAATGTACAGGGGGCTTCAGCACATGCAGAAGAGTTGGCCGTCCCGGCGGCCTGGACAGGAATACCGTAGAAAAGGCACGTGATTTGGAGCTGGAGTTGGCTTCAGGGTCTGTGCTCCTGGTGGGGTGGCCGGTCCCTGCCTCTGCCTCCGGAGTGCACAGGAAGGCCCCCGCTGTCCCAGGGACACGGCCTGCGGGGAGCCGAGGCGAGGTCCCAGCCAGGGATGGCGCTGGGCATGGCCAGGGCCCTTTGGGTTCCAGTGGTGCGGTAGGCGGGGATGGGCCTGAGTCCTGGCACCCGACCCAGCGGGTGAGCCCGACGCCTTCCCCAGGTCCTCAGGGTCTGCGTCAGGGGAGGGGTGCGGGGTGGGACTGGCAGTCACTGCCGCCCACGCTTGATCCAGTTTCTGATGGTCCACTTCTGCCCCGAACACCTCTGTACCACCAGCCGCAGCCCGAAGTTGGCGTCCTTGGACATTTCCACCTCCAGGCACCTGCCGGTGTCCCGGCTCACGATGGGGCCACTCTGCGGGGAGGGGGACCAGGTCAGCACGGACGCCCAGGGCTCCCGTCCTGACAGCATCTCAGAAGTGGGCGTGATGACAAGCCCCATGCAGGTCACTGTGAGTGACCGAGACTCTGGGGACTGTCTGTCCCCTGTCCCTCTGTCCCCTCCTGGTCCTCTGTCCTCAGGCATCTTCACCCTATCAGCCATGTCACCTGCCTGCCTTGCTCCTGGGGTCTGAGGAGTGACTAGCACCATGGAGACAGGGCTCCAGAGATGGGGGGCTCCCCCAAGTGCCTCCTACCTCCTGTCATGTCCGATTTGTCCATTGGTCACCCCTGCAGGCATTCTGGTCACCCAGACATCAAAGACTCTGGCCCAAGCCTGAGCACCCCCAAGACTGTACACTATACGTTCTCCACTCCTTTCCAAACAGGTCCTTGTCATCATCCTGACCCCAACCCCGGCCTGCTGGAGACCTCTGACCCTCACTGGCTACGCCCAAAACCATGACAGCTCTTTCTGCAGCCTCTCCCACAATCAGAAGTCCCCAGACGCCAACGCCGAGGGCAGGGTCACCTGACAATGTTTATTTGTCATGGGTCTGCTCGGCGGGACCGATGGCAGAGGGTGTGAGGGGATAAAGTCGGGGGACGGAGACAGGGATGTCTCCCAGAAGACACATGCTGCCCATGGCAGGGAGAGGGGAGGAGCTGGCATGGGCGGGATGGTCGGGGGACGCTGGAAGCTGCTCCCCGGGTCTCAGAGTCCCAAGAGCCTTGCAATGGAGTAGCATGGGCAGAGAGTTCTAGAGAAGCAGGTCAGACACACCGACTCCTCACCCCAGAACCCGGCAATGTGACCTTTGGTCTGAGCAGCCGTGACTGGTTACGACGAGGTCACACTGGAGCAGGTGGCCCTCCTCCCATGCTGGCGTCCTCACCAGGGGAGAGATTTGGAGGTGAGAGGGGACACGGCGGGAGGAGGGACGGGGCCTGGAGAGGCTGCAGACGCAGGAAGGATCCCCCCAGAGCCCGCAGCAGGAGCACCGCCCTACAGACACCGCGTTTCAGACCTTCTGCTCCACGAAGACGGTGAGAGCGTGCGTGTCTGTGGTCCTTTGCCGCAGGAGCCCCGGGAGACAGCGGGGAATCAGGACACAAGTGGGTTTCAGGGAGAGGGGTCGGGTGCTGCTCAGGGCTGGAGAAAGATGGGGGTTCCAGGTGAGGTCCCGAGAGGACCTGTCCTTGGCTGACTTGGGAGGACACACGGGAGGCCATACCATGGAGGATGAGCCGGGGTGGGGCGGGGGGGGAAGGCGACCTCCGGATGCCCAGAGAAGGACGTGTGGTATGTGGATGGATGGATACGGTTCACGGGGAGCCGAGGGAGGGCAGAGGGCAGGAGGGGCTGTGGAGAGGGCCACCTGGAGGAAGGCCAGCCGGACAGAGAAATATGAGCAGGATTCTGCTCTCAGGCGGCCCAGAGCCACAGGGGGCTGAGAGGCACTGGAAGCCCCCTTCCCTGGGCGCTGGCTGCACCCCGGGGGTCCGTGTGTGGTTCTTACCCAAGCAATATCCCAGCCAGCGGCCGTGCCCACCAGCCCCGGAGGCCGCCTGTGACTGCCCAGCCTGCATATTTGCTCTGGGGGCTGGAATTTCTAACCCAGCGTCCCAGCAGCCCCAGGGCCGGGGAGGGGCTGATTTCAGCAGAACTCGGCCAGGAGCCACGGCGAGGGCGAGGGCTTCTGGATGGGGGTCACCCTGTCCTTTCCATCTAACCCCCCCTCCAGGAGGCCTGAGGAGGCAGGAGTGTGGGGGCAGCCACGATGCTGTGACCAGACCAGTGGGCCCCTGCCCACTGGCTGGCCCGGGGGCCCTGGATCCCGGCAGCCCTGCTGACCTGGGTGAAGTCCCACAGCCGCTGTGCGGGCCGGGCCACGTCCTCGCACTTCTTCAGAGCGGGCACGCGGGTCCTGCCGTCGTCCACCAGGCACTTGGAGTCGGGCAGGAAGGCGGTGGAGCCCAGGGGGCCCAGCTGCAGCAGCCCCTCTGCGCTGTACCGCACCAGCTGAGAGAGGACCGCGGGCAGGGGCCTGGTGTCAGGGAACGGAGGGGGTTCCCTACCAGCCCGCTCACCACAGCTTCCTTGGGGGGCCAGGCCCAGGGGCGCACAGAGAGCCCAGCTGGGATGCCCTCCAGACGGCCCTGCTCCCCTGGCCCCATTCCTTCCCCCAAGATTCCCCTGGCAGGACCGCCTTAGACCCCTTTCCAGAACTATGCTCCGACCCGGCCCCCGGGGCCCGGCCTCTGGGCCCAGAGCAGGAGAATTTCACACACGCCCTTAGGGTGCTCCATCTGCCCTCGAACACCCATGAGGTGAACACTGATTTCCACGTGCAGAGCAACCCCAAGTGCATGCCGTTTGCAAAACACCATGTGAATAACAAGCAAATGTTCGTGAGCTCATGACGGAAACCAGTCCTAGATTCCTGCCATTTCCAGCTGTGTGGCCTTGGGCAAGTCACGTCACCTCTCTGTGTCTGGGATGCTCATCTGTAAGCAGGGGTCCTGACAGCGCCTGCCGGGCAGTGAGGACCCAGGGGACAGGACGCAGGAGTGCTTAGAAGGAGCGCCGGCCCCGCAGACAAGCAGGTGTTAGTGCGCCTCTCCCCTCGCCTTGCCCCGTCCCTCTCTCCCTCCCATACGCCGGCGGCTCCCCACTGGAGTCCTCTGGGAACAGGAGCTGCAACGCTGCCTCCCACCTGCACGCGCCGTAGCAGTGACTGAGACCCCCAGGCCGGGGTCCACAATCTGCCCTGGATCTTTCTGGGGAGTGTGGGAGCATCACGGACGTGCGCTGCCTGACTCCCGAGGCTGGGCGTACACGGTCATGACACGTCTGGTTCTCCTGGGACGCCTGCCCTCAGAACCGGGCAGCCTGGGGAGAGGCCACATGGGAGGGTCCGAGGCCCCCCTGAGCTGATGGCCAGCACGGCTCGCCAGCCGGGTGAGCGCCAGCCGGTGCTGCACGAGCCCAAACTGCACGTGTGTGAGCCATGTCTAGCGGGGTCTCTCAGGCCACGTGGTTTGTGGCATCTCCTCTCTCACCGCAGGACTGGGATGAACCTCAGTCCACCTGGTCACCTCCCGTGGCTGCTTGTTGGGTGTGTTCAGAGACACCCAGCAGCAAGTGGTCCCTCACGTGGGGTGCCAGCCAGAGAATCGTCCATGGTGTCTGACAAGCCCAGGAGACTGGATTTCCTCCCGGAGGCCATGTTTCACTCCCGACGGGTGATTCTGTCTTCAGTTTCAATGGGAGAGGCCGAGCGGGGGTCCTGGGACGAGGCTGCGGGAGGTGGGGGGGGCAGCCACCCTCTGCTCCCGCGTCACAGTCTTGGCCCTCACACCCGTGATGCACCACCGGGCGGGCCGTGTGGACGGGGCAGCTTCTCAGTGTGGGGGCTGGCACTGGTCCCTGCGGGTTTCCACTGGGTGGACATCCCTGGGCGAGGCTCAGCCCGAGGGAGTGCTTGGAAGGGAGCCGAGGTCATTTGGGGGAAGTGCTCTGGGGCTTGATTTAAACAACACCCACGCTCGTTAAGAAGTGTCGCCTTTATCAGCAGGGGATTGGCTGGGACCAGAGTCCTGGCTCCACATGGGGGGGCTGCCCATCAGCGTCACCCGAGCTCTGAAGACCACCTGCCCCCGCGCCCCTAGTTCCACGGGCCTGGGGTCTGGACGTCGGTGCAGACATTCTTAAAGTCCCCCGCACTGGGGAGGAGCTCAGTCAGTAAGAAGCAGCGGTAACCCTTCTTCCAAGTAACACTTCCAGGTTCCGTCCACACCACAGGCCTGACAAGGACCAATACTGCCCCGTCTGAAGGATGGGGACTGAGGCAAGCAATGTGATGCGAGCTGCCCAAGGCCTGTTTGGCACCAGAAGCCCTGCTCTTAATCTACCCGGGGCGGGGGTCTCCCTGCGTGTCCCCACACCGCCCCCGAGAGCCCGCTCACAGCCTGCCGCACCCCTACCTGGGAGGACATCCCGTGGCAGGGGTAGAGGATGGCGCGGTCATCGTCTTCTGCTCCCTGGTCCAGGCAGTAGCCGCTGGCTTTGCTGTTTCTCACCTACAGCCAGAAACCGAAGGAGAAACCCCATGGTTGGGGGGGGGGGGGTCCCAGAGGCCAGGGCAAGGCCACCCCGTCCCCACTCGGGGCAGAGGGGCCGGCTGGGTGGCCAGCACCTCGGGAAAGTGTGAGCTGAAGGAATGGCTAGGCCAGCCAGGACTGTCCACCCCCAGGATCCCTTCTCCCAGCCTCGCGCTGAGCGCTAGCCCAGGGCCGGTGTGCACGCGTTCCTTCCACACAGGGTGGGGGGCTTGGGTTCCCCTGGAACAGCGGGAGCCCCGAGGGAAGGGAGGCCGCCCTCCCCGCCAGCACAGACCAGGGTGACAGTGGTGGTGGGGGGGGCAGCGCCCTCTCACCAGCTCGGAAGAGACCTGTGTGTGCCGGTGCACGTGAGTCTCCGTGCAGCCCATGTACCTGTGCCCGCGCGTGCGTGTTGTTTGCACTTACACGCCTGCACTGTGGCTTCCGAACGCGACCACGTTTACGTGAGTGCGTCAGGGCGTCCGTCCGAGGGGCACGTGACAGGTGGTCTGCACGTCTCAGCGTACAGGCAGAAACCGTTGGGTTTGTGGACACGAGTGAGGCTGTATCAGTCGCTGTGTGTGTGCACACGAGCAAAACTGTGCAAACGTGTACTTTCACGTCTGTGCACTTGTACACACGTGCGTACAGATTCTAACGTACTCGTGTTTCCACAGGCATGCGAGTGAATATGTGCACACTCGTGTGTTTGTGCACACGCGCGTGTAAATGCGTCTCCGCACCTTCTGTGTGCACGTACACGGCTGTGAGCCTGGCTGCTCCTCTGCTCGGCGCCAGGTACGTGTGAACGTGCCCGCGCACGCTGCCGTCTAGGCCCGTGAGCGCGCACGTGGGTACGGGTGAGGGTGCGGGCTGCGGGGCCCTCCCGGTGGAGGCGGTACCTCTCCGTACGTGAGGGTGTCGTTGTAGGTCCTCATCTCCGGGTACACGTTCTCCAGGTACCACTGGAAGCTGCGGCATTTCAGCCGCTGGCGCAGGGCCAACCGCTCGGACACGTCCCCGAAGTCCACCCCTGGATTCTGGAAGGTGGGAAGTGAGGCAGGAAGGGAGCTGGCGCTGCTGAGTCCCCACGACCCAGGTCTCCGCCTAAGACGGGGGAGCAGCCCCACCCCTCTGGGCGTGACTAGGGGGGTCCTCCTGCCCCTCCCCCAGGACCCTTGGAGGTCCAGCGCGGCTGTTCCAGATGGGAAGGGCCTGCTTCTCCAGCCTGCCTGCTCCGCCCCAGTCTGGACAGGTGGCCCCTGGCGGTGGGCTGGCTTGTCCATAACCTGCACACTCCAAACAAAAGACCTGCCCTTGGCCCAGCCCTGGGAGGTGACCTCTAAGCCCTTGGAACATCCTGCCTGATTAAAGTGTTTTTGGTGACCTGGGATCTGAGCGGGACGGTCTAGGCTGCAGGGTAAAGTATGGGGGGCTTGGGGTCGTGGTGGGCTGTCAGCTTGCCTTCTGCAGTGGCTAGAGACTAAGGTCAGCCCCGTGGGAGGCTGGCCATGTGTAGGTGGACGAGCCCTCAGGAGAAACTGAGGCTCTGGTGGGTGTCCCGGGTTGGTGGCATGCCGTGCACAGTGTCACACGGCCTCACGCGAGAGGTGAGTGCTCTCTGTCCGCCTCCGGGCGGTCTGTATCCCTCACTGCAAGAACCCGTAACTCTGAGCACAACAGCTTTGCTGAGTTCCGGGTCCTTCTAGCCCAACGCTGAACCTGAGGGTGGCCTTGAGGCCCTTGATGCCACGATGGGCACCAAGCCCTTTGTGGGTGTGAGCGGGTTTGAGCAAGCGCCTTCCCCTGGCCAGGGGGCCCACGGCTCCACTATCGACTGTGGACAGCCAGCCAGGCCAGGCGGGAAGGTGTGCTGCCCTCGGGAGCCCCTCTCCCCTCACCTGCGTGGTGGGCAAGGCCACAGAGAAGCCCCTCCCAGCCTTCACATGAGGATGGGTGAGTCGTGGGCGTGCAAGGTCCCACAGAGGGCCCTGAGAATGAGATGTGGGAGGGCATCTGCCAGGCGCTGGCTGGGAGCCCCTCACGCATGCAGCCTGCAGGCCCACGGGGACAGCGCCCAGGTTCCCCTTCTAGTAGTAATGGGGACGTTTCCGGAATCAGTTCCCTTGGCAGACATTGAGGCTTTACGAGAGCCGGTGAGCCTTCCTTCCGTGTCGGATAAACGTGTGTGCGTGTTTCCATGGCGTTCCTCATCGGCTGGAAACGCCTTGTGTGGGGAAGGAGGGGGCTTGAGGGGCCCCTGCTCCCTCCTCAGAGGGGTCCTGGGAGCCGGGGCCCAGCCTGGTGCTCCAGCAGCGTTACCCAAACGCCGGGCACGTCCTGCCAGGGAGCGGAGCACTGGTTTAGGTGCAGAGAGAAGTGCACATAACAGATGTAAGTGCTGCCTGGGTATCTTCTCTACATGTCTGAAGCTCTGTGTGTTGACAGGTGAGCACACGGACAGGCGCACAGCTGTGCGCACGGTCTGACTCGAGACTGAGCTCTTACTGTGGGCTGATGTTAAAATCGTTTCCAGGAAGCGTGCACCCGGGGGACCTGGAGCCCCGCACCCCCCCGTGGCCGGGGAAGCAGCATGCGAGTGAAGGCTGGTTCCTGAGCGGGTGTGGTGGTGGGGCGCCCGGCGGCCTGGACAGTGCCCCACCCAAGGGGCCTCTGCACCTGCTCTCATTACTGTCATGGAGGCCGGGAGCGGGTCTTCTAAATGCCCAAGAAAAGCCAGAATGTGGGCTATTTATGGAAATTAGTTAATCACAAAGGAAATAAAAAACACAAATGGCAGCTCCTAACTAGGTGTGGGTCAAACCGCATGGACGGGAACCAAAGCGGCAGGGAACACCCCAGGGGTCCGCGGCAGGGGAGGGGTAAACCGACTGCATCCTGTCCACACCCTGGAATGTGAGTCGGCCACGGAAAGGCAGAGGCGCTGATGTCCGCGACAACTGGACGGACCTTGAGAACGGGGTGCATGGCATAGGAGCCCGCACAACAGGGGGACACTGTCGCATTCTGTTCACGGGAGGCGTCCCGAACACGCACACCCAAAGACGGCCGGCTCGTGGTTGCTGAGGCCTGGGGAGTCAGCCGCCCCTTGGGCACAGCGACTCTTTTCGGGGTGCTGTCTGGGGAACTAGGTGGTGCGGGTGGTTGTGGGGCTCTGCGGGTGTGCTCAGCACCGGGGACGGCCCACTTTAAAAAGGCCGAAGGGCTGGACTTTCTATCCCGTGTATCTGACCACGGAACCCAAGCCGACCCCACGCACGTCGTGGGCGCTGGCGGGCAGTGAGCACCCCGGAACCGGCCACGCGGCGGACGCGCTGCCTTGCCCACACATTTGTGGGTGCAGTTCTTGGTGGGCGGGGTCGGCGCAGTGCGCAGAAGTGGGGAAGAGCCAACCCTCACTTGCGGCCATCGGCAGCACCTTTTGCCAGCAAAAACTCCACCCAAAAAGCGTGGGGCTCCTGACTGGCTGGGCCGGCATTCGGGGAGCCCTCTCCCAGACCGCCCCGCTCTGGGCAGGGGTGGCCCCAGGCTGCTGTCGGGTGCGCCTGCGCCCCGGCCTGGCTCGGCCCCGCCCCCGCGGCCCCGCCCTCCCCGGCTCCCCAGCTGCGCCGCTTACGGTCATGGGGATGTTCCAGGCCATGTACACGTGGGACTTGAAGCTGTCCATCCACACCTCGGCTGCCCGCAGGGCGTTGCGCTTGGCGTAGTAGTCGATGTCATTGTTGTAGGGCTTCTTGGTGCGCTCGATGTGGGCCACGCGGGAGCAGGGCAGCACCTCCATGCTGCCGCCGCACTGCCACACCTGTGGGGGACACGTGGCTGCTGGGTGGCCGGCGCCCCTGCTCACAGGCCCCAGGACACACCTTCCAGAGGACCCGGCCTGGGGTTTTGTTCCAGGGAAGACAGCCCAAGGGGAGCCATGGCCTCGGGCTAAGTGCCCCCGAGCCCGGGCACATGGCTGCCTCCCCTTTGGGGTTTCCTACCAAATTTCATCCCCCCAGAGCCTGCCTGGTGCAGGGGGCCTGGCCCCGGGGGCTTACACACCAGCAGCTGCCCCCCAGCCGGTAGGACAAACCTGCAATCTAATCTGTAAAGAGCACACCCCCGACCCAGCACTTACCACACAAGCGCTTGGTCAGGCGCCCCAAACACACACGATCTGAGGCTAAAGAAAGCGGCCTACAGCTGCCTCCTCAAAGACAAAATCCCCCAAAGACCCTCAACCACGATCCCCTTCCATGCGTGCCCTGGTCTGTCTTGTCTCAGGGCACGGCCTGACCATCCTGACACCCTTCTGGGGCTGCCCTTCCTCACTACATGACAGCGGGTCCCTGCCTCCTCCTGTGCCCAACTTCCCGTTCGTTCGAGAAGCAGAGGAAAGGGGGAATCTCACAGCTGAGGATTGGGGGCCCTCCCGACACCACCACAGCCGGAACAAGTCATATCTGGGCAGTCAGACGCCCTGCATGGAGCGGGGGGGGGGGGGGTCTGGGCTCGCCGAGGCATGCATTCCCAGCACACAGCCACCACCGGCTCCCCCTGCCGGGCTCCCAGCCTGCCCGGGGACCACCCCTCTGCAGCCCCTGCACAGAGCCCGGGGGCAGCTCCTTCACCATGACGAGTGGCCTACACTGTGTCCTGCTTCCACAGCCTGCCTCCGGGAGGACACGGGGGCTTCCGTGCAGCCAGCCTGGGGGGACTTCCACCACTTCTGCTCACGAGCCCCCGGCCGGACTGCCAGGAGGCTGGAAACGCAGGTGCACCCGTGGTGAGCCAGGAATCTTCCAGAAGGCAAACACGGAGGCGCGATAGTGGGAGGCCTGCAGCCTTGCAGGGACAGCACCGTGCTTCCTGCACAGCTCCTGCGGCCGCCACCACCGCGGGTCTCTGGAGGGGCCGCCACACCTCAGCTGCTGTCCCTTCCCTGTGCTCCCAGGGCTCCCCACCCTCGAGGCACTCTCCCTCTGCCCTCCCTGCCCCGCCCCCAGGGCCTGTGCACCAGCTCCTCCCTCTGGGGGAACGCCCTCCCCAGATCTCTGAGCCAGGCCGCTGCAAGCCTTCGCCGCGATGCCACCCCTTCGTGGTTCCCTCCTCACCCTCCCATCTGAAGGTGCAGCCCCTCAGACCTCCTCGCTGCGCTGGTCTGTCCATCCCACTAACGTGTGAGCTCCAGGACCACCGCCCTGCCTGCCACACTCAGAACACAGCCCATACACGGCCGACGCTCAGGAAACAGTTGTTCCAGGAGTGAATGAATCCCTCTTGGGAATTTGTTAGCAGCTGCTAGCCCCGCGGTGCCTGGCAGGACTTCCCACAGGACCTGGGCGGCCAGTATGGTAGCCACAGACACGTGTGGCCACCGCGCCCTTGAAATGTGGCTGCCGTGGCCGTGGAGCCGGCGTCTTTACCTTATTAGATGTTAATTACTTTGGAATTGATTCATGCAGCCGCGTGTGGCTAGCGCAGCCACGGGACAGGATGGCTGGAAAGGCCTTGCCCGTTCTGGCTCAGCGGCCTCAAGCTTTAGTCACGTGAGGACGGCTCGTGGGGCTTCGTGGGGGAGTTCAGGACCCCTTCAGATCGCCATCCCTTTCTCGGGTAAAATTGGCCTCGGAGGGAGGGAAGGGTGCCGTGGCAGGATGCTGCGTGGCCACCGACCCAGGACAGAGTGTGCGGGAAGTAAGCAGGTGAGCTTGGTCCGGGGGTTCTGGGCATCACCGTGCGGGCAAGTTCTGTGCGGGCAGGAGTGAGGCAGGGTCAGTGCGGGCATTTCTACTTGGTGGTGATGGCGCCATGGCTCCAGACCCTGACTCAAGTCGCATCACAGACCTCACGCCCCCCCCCCCCCCGCGGCTAGAGGGGGCCATGGCAGACCGTTCTGGCCAATGAGATGAAAGCAGAAGTCCCAGGGTGGGGCTTTAGGAAAGCTATGATTTATGGACACGCGGTCTGGAGGGCTGGCAACAATCTTGTGGCCATGAGGCAACACACATGAGGCTCGAGGTCTATACCCTAAGGACGGCGGATGGAAAGTTAGAGCTTATCAGCCGTGTGCTTTGTGAGAGGCCAGGATCCCCATTCGGTCCAGCCCCCTTAGCGGGTTTTCTGTTGCGGAGGAAGCTGGACTAGGGAGTGGTGCTGGGAGGTACAGTGGGGGTTAACTTCGTTCTCATGACCGAGGCACCGAGCGGTCACGAGATGGGTCCAAGGACACACAGCGGCTTCCTGGGGGGAGGAGGGGCAGGGAGCCGGAACTACTGCATGACCCCCAAAGCTGCCTCTTCACCCAGAGCGGAAGGGCACAGTCACAGGAGATGAATGTGACTGTCACACCCTCCCCATGCCTCAGCCACTAATTATCTCAATCAACTGGGTTAATTGGCACCCAAACAGCAAGAGCAAACACGAAGGGGGGACCAGGTGTCAGGTCTGCAGGCAGCTGCTCAGGGGCGGGGGACGCCCTGGGCCCCCCCAGGGCAGAGCTCCTCGGACGCCGGAGCCGGTGTCTGAAGGGGGTTCCGGAGCTGTCCTCTGCCCTCGCAGGCGAGACCTACTCCTTGAACACCCGACCCTGTGACGTGTCAGCACAGGAGCCGGGGAGCGGCTGCTCCGGGTACGGAGGTCAGCCTGCGCTCACCGCCACGGCGGGGCAGCGTGAGCCCACGGAGCCGGCACTGAGCACCGTGGGGGCCCGGCCGTCACAGCTGCCCGCACGCCCGCGCGTGCCCAACACCCCCGCCAGCAAGGGCCCGGTCTCTGCTCACTTCTCCGAGCTCCCCGTGCCACCGCCATGATCAAACAGACACTTTTGTGCCGTGCCCCCTCTTCGAAGGGCAGCGCTTCCGCCGCAGGAAGGGGCCTCTTCAGAGACTGTGGGGAGGACGCGCCGTGACTCTCAAGGCCTCCCAAGTTGGCCCCACGCAGCATCACCGTGGTCTCAGCAGGGGACGGAGAGGAGTAGGGGTCCAGACGCCTGCTCCCCTGACTCACAGTAGAGCCCGCGGGCCTCACCACCTCTCTGGGAAGACGGGGTGGAAACGCAGGTCACAGGCCACCAGCTCTGGCCAAAGGGAACTCCTGACGGTGCTGCGGGAGGGGGGTCCACGGGAGGACCGGCTGGTGTCGAAGCTGGAGAGGGGCAGAGCGCGGCAGCTCCTGGACACTCAGAGCAGCCTGGGCCTGGAGCAGGGCAGACGGTCAGGCCCCCGGTCCCCCTCCACCGGAATCTGCATTGTCACCTTGCAGAGAGCCGTGGGGAGGGAACACTGCACGGGCCAAGCTCCCATTCACGTCCCAACTCCCCACAGCTTGGGCCACAAAAGCAGGCCAGCCCAGCAGCCCTGGAAATGCAGTTCTACCAGGACTGTTCAGGAGGCAAGGTGGCCCCCGCGGGGGTGTGCAGAAGAGGGGGTTGATTCTGGGGTGCTCAGCCGGACACGGCCATGACGTCATGATGGCTCGTTCGGGGGGGCCGGTCCTGCGTTGCACGGACAGGGCGGGCTGGGAGGAGCCTTCTGTGTCTGTGGGTCCACCGCCCGCAGAGGGTCAGGGCTCAGGAGGGAAGACGGGAGCTGGACCCAGGTATTAACCACGTCTTTCACTATCTGTATCTGACGCTTTGACATTTGGGGCCTCGCTGCCCCTGGAGGGGCTGCCCCTCCTGGGACTAGCCGATTCCTGGGGGGCTCCTTTGTGCAAACCACCCAGCCCCCTCTGTCCCCACCTCCGACCCTGAGCAATGCTGCCACCTCCCCGAATGCCCCGCATAGTCTGGCGTGTCCCTCCTCTGGGCCCACGAGGAACACACTCTTCTCGGTGGCTGCGGAGTCCTCACACGCCGGCCTCACCACACCTGAGTAACGACGGGGCGGGCAGCTGCCCGGGGACTCGGACCGACCGTAGGGCCACAGGCCCCATTCCCCCAGCGGCCGCCCCTACCGCTACTCCACGGCTGCGGTGGGGGAGGGAGAGTCTGGCCTCCGGGCAAAATCAGAGTGTGCTCTTCGAGGGAGAGGAAGCCGACAGCCAAGGAGCCTGTCCTGGTGTGAAGCAGCCTGTCTGCTCTCCGGTCCGGCCCATGGAGTCGCACTCGGGCAGAAGTGCTGCACAAAGGCCCTGGGATTTGTAGACCCGATGGGACGTAGGCCTGGCGCCTTCCCAGCCAGTGTCAGAACAGAAGCAAGTAGGTTTCATCCGTGACCTGCCCAGGATCCGCACCTCTTTCTCACAGGGTTTGCAGGTGACACAGCAGGGGGTTTCGGGGACAAGAATAATTCCCGGCTCCGGGCCGCGTCACGGTGTATGCAAAGGAAGTCAGCCGAGTTAAGGCTGGGGTGCGTTTCCGTGTGTGCGGACGTGAGCTCGGGCAGGAAGGGTGTTCCGAGCATGGCCCTCAGCTCCTGCTGACACTGTTTCTGCAGTAGCTGCCTGACTGAGAGTGTGCCATAAGCCCTCGTATGGACACGTCCTCCCCACGTCCTCCCTCCACCTGTCCATCCACCATCCGTTTGTTCACCCGTCAAGCCATCCATCCATCCATCCGTCCGTTTACCATCCGTCCATCTATCCACCCACCTGTCCACTCATCCACCCATCCATCCACCCAGCCATCCATCTACCATCCATCCACCTGCATGAGTCCAGACGGCCGGCCTGTCTGTCCAGGCACGGTGTAGGGCTGTACGTCTGTCCAGGCACGGGGCAGGGCTGTACTGCGAAGATGAGGCTATCGAGCGGAGAGGTGAACAGACCCAGCCTCCCGGCCCAGGCCTCCAGACCAGAGGCTGGAGCAGGGACCAGGCCTCCAGCCCCACAGGACATCTCGCCAGGTGCCCAGCCGCCATCTTTCTTCCGGGAGTGCAGAACATCCCCTGCCTCAGACAACCCGGGCTTCACATTCACTCGGAAGAAAACCGTGGTATGACGTCTAGAGACTCTGCATCTGAACGTAACGTAAAACATTTACAATCTGCTCGATGCCCCTCCAGCCTGGGCTCAGTGCAGCCACGGCTCATGTCTTCCTCTTGTCACATGGACCCCCCGCTCTGCGGGAGCGACCCCACTCCAGGGGCAGAATGGCCTGCGCTTAGCTTGAAAGGCAAGCCCCTCTCCCAGGGCTCAGCTGGGCTCGATTCGTGCGTTGTTGGCAGGGAAGCGCCCCTCCCCGGGATGACCTGTGCACACACACATGTTCTAAGACAGCTGCTTCCGTGTTCCGTTCCCGGGGCCAGACCCACGGCAACTTCCGAGCTGGGCTTCCGTTCCAAGCTCCTGCCATTTGTTTCCCTGCACGTGTTGAACGCCCCAAACAAACACAGAGGGAAAAAATGGTTTCCTTGCTTCCAAACGAGTGGATCTCAATGTGTGGTCCCCGGCCCAGCAGCAGCAGCCTTTCTGGGGCACCTCGGAGACGCGGGCGGTCGGCCGCTCAGACCCGCTGAATCAGAAGCTGGGGTGGGCCCGGGCAGCGGTCTGGGTTTCAACAAGGCCTCCAGGGGATTCTGATGTTGGAGTTTGGGGGCAGCTGGGCTGAGCGCGTCTCTGCCCTTCTGCACCTCTGAGCACCCTGGGCGTTGGGCACGATACTCTATCCTGGAGCTCCGTCCCTTGGACACTACTTGAGGGTGGGGCTGCACGTTCTGTCCTCAAGCAGGGATGGGGCTGTGCCTCCTGGGTCGTGCCCCCCAGCCGCCCAGATCCAAGCCCACTGTAGCGGATGAAGCGACAAAGGAGGGGTCCAGTCAACACCATGGGTGAGATCTTCCCTGTCTCCCGAACTTACAGAAACGGGAGGTACGTTATTCAAAAGGTAAAAGCGTATATGGTTCCCCACCATTCAGAAGGAGCAGAGACTGGCTGGTGTGCGTGGGGCTGGAGCTCTGAGTGCACGGCTGGCCAGGGACCGAGTGTGGGGCCCCCGCGTGAGGCCTGGGGCTGGGCTGGGCGCCCCGACCGGCAGAAGCTGCTCCCTGGGCTGTGGTCAGACACAGTGAGCCAGGAGGGAGCAGAGACACACGGCACCTGGAACGAGGTGACTCGTGTGACCGCGGGCCGGGGGGTCTCGGGCCGAAAGCTGAGCCACTCGGTTTCGAGCCGGCCCCATGAGTCCTCATGCCTGGATCTCTCTGCCCTGTTTCTCCCTCCCGGTCCGGTCCCCCAGGCCGGCTTCTGCCCGACCCCGCTGGGCCCTCTGAAGCCACAGCACAGCCCCTGCCTGGCCTCCTCCCACCGCAGGCTGACATTCCCTGCCTGTCTCACTGGGCTGGCTTGACGCCCCCTGCCCCCCGGGGAGGACCCTCGAGGGGCCTCTGCTCTGAGCCTGTGGGGGTCCTCAGGGCTGTGCGCAGACCCTCCTGCCCTCGGCCCAGCTGGGCTTGCTTTGGAAGGAGACAGGAGCAGAGAGTATTTGGGGCTCCGCGCTGCCCCTGCATGGACACCTTGCTGTCCATGTGTCCCTAGCTGGACGCATCCTCTCCAGCACTGTCCTCCACTCCCCCCCACCCAGCCCGAGCCTCGGGGGACAGCAGCCTGGCTCCCTGGCCCCGTGGGAGTCTGCAGCGCGTGCGGACGGCTCCGAGGACCCCCGTGTGCATGCGCACAGGCCCGCAGTGGCCTCCCTGGGGCTCCTGGCGCGGAGCACAGCACACAGAGCCCGCTCCTCGCACGAGTTTCAGGAATCGTTAGCGAAGGAGCCGTATTTAACCATCAACACAGTTGAGAAAGTCGGCATGCTGAAGGATCTGCCAGCGTAACCTCCTGATTCCATTTTTAACACCTATGATTGAAGGTTGACTCTAAATTTTCTATTTAAAATTAGACTGTGTCAGAGAATTAAATAGCATTGCAAACATTTCTGAAACGCTTCGGAGAACCTGAGGTTTGGTAGAAGTTCAATGTGTCGGATACGCTAGAAAGTTCCAAGCACTTGGGGGGGTTTCTGCTGTGGTATCAGACGTTGGAAGTGCTTAAGCAGGAGAGTAAACACATTATATTTGTAAGTGTCATTTTCAAAGGTTCAAGGGAATTTAATTAACTCAAGGCAGGAACGGAGCTGACTGTCGTTTAATGGCATTTACTCTGTTCAACCGAGTTAATCACACATTAACCAAAGAAAAAGGGGCGGTGAGTGTTCTTACTGGATTAGATTTATAACCATAATACTCAGAGCCCCCGGTTTAACTTAAACGCTCAGAGCAAATAGGTTTAGAAACGCATGACTTCAACAAACTGTGTGCCAAGTTCTCAGGACCAGCCTTCAATAGTCTCCGTGGATCAAGGCTCCAGGGGCAAAAGCAAACAAAACCCCCAGAACCCCACACCAACCAGAGCGCAGCCCGGCTCCACTGTGAGCCCACCGCGCCCCAGCCAGGATCCCCCCCACCGGCTCTGCTCCTGGGCGTTTGCGGGGTGCCCGGGGCTGGTTCCCAGGGTGGGCTGCCTGGGCCCGGGGCCTCCGCAGCCCCTGAGAATGTGCTGGAAACGCAGACGCCTGGGCCCCGCCCCCACTGAGTGTAAATCTCTGGGGAGGAGCCCAGGCTGCTGCGTTTTTAGGGAAGCTCTGGGGGATGGAGGTGCAGCCGGAGTCTGAGAACCGAGGCCTGGGCACCGCCCCTGTCCGCTTATGGCTGTCCTGCTGCCCCCGAGTCAGAGTCGCAGACACTTGAGGGCCTCCTGTCCCGGCTGGGCTCAGAGCCAAGTTTAGGGAATCCTGGCCATCGGCTGTGGCTTCGTGGCGCCAAGCACAGCGGGCCCCGAGGCCAGACGCTGCGGCCCATGAGAGAGGAGCCCGTTCCCAAGCCACGTGAGCAGAACCAGCTCATGGCTGGACCCCTGACCAGTTAGACTGGAACGCTGGAGGAAAGCGTCCGTGCCCTCAGGCAGAGCCCTCGGGTGGGAAGGGATGCGGCAGGAGCGCAAAGTGCCGTGGGAGGCAGGGGCGTGGAGACCGGGTCACAACAGCACGCCTGAGCTGAGGGCCCAGCCCGTTCCCTGGAAGCCGCATTGGTTTTCAGGAGTGACGGCCTTGGCCCTGCAGGTCACAGGGAAAGCTCGCCGCCCAGCCCCACCGTGAACACCAGCCTTCAAATGCACCGTCCGCTCCGAATCAAAACCCAATTTCATTTCTTTTCAGAGTAAAATGCTGCACTGAACCATTTTTTCTTGAAGCCACTTCCGCAGAGAGTCAGAGCCCACGCCAGTCCCGTGGTGGGGATGGGAGCCGGGCCTCTGTGACCCCTGGGCTCCAGGTGACAGCCAGGACTTTCAAGGCTACCGCGTCTCCATCGCTACTGGGACCTCTCCTCCTGCCCCGCTGCTCAGGCCAAGTGCTGGCGAGGCAGCTCTGACCTCCCTGAGCCCCACCCCATCCCCCAGCAAACGCAGGGGGCGCTTCCTCAAGAATGAACCCAGACTACGCAGGATCTCACCACCTCCTCCCCGGTCCACGCCACCTCACCTCCCTGCATCGGTCCAGAAGCCCTGGCCTCCCTGCTTCTGTCCTCACTCCCTCCACCCTGGAATGCCAGGGGCCAGAGGGGTGCCTGAAACACAGAAGCCAAGCCTCTGCTCAGGGCCTAGGATGCCTCCCAGCTCCTCAGAGCAGAAGCCGGACCCTCTCCTCCCCGCCCCCCCAGCTCCTGTTGCACACGTGTCTTTGCCTCTGGGGCACATCAGACATGATCCTGCCCCAGGGCCTTTGCACCCGCCATTCCCTCTGCCTGGAACACTGTCCCCTCCCGGATCAACCACAGTCCCCTCGCGTCACCTGGAGGTCTTTCTATAGACGTTCCTTCCGGGTGGAGGCTTCCCTGACTGCTATCCTTAAAACTGCCCCCCTGCACTCCTGCCCCCCCTGCACTCCTGCCCCCCCTGCACTCCTGCCCCCCTGCACTCCTGCCCCCCCTGCACTCCTGCCCCCCTGCACTCCTGCCCCCCCTGCACTCCTGCCCCCCTGCACTCCTGCCCCCCCTGCACTCCTGCCCCCCTGCACTCCTGCCCCCCCTGCACTCCTGCCCCCCCTGCTTCCTTTCTCCCTTTGGTGCCTCTCACTAAGTGAC
The DNA here is from genome assembly GCF_024610735.1 of Ursus americanus. NCBI lineage: Eukaryota > Metazoa > Chordata > Mammalia > Carnivora > Ursidae > Ursus > Ursus americanus. The sequence goes on from NC_142156.1 coordinate 24,825,684, forward strand.
ACATGTTCTCTTCTCACCTCTTCCCTGGAAGGTGAGCTGCAGGGAAGCAGGATCTGAGCCATCTGTTCCCTCTGCAGCTGGAGGCCTGGCGCACCGCCGGCACTCACGGCACGCGGTAAATGAGGCCCAGCTCCCTGCAGGAGACGCGGGCTCTGGGGAAGGGGCTGAAGACGGTCTCCCCCCGCTCTGGCGGGGAGCTGGCTCTCTGAGCGCTTAAGATCTCCAAGGCCGCCTGGTCAGAAGTGTCGAGTTCTGGTTCTGAGGGCTGTCTGGGGCGCTGTCCCTGAGGGGACCTGTGTTCCCAGCCACCGACATTCCCCAAAGCCCTGAGCACTGAAGTGCCCTCCCTGGGGGGCTAGGTCGGACCTCGCCTGCGGGCATCCGAGAGAGAAGGAGCTCTGCCACCCCAGAGTCCCTGATTTGCAACCAAGATTCTTCCAGAACTTTCCATCAGTTCTCCAAGCTGCCAAGTGAGGAAGTTTGAAACCAGGAGGGGCCCCTGGGAAGAGGGTGGGAGGGGTGGGGGCCAAGGCTCGTGGATCTCAGCTCGGGGCCTCCCTTGGGGGGCCCCGGCCCGTGCAGCCCCAAGCCCTCCCCAGCGGGGCCCCAGGGGCCCAGTCCTGCCTGGAACCTTTGCACGAGCTGCCTGCACGCCCACGAGGAGCAGCCATGGGGCCTCCAGTGCCATGACCCCGATCTGCACCCCCGCCTTCCACATCGAACAAGACAACCCTAGAACCGCGTGCACGGCAGGCGGGACAGCTCGAGGGCGGGTGTCCACTGTGGACGCTCAGTTCCCTGTGCCGCGCGAGCAGCTTCGACGTTTCCACACACCCTTCAGCGCCGTGCGCACCGAGAGCGGGCGGCGTTCGCGATGGAGCAGACACGCAGCACCATGCTTTGCTGTGTCCCCCAGTCCCATGTGGCGTGGCTTCTCACGCTGACTCCTCGTTCCCGGGAATGAGCAGCACACAGGCCAACCCGCCCCCACCTCTGACAGGTCTGCACAACCGTTCTCTGGATGGGTCTGGCGGCCCCGCACAGCGCCACTTACCCTCATGCCCAGCTCGATGTTCTCGCCGCCATACACCTCCATGCCCGGGTCCAGCAGCCCAATGTCCCCAAAGTACTCCCGGTCCACCACGAACGAGCAGCCGATCATGGCGGGGGTCCTAGCGGGGAGCAGAGACCGCGCGTGAGCAGGTCACAGGTGCGTGACCCCGAGCCCCAACCTGTGGCAGGTGCTGAGCACAGACCAGGCTGGCGGCCGGGAGAGCCCAGGACTCAGGACAGCTGCTTCTCCGTCTCTAGGACACAGGCGGGCCCCCTCGGGGTCGTCTCTGTATCCTCCAGAGCCTGGGAAAGCACCCAGCACAGGCCCAGTTCAAACGCTAACTAAGGAACATCAACAGAGGACAAAAACCAGCACTCAACTCAGGCAAGTTAGTGTAAGGGATTTTAAAGACATCCGTTTACTTAACGAGTTGTTTGATTGCCCTGAACATCATTTCCCAAGCTTGCGTCACTTGCCTTCCTCCTTCATCATTTTGTCCTATCTGTATGCCAGGAGTCAGGGCTGCACTGGGCCGTGGCATAGGTTGTGCACTGCTCGACACTATGGACCCTCATTGATATCGGGCTCTTTCTGCATGACACACCTTGAAGTTGTAGAGTGCACAACATGTGCAGCTGTAGACCACGGACTGCCACCTGTTCTATTATTCCTGTAATTATCTACACCCACACATTGAAACACCATCAGTGAATCTTGCCTCGTCTGCAGAAACTGTATCTGTGAAATCAAGCATCTATGTGCTAGTTACATTTTTTCTACCACGCATCACAAATCTACCAGTGTGGTGGGTCCCTGGGAAGGGGGCTCACAGAGCGCCAGGAGTATCAGGGCACAATGAGACAGCATCCCTGCGGATGGGATCCTGCATTCACTCACTCATTCATTCACCACGAATTTAGGCAACAGGGAGTGTCTTCTAGGCGGTAAGGATAAAAAGAAAGTCAAAGTGTGTCTCTAGCAAGAAGGAGGCACAGTCTAGACACCGTAAGGAAGCAGGACCTCGAAGCTTTGATGGAAGATTTTGCCTCAAAACAAAGACAAAGCCGATCTGCTTGTAGGCTGACGTGCTGGGGTCTTTGAAGCCCAGAGAGGAGCCAGCAAAGGCCTCCCCGAAGGCCCCAGCGCCGCTCTGGCACCGAGGTGAAGGCTGAAGCTGCTCCCTCCTCCTCCTGCTACTTCTGCAGAGACTACATCCTTCTTCACCAAAACAACAGCAAAAATGGGTCTCAATCACTATTTAAGAGAAGCACTTCTGCTCCGTGAGTGGGAAGTCAGAAGTAAATGCCCATCGGTTGTCCAAGAAAAACAGAGGCATTAAAAACGATTATCGTTTTATTTGTGCAAAGATTCAATTTGCTCTGTCATTAGATTTTGGCCACAAATCTAACAGTAACGAAACTTTAATGCCGCCTTGACTTTTAATAGCACGTGTTTGACAGGTTAGGTTATAATTCACAGACGCACAACAGACACTCTCTCATTTTCTTCACAGCGATGAAAAATCTCAGGGTAATCTCTGGTGAATCAAAGTGCCGCTCTCCCGCCAAGTCTATTACAGCGGTAATGATTTTTTTATTATCGCTCAGAGTTCCAAAATAAACTTAAAATACACGCACGCGGTGGTGGGAGCGGAATCAGCTGCTGCGGGTTTATTTGCATGAGAAACTCTTGCTGTGATTACAGAACGCAGCCGGGCTCGGGCTGCTGTGGCGGAGGGGTTCTCGGGGTCCGGGGGAGACGCCGTCGTGGGGCATCCCGACATCCGGGCTGTTGTGTGACACGCGCAGCCCACGGCCGGGGGCCCCACCGAGGCTCCTGCCTTGTAACAGACGTGCAGACATGCGCAGACACACGGACACACACTCTGAGCCTCGTAACTCTGGAGCCCCACATGGGGGGCGCTGATAAAAGGAAGACCCCAAATGCACCCTTGGGCCTTTAGGAGACCGACAAGGTCCTGGTGAGCCAGCCTGCTGCGGCATCGGGCACGCGCTCAGGGGTGCGGCCAGGCACACGCTCAGTGAGTGAGCGCGTGGCCAGGCACAGCTCAGTCCGCTGGCCGCCATTCTGCGCGTACGCCAGGCCAGTGAGGGTGGGACCGGCCCTCTCGGAAAGGTTGAAGCCGCGGCTGCACAGCCAGAAGTACCCCGTGTGCCCTGAGAGCTCTTGAGGGTGGCGAGGGCCGGCCCGGCTCTGAGCCCACGGGCCGTGTGGCCTTCCCTGCGCTCGGCTGCTCCGCCGGCACCGCGAGGGCAGGACGCGGCGTCCCTCCAGGACTGCCCGCGGCCCGTGAACACCAACAGCAGCGAGTGTCCGCAGCCTGGGAGCCTTGGCTAGGACTGCTGTCGCCGACCCCACCGCGGGCGCCTGTCCCGGGCGCTAAGCCAGAGCGGCCTGCGCGCCCAGAGGTCGGCTTGGAGGCCATCCGCGCAGAGGCTGGAGTGACTCTGGGTGACGGGACAGGACCAGCCACCGAGCCCGTGGCTGTGGGGACCACCCAGCACCCCCAGGATCACCTCGCAGAAGACGGGCGAGAAAGTCGGAAAGTAAACGGTCACTGCTCCCCCGCGGGGACTAGAGAAGCCGCGCCGTGTGCGCCTGGAAGTGCGTCCGCGTCTGTGCACAGATGTGTGTGTATCTGTGTGTGTGTGTGTGCGCGTGTGCAGGTGTGGGTGTAAGTGTCTGTGTGTGAGATTCGGGCCCTCCCCACACTCCGACTGTGGGAGGGGCAAGGTGCTGGGAGGGGGCCCTCAGGCGGGCCTGAAGGTCTCCCTTCCTGGAGGCTTGTCCTGGGCCGCCGTGCCCGCTGGAAGCCAGCTCACACCCACAGGACCCTCACCGTCCCCTGGACACACGGGTGGGACCCGGCGCCGGGCCTGGGAACAGGAGCACCAGCCCAGCCACGAGCCCGTGGGACACGCGCGGGTTCCAGCGCCACGGCCGGCGTACCGTGCAGCCCCGCATGCCGGCTGGGCTGACACCCTTCCCCGGAAGTCCCGGCCACATCATTCCCGGCCGCTCTTCCCTCTTCCTTGAGCTTCAAGCACAATGAACGGCAAGAGAGTTTCCTCAAGCAAACCTTCGAACGCCAGCCTCCCCCGGCACGGCTTCCCATGTACAAGCGAGTCCTTCAGAGAAGGGTAGCAGCTCTTCCCAGCTGCGATGCGGGAGGGGAGAGATCGCGGAGCACTGTCCAGGAGAGACCCGCGTGGACCCGCACCGACCCACTGCGGGGCCCGGGGAAGCAATCTGTCCAGTGGGGGTGGGTCGTACGACCTCCAAGAGCACCTTCTGCTGGGAGCCCGGCACAGGGTGTCTTCCGAACGGTCTGCCCGGCGGGCGGTGGTGGGAAGTCCTGTCCAGGCGGGGGGCCGGAGGGTGTCCTCCCGGTGAGGACAAGGACGAGGGGCAACGGGCTTCAAGGCTGCTCGCTGGCCTGGCTCAGCCCAGGGCTCCGAACTTCAGTGTGTGACCCCAGCCACTGGAGAACCCACCTGACCCACCACCGTGGGCCCGAGCAAAGCCCCCGTCCCGTCCCCCCCCCCCCCCCCCGCCGTCTGCCTGGAGGCCCGCGTGACACCGGGTCTCCAGGAATTAGTGCCAGCTCAAAGCCAGCATCCGGCACCCCGGAAAGCCGGTCATTTCTCCGACCTGCACCCCTCGCCGGCCCAGCCCCACAGTCCTGAGTCTCACCCGTGTTGTTACATGGACGACAGTTTGTCCCTTCGGCTCCACGAACTGCGCTGAAAGCCGGGCAGATGTCCCTCGGCCTCTCCGTGCACACGTGATCGACATCCGGGCGTTTCCATGGCTGAGAACGGTGCGGCCGCTGTGAGTGTCCGCGTGAGTTTCCATGTGGACACAGGCTTCCACGGTTTCCAGGCCGATGGCCGCGGGGCAGCGCACCGGGTGGGACGTGCTGGTACCTTTAGGAGAAACCGCCAAACGTTCTCCCGAAGAAGTGTTGCCAGGTCTGCCTCCGGGCTTGTGTGGGAGCTCTGACTGCCCGCGTTCTCAGCAGCGCCCGGCGTGGCCCTCCCAACGGCCCGGGCTCCTCCTGGCGGCCACGTGGGCGCTTCCCTCCCGGCGGAGGCCGGCATCTCCGTGATGTGCTGGCCGCGTCCGTCTCCTTCATCTCCCTCGGTGTCACGTCTGGTTAGAGCTTCACCGTGTTTCACTTGGAGTTTTGGGGTCAGGCTTTCCGACAGCTCTGAGGTCGTACCAGCGAGGAGCAAAGTGTGAGACAAGACAGTCGGGCCAGAAAATCCTGCTTCCCACGCAGCCGGGGCGTCCAGAGCTTGCCAAAAATTCAGGTGCTTCCCCGGGGTCTCTGACCTCACGGACTCCTGAAGCGGGAAACACTAGGAGCTTTGCTCCTAACGAGGGATTGTCGAGTGCATTCTGAATGAAGAATACCTTTCAAGCTGCCACTCCGTGCTCCGAGCGCGCCCGGGGGCCCGGCGGTCCATTTCTGGGCGTGGATGGCTCTGCGCCCTGTTTCGACTGCAAAGGCCCCAGAGCCCCAGCTCCTGCTCCCTGCGGAGCATCGGGGCCTGTCTCTGAGGACGTGGCCGCTGGGACGGTGCAGGGCCCCGAGGCGGCTGCCGGTCCAGCTCCTGGGGACTCTGAGTCTCACAGTTCAGAGCAGCCCTCTGTGCTGGCAACGCTGTTTTCCTCAAAATCCGTGAGGTGCAGGGCTCGGGCCGAGCTATTCACCCCAGTGTCTGCTGACTTCACGGCTGGATGTCCAGGCTGCTCCTTGCCAGCAGAGGCTGGGTGCTTGGGAGCCCCCGCAAGGCCCTCCTGGGGGACAGAGCTTGCAAAAGCACATGACACACGGCCTTGGCGGCTCCCGGGCACAGTGACCTGTTTCAGCGGGATTTTGGCAGAGACCCACCAGTTTGGACAGAGTAGGGGCGGGCAGCTCCCAGCCCCTGAAATCTCAGGCCCCTGTAGGGGGCCCCCGGGGGTCAGCAGGAGACAGGCTCCTGCGGCTGCACCCCCAGGACCTAGTTATGAAGCCCGGATTCCCAGGCTCAGCAGATGGGGGTGGGGCTGCCAAGTGCAGCCTGGAGCTGATGACGGACACGGGTCAGCAGGCGGCAGAGGACCTGGGGGTGACGGGGAGCGGTGGGGACTGTGGCCGCTGGAGGCCCACGCCTGTTAAGACACAGCCCTTCTCAGCTCCGGCCGTGTGGGCCTTCCCACCTCCCAAGAGGTGCAGGAATCTGCGTATTTTAACACGTAAAAATCTCTGTTTCCATGTTTAGGAACTGACTTAAATAAATCCGTGCATTGGGGGACAGCTGTGGGGTCTCTGTCCGCAGCCCTGTTGGCCTCATGGTCCCTCTGCCCACGCCTGCGGCTCCCGCGGGGCGGCTCCGTGTCTGTGTCTCGTGGCCTCCCACCGGCTGTCTCCCTCACGCTCTCTCTCTGGTTTCCCGTCCTCTGTCCGTGTCTGCTTCTCTTTCCCTGGCTCCTCCTTTCTGCTCGTCCGGCTCTGTCTCCCTCCTTCTGTCCCCCCTTGACCCGGTCACCGGTCAGGCCGCACGCTGGGGCCTGGCCCCAAGCCCCACCCCTCCCACCGGAACCCCCCACCCCAGTCCTGCTCCGGCCCCCAGCTGCAGCGGCCCCGCCCAAGCCCATGGGGCCTCACCTGATGGGCGCGGCCTCGTCGCCGCGGTCCAGCCAGTCCTGCGGCGGGATGATGTACATGCACCAGAGGCCCCAGTTGTAGCCGTGGGCCGCGCTTGCGTATTGCTGCACCTCGAACGTGTCGTACTTGATGTTGTCGATGGCCGGCAGGACGATGCGCCGGCGGTCCTCCCGGATCCGCGACAGCGCGGGTTCAGCCCTGCGGGGGGCGCAGCCTGTGAGGAAGGGCAGGGGTGCGGGGACCCCCAGCCTGCGCCCCGGGGAGGGTGACGTCAGGAACACCCCCCCCCCAGCCGGCTGGCCCGCAGGGCAAGGGCGTCGGCCCCAGGAGCCCAGGGCGAGTCGGGTCGCAGACCTGCCCAGCCTGGGGCCTCGCCCTCCCCTTCCTGCAGCAGCCCACGCCGATGCCTGCCTGACCCTAGGGACAGAAACACCATCTGGGCCCCGTCTGACGCCCCCCGAAAGGCGGCCTCTGCCGCTGCCCTGCTTCACGGCTCGGCCCCTCCCTCCGCCGGCTCCCCTCCCTGCCCCTCCTTCCTGCTCCTGTGGAACGTAGGCTTAGAGGCACTCATTTGAGCACCAATTAGGTGCCACGCCCTGCTCTAACCAACTGGGATACATTCATAAATTAAAAAAAAATCCATGCCTCAGAGAGCTTAGGATCTGTTGGAAGGACGAGAGAGGCTACGGGGTACTGTGGTGCAGTGTGCAACCTACACAGCAGTACAGGTGGCCCTGAGACAGTGGGGGGCAGACACGAACACGTGAGGCAGGTATGTCAGAAGGGGGCACGTACCGTGCGGGAAAGAGAGCGAGGTAAGGTTGACTCGGGGTGGCAGTTTTAAATAGGGTATCACTGTAGATTGCCCTGGGCAATGAGCGGGAGGAGGTGGGGGGCCAGCGGGTGTCAGGGGGATGGGCGCGGGCAGTGCTGAGGCCCTGGGATGTGAGCCTGGAGAAGTGGGGGCACATACACGGTGAGGCCAGAGAGCAGAGGGACCCGAGGACGCGGGCTCTCGGGTGACCTCTTTGGGCAGCAGTGTGACTGCAGATGGTGAGGGATTCCCCGGGGAAGCAGGTGCGGCTTCGCCCTTGCACGCGGCCCCATCTCCCGCGAGGACCAGACACCACCAGAAGCCCGGCCTCTGAGCTGGAGTTCAGCTGTGGTCATGGGCCGCCTGCTGCCTGGGGGGCCGGGGCGGGAGCTGCAGCGAGGGCAGGAAGGGCCAGGACACAGCTCAGGGGGGCCGCTTGCGGGGGCAGGTCCTCCGGTCCCACCTGGAGACATCTGCAGCACACCCCGTCCTCTTTCCCGTCCCGCTGAGTGACAGCCTGGTATTTACCTGCCTTTCAGCTTCGCGAGGAGGATTAATTAATTACTGTCAGCAAAGCGCCTGAGAAGAAGAGCCTCCATAAACGCCACATCTGCTAATGAGGCGGCATCTTTGTGGAGGCCACTCTGGGGGGAGGGCTCTTTGCAGGCGGATAACTGGGTTTTCAGTCGTGAAAATCAAAGTTACCCTGGTTCAAAATTGCATCTGGGGTGACTGACCCGCGGCTCTCCCAGATGGCTTCCAAATGCCTGAGGGAGCTTACGATACAGTAGAGGGAGGAACGGCGGGCTACCAAGTGTGGTTGTGCAGTGCGCAACCTACACAACCCTGTGGAGGGACCCTGGTGGGGGGCAGGTAGTGACTTGTAATGAAGGACAGAAGGTGATACACATCGTGGGAGAAGAAGGGCTGTCTCACGACAGCGGAAGAGCAGAGAGAAACGGGGGCCAGGACGGGAAGTCAAGCAGAAGAAACTCGCGTCTCTGCCAACCGAGCAGGGACAGAACCAACGCTTGTGACAAGTGCGTGGTCCTGGGGTGGCTGAGACGCTCCAGGAGGGGGAAGGAGAAGGCTCCACTTGCCTAGGAGACGCCAAGCCCCTGCCAGAGCCAGCGGTAGCTGGCGGAAAACCATGACCTTGGAGACCCCGGGACGCCGGCCCCCTGTGGACCAGCTGGGGACACGGGAACCATGCACGGTGGGGCTGGTCCAGCCTAACCACGCAGACTCAGGACTGCGCCCAGCCCAACAGTCCCAGTCGGCACGGCCACCGCCGACCTCGTTTCCCGCGGCTGGTATCCCAGGGAATGTCTTACATTGGGCTTTGCAGCGTTTAAAAACATGCGTTGGGAGATCTGATACAAAAATCGTGAGTTTTAGTTTCTATTGAAATGGGGCAAGCCGCCACCGTGGGCCGACATCTCCCTGCGGCTCAGCGGGCAGGCGCTGCGGGCTGCCCTGTTCACTGCAGACCCACACACTGCAGGTTTAACCTCAGGGTCTTGAGAGCAGAGCATCCGGGCTTACGCGGGCAGCCCCCAAATCCAGTGACAAGGACCCTCCCAAGAAAGAGAGGAGGAGAGTCACGGACACGCGGGGGAGAAGCCGTGTGAGGACAGAGGCTGCAGGGCTGTGGCCACAGCCCAGGGACGTCACGAACCCCGGAGGCTGGAGGACACAGCGACGGGCACCTCCGGGGGGTGTGGCTCGGCTGACACCTGTGTCCCCTCAGTGGACTTCAGGCCCCAGGATGGACAGAGCAGTTTCTGCTGTTTAGAGCCGCCCAGATTCTGTGGTTCAGAGCCGCGGGACACTGATACGTGGGGTCAACCCTCCCTCTGCCCACGGGCCTCTCCCCATGTGCACGCTCATGTGTCCGAGGCGTCCCCTCAGCTCCCAGGCTACCTCAAACCAGGCTGTCCCCGGGGGCCTGGTCTGCAATCCCGGGGACGTACTGATCTGACCCCGAGGGCCTGGAGCCAGGCGCCCGTGGGGACTTCTCGGATGTCACTCATGCAGTCCTGGCAACAGCCCCCACCCCGTGCACGCTTCCAGCATCCCACTGGAATACGAGGGATGGGCGTGCCTCGCCCTCCCCTGCCTGCACCACGCTGGCAAGCTGGACATCCCGCCGTGACTCGCTCCCTTACCGAGGGCGTTCCCGCGGGATCGTGGCCCCCACCCCCACCCGGCCTCCATGTATCCCTCTCTCATCTGCACAGCGCACCCCCACACGCAGCCACCAGAGAAGTTAAGGGAACAGCCGGCGCTTTCCAGAAAACTCTGAAGCACGTCCTACTCTGAGGACATGGGTGCACCCCTGCCTCTGACAGCGGGGTCTGGACAAAGGTGCCAGGACCAGCCCTGGGCCTGACACTCCCGGGGGACCCGGCCTCCCCCTTGACCGGGGATAACGTGCAGGACAACTGACAGCATTCTTAAAGCCGCACTGGCTGCTTCGGAGCTGGACGAGGGCTGCAGGTGCCCCGGCTCTGTCCCTGGCACGCACGAGGACCCCGGGGCACCAGGCTGCGCTTCCGGCACACAGACCTGCGCTTCCTGCCAGCCCCCGGGGGCTGCTGGGGCCACTAGCCAGGAGGCCACACGGAGCCTGCAGGGCAAGCACGAGGCCAGCGCTGGAGCCCCAGCCTTCCTGTTGGGGTGCAGGGCGCGGGGGTCACACCTGTAGGTCATCCTGCACACCTGCTCCTGAGTTACCGCGGGCATCCCCGCCACTCCCTGGCCATGCCCCCTGCAAACGCCTCGTTAGAGGCCCACTGCGCCCCTGCACGGTGGACAAGAGGGCGCCACAGGACAAGAAACGGCTTCCAGCTGGTGCTGGGGGCCCTGTGGGCGACACCCGCACACTGCTGTGTGCTCCCTGGTCTGAGGCCACACCCACATGCTCGTTCTGGGCTGTGACCTGCCGGACGCAACATCCCGCGGTCTGCGCCTCCGTAGCGGCTTCTGGCGCAGCAGCCGGGGGTGGAGAAGCCCCAGGCAGGACTGGGCTGCCCTCAGATGCCCCAGGCCCATCTTCTGCGGGATCCCGCAGGAAGTCCCCAAAGCCAACCCCCCCAGCACTACCCCCCGCGTCCCGCTCTCACCAGCCCATGCCGAACTCCACGTGGGCGTCGAAGAAGCCGACCACAGGGGCCGTGGCCGCCTTCCAGCCCTGCAGCCGCGCCCGGATCAGGCCTTCCCGCCGGTGGTTGCGGACGATCTTCACCAGGCCCGGGTACCGCCGGTTCACATACTGGTCCAGGCTGTCCTTGAGCTCCACTGCAGCGGACACAGAGACGCCTCAGCACGCTGGCCCCGGGAGGGCCCCGAGGTCACCCCGGGTCGGTGTGGGCAGGCTGGGGCACTGCGTGCCCCGGGCCCCTACTCCACGGCCAGCCGTTGAAGAGCACCTGCGGTGGCCGGACGTGCTTCAAGGGGCTGGGGACCATGGGCGACAAGACCCCACCCCGTGAAGCTGGCCCACTGGTCGGGGGGGGGGGGAACGACAGACAGAAACCAGCCAAACGGGGCTGACTGGACAGAGGTACGTGTCACAAACACAGGAGAACGGGGACCGAGTTCTCCACTGTGAAGAGGAAGGAGTCCACACACAGACACGTGGGCGAGCACACGTGGTCGGGCCACGCCGTGGGGTCTTCAGCCGTGATACCTGCTACAACACGCATGAACCCTGAGGACAGATGCTGCGTGATCCCACTTCTCTGCGGCCCTGAGAGGAGCCCCCTTCAGAGACGGCGGGTGGGGTGGGGGCGCGTTTAGCGGGGACAGACCTCCAGTTTGGGAAGATGGAAAGTTCTGGAGACGGATGGTGGGGACGGCCGCACAACAGTGTGCACGCGCTTCACACCCCTGAACGGTGCACTCACGGTTTAAGTGGCTAATTTTACGTTATGAGAATTTCAGCTCCATAAATTACTAAAAACTTGAGAAAGGCCCAGGCGAAAATCCAGGAGGGACCTGAGGAAGCTCCCCCAGGCTGAACGTGCACCAAACAAGCACGTTACAGCAGATTAGGGCCGGCGGAGAAGAGAGGACGGCGGGGTCTCTCCAGGCAGCTGGGCAGGGCCTCCCCCTGTGACCCGCCTGCAGAAGCCACCTGTCCCCTGGGCCCAGGGACGGCAGCCGGTCTTTCCCCGGAACAGCGTCCAGCCCCATCCTGCCCTTTCTGGGGAAGGTGGCCACCCGATCCTCGCTCCTTTCACAGGGTCAGCTCGGGGCCCTGCAGTGTGGACATTCAGACCAACCCTGGGTTGGACGCGGCACCTCCTGCCCTCGGAGGGCTCCGAGGTGTCCCCCAAATTTCCTGCACTTGCCTCCCTCCTGAGGTGCAGAGGAGAGGCCAGCATGATGGGTCCACGGGACCTCAGCCGGGGGGCCGCCCGTGGTGGGTTCAGGCTCCCGGGTCTGCCTCTGGACCCCTGGCAGGGGCCTCGAGCCCTCTGCACCTGGTGGGCATGGGACGTGTGCGGGGAGGCCCCCTGGGGCCCGGGGTCCCCGCAGTGAGTGCCGGCCCAGCTCTCCGACAGCAGACCCTCACTGGAGCCCATGCCTCTGTCACTGGTAAGAGGCAAGAGGTGTGATCAACAGACAGGGGAACTCAGCCTGCCCGGGCTTTTCTGGGCGACACCTGTGGGGGATGAATAGCGCCCCCAAATTCAAGTCCACCCACAGCCTCGGAACGGGACCTTATTTCAAAGTAGGGTCTCCGTGGATGTAACCGATTAAGAATCTTGCGATGAAATCCTCCTGGATTTAGGGTGTCCCTCATCCAACAACAGGTGTCCGTACAAGAGGAGGCATACAGGGGGGCGGCCACATGAAGGCAAGGCAGAAGTGGAGGGACGCACCACCAGCCGGAGCACAAAGGGCGCAGCAGTCCCCAGAGCCGGGAGAGGCGGGGAGGACGCTGTCCTGGGGCCTCCCGGGCGTGCGGCCTGGCCCAACCTGACTCAGGGCTCCGCCCCCAGCTCCAGCATGCTTGCACTACTGGGGGGCCCCACTGGCCCCCACTCACCGCTGTCGCTGTTGTCGTCCACCAGGATGACCTCTTTGAGGAGCCGCGAGGGCGTGCGGTTGACCACGCTGTGCACGGAGCGCAGGATGACGGACAGGGCCTCGTTGACAAAGATGAAGACCACGGAGATCTGGGGCAGGTCGGCAGCATGGGTCATCTGTCTGCACCTGCAGGAGACCCGGTTCGCGGTCAGCGGTCAGCAGTCAGCGTGGACCCCTCAGCCGGTTCTAAATCTTACACCCAATAGAAGAGCAACGAGGCCGTGACGCAGTGATTACATCCGTCAGAAGCTGCGGGCTCCTGTGCTCCAAGCCTCAGCCCGCTGCGTCCTTGCGGAAAGTCAGGGAATGGTGGTCATATCAGGTTGTGGCCCGGTGGTGGGCAGGGCCCAGCCCTGAGCCCAGCGCTGTCAACACCTGGTTCCAACTGCAGTGGGGGTGCAGTGGGGGGCTGTGGAGGTGACATCTACAATGAACCCTACACCGCAGGTGTTGCCCCAAAAGTGAAACCCGGGTAGTGGGTGATGGGCTGCGGTGGGCTGCGGGCCAAAGTCAGCTGAGGGCTGTCGCAATGGACGCAAAGTCTGCAGGGACGGCCTTGTCATCGGGGCTGAAGGTAACAGCCTCGGCCAGACCTAAGGACTTAGGGGCACGAGGGGGGGACGTGTGGTTCTCCCAGGGGTCTCATTGAGGAGGCTGGGCGTGGGGGCTGGGCGTGGGGGCGAGGGGCCTCCAGTTCTTCAATGTAATTAAATGATGTGTGTTTGCTAATGAGCCTGCAGAGGGCAACGGGCTGTTGGTGCAATAACGTGATGGAATAAATTTACCAGGGGGCAAAGGGAGATGAACAGGAACTTAGCAAATGGTCAAAAATAAGGTGACAAAAAACAGCAAAGATGAGTAAAGGAAATACAAAGATACACGTGGAGGAGCCCAGCCACACACGTCTGCTGCCACAATAAACGTAAACACACCAAATCTCTCCTTAAGATGGCAGAGGCCACTCGACTCAGCTAGACACGCACGCTCTCACACCCACACACTCACACACACCCCTCCTCTGGAGTGAGTGCAGCTGGGGTTTGAACGCAAGCCATCAGCTGTGCCCGAGGCCAGGTGCTGCCCTAGCAAAGGCGGGAGAGCGCCAGCGAGCCCCTCCTAGCCCACAGTGTGCTAGGGGCTGCGTGCGAGGGTCTCCGCCCTCACTGCAGCACACGGACAAGAACAGTGGGCACGGCAGCGTGATTTCAGAGGAAGGGGCAGAGGCCGGGACAAAACAGGGCCATGGGTGGGGACCCGGGGGCCGTCTCCAGGCCAGGCAGCCAGGCAGGACCCCTGAGCAACCTGGCAGTGAGTTCAGCCCTGTCCTGCTCCGCGTGGCCGCAGAACAAACACCACAGATGGGGCGGCCTAAGCCGCTGTGTGTGGCCCTCACAGTCTGGAGGCAGGAAGTCCAGACCCAGGGGCAGCGGGGCCAGCTCCTCCCGAGGCTTCCCCTCGGTGTGCAGATGCTGTCTTCCCACCTTCCCACTGGGTCCTCAGTGGTCGTGCCCTGTGCGTGTCCGCGCCCTGCTCTGCTCTCCGCGGGGACTCAGTTGTTGGGGACAGGCCCACCCAGGTGACCCCACTCCACCTGTCACCTCTGTAAGGCCCTGCCTCCCCACACGGTCACATCCTGAGGTGCTGGGGGTCAGGGCTCCCGTGTATGAACTTGGGGGGACATAGCTCAGCCTGTAACAGACCCAAAGGACAGAGGAACCAGCCATGTGTAGGACAGGGGGACAAGGAACTAGCAGGTGGGGTGTGCTGGGCATGATGAGATACTGGCCGTGCTGGCCAGGCGGGATATGGGGGTGTGGTGGGCAGTGGAGGGCAGCGTGCCCCCGCCTCGGTGGACAATCAGCCCCTTTCCGCCCCCCACATGAGGACACATGCGCTGCTGGCCTCCCCCCTCCCCTCAGCTGTGGCCGTGAGTTCTGGGGATTTATTACCGCATGGCATTGGAGGTGGCGGCAGCTGGGCACGGCGGCCCCTGCGAAGTGCCTGTTCTCATGACCTTCCACGTGATGTGGGCGTTCTTGCCAGGTCACCTGCGCTTCACCCTAGCGGCCATGGCAGGCGCTCACCTTGGAGACGCGCTGCCTTCACCGGAAGGAAAATGCTCTTACTCCAAGTTCACGCCCCTGCTGGCTGCTGACAGACACAGAGCTAGCTCCCAGGCAGCCAGCCATTCTGGGGAGAGCACAAGGCTCCCAGGCAAGCAGGGCCATAGAACCTTCCAGATACACTCTCCCTTCTCTGCTCCGCGGGTCCCTCGGGCAGTAACAATGTGAGTGATGCAGGGGATTCACTGGCTGGCCTCTGTGAGAAGTCCAGGGGTGTGTGACTTCAGGCCCGCTGGGCCGGGGGCTCCCAGGATGTTGGCAGGACCCAGCGCCTCTCCTTGCTCCACGCCGTCCTCGGGCTGGGAGATGCTCCGGGGAGAACAGTCCAGTTCCCGGACAGGTGGGAAAACACCCCACCTTGGGGTGTCTCCTTGGCTCTGATTGGACGGTGCGCCCTGCCTTGGACCAATCACCGTGGCCCGAGGAGATGGGGCGCTCCGATTGGCTTACACTTAGATTACGACACTTCTTGAGTCCTGGAGTCGGGAAGGGGCTTCGCCAGGACAACGGCCAAGGACCGGCAGCTGGTTGCAGGGAAGACAGGGACCCTGACCCCCCAGCCCCACACTGGGGCCTCTGTCCCCCAACTTTCCTTCTGTGCTCCTGGCACGGATAAGGGTGCCTGCTGTGCTAATGAGTGTTCGAGGGGCCTTCCACTCTGAAGACTCCTCCCTTGGCTGCGGGTTGGAAGGTGCCGCCCTCCCCCACAAGGGAGCCCGCGAATACGACCCTCGGAAACAGGGACTTTGCAGACGTCCGTATGTCCCAGATCTCAAAGTGAGCATGCTGGGCTTCGGGTGGCCCCAACTCCAACAGGCGCCCGTAGGGAGAGAGGCAGAGGGAGATCTGAGTCAGGGCCGGGTCTGTGGCTGGACCTGGGCGAGGCCAGCACAGGCAGCACCATCCCAAGGCCGACTGGCATGGTCTCGACTAAGGCTCTTCAGGCACCTGTTCCCTCAGGCAGATCCGAGAACTGGAAGAAATGCCAGGTCCAGGGGCTTCTTCCGGCTGACCGTCCATCCCATTCTTCTCTGATGGGAGCAACCAGGAACAAGGGGCGCTGGGGGGTCGTACTGAGTGGGGTGGGGGCTACACCCCAGAGAGAGTGAGGCGCAGGGACACAGGGCCGGGGTCAGACGTGGTCTCTGCTCAAACACCGGGGGGACCAAGGAGCAAGTAGGGTGCCGCCAGAGAGAGCTGCAGCTGACTAGTGCCCCAAGGGCCACGGAGTGAAACCGTCCATATGGAACTCACGGGAGAGGCAGGACGCAGGCGAGGAGTCCGCAGGGAGCCCGTGTCGGGGGCACCAATCCCTGGGCCCAGACAACATGCCCCCTAGTCCTAACGGACAAAGCAGGCTGGTCTTCCCAGCTCAGCTCTCCACAGCCTGGACACACGTTTTGCTGGGTTAGATCAGTTCTCTGAATAATTTAAGCCCGATCTACTTCATGAATTTTGTTCTGAGAGCCCAGATTCCATGCTGGACCCTCTGTGCCGAGGCACTCACCGGATAATCCCTCTGTCTTTCCATCTCTGCCTTAGAAACCACGGTCTGGAAGGAATTCTTCACACGGAGTGATGTTGCTTCTTAAGATTCTACTCACTGAGTGCCTCCAGCAAGAGTAAGTCCCACTCGGGGACGAGAAAATCGACAGGGTCACGTCTGTTATAGGATCTGGTGCTGTCCAGACAGCCTTTGTAAAAACAGTGCATCAACCGTGGTCACCACGATTGTAAAATACAGGATAGATTACTACAGAGCTTGGCAAACATGGCCGTGTGTAACTCTGGGTGTGAGAGAGTAAGCTGGCTTCAACTCCGTGCCAGGCTGTCCCCTCCCTGAGCCCAGTAACACCCACGTGTGTCTGAGCGTGGCTGGTGGGGGGAGACAGCTTGGGGACAGCTTAGGGGGACAGCCTATGGGGGGACAGCCGGGGGGGAGCACGGCTGCGGGACAGCGTATGGGGGTGGGGCACAGCTGTGGAGACAACGGGGTGGGGGCACAGTTCTGAGGACACACGGGGGGAACAGTCTGGGGGGGGCATGGCTGTAGGCAGAGCCTGGAGGGGCAGCTGTGGAGACAGTCCGGGGGACACAGGAGTGATATAAACAAAGGGGTGCTGGTTTCTGTGTGTGTGCACTTTGGAGACGTGGTTTGGGGCGGCTGGAGGCTGGGCTGTTAGCGGCCAGGCCCTTCGGCCTCGTCACTGTGCCGAGCGTGGGGTCGTCCCCAAGCCTGCCTGTGCGGCAGCCCCAGTTCCATCGCAGGAAGCAGGGAAGGAGGGCACCCCACCAGGCACACGTTCCCCACGTCCACATATGTCCCACCGGTCACGGCTCGACTCCCTGCGAGGGATGCTGGACATGCAGCCTTCATAGGGGCTTGGGCCCAGCTGCATTTGGGGTTCGAGTAGGGAGGAAGAGAGGGAGAAAAGACGGGAGGGTGTGCCTAGGGCAGAAGGGGTGGCCCCGCTGCCCAGGACTGCGTCCCCCAGGGACAGTGGGCTCCTTGCAGGTGGAGGCTGAGCCTTACCCCACACAGCAGGGAAGACCAGGCTGGCTCGGGGCCTCCTTCACATCCCCATACTGGGCGGCCGGGCTGGGCATGCGGTGCTCCCGTGTGAGCCCCGCTCATGGTACAGAGCCCTGGGGACGCAGGTGCCAGTGGGTACAAGCCTCATCCCCAAGACTCTGCCTGCCCTCGCCGGCCCGTCCCCAGGCGCCCGGGCCACTGCGGCACCCCTCAAGGCCGCCCAGGCTGAGCCCCTGTCAACATGGGCCCCCTGGGCAGGACACCACGGACCTGACCGCTGTCCAGGGGCTCGAGCAGGCAGCGGTGAGGGGGCACGCAGACAGTTCTGGGCTTTGGGCACCCTGGTCCACAGCCACGCGGTTCCACGGGCCGACACCTGCAGGCATCACACGGACGAGTGTGGTTGTCCACCTGCTGGGGGACGTTTAGCACTTCGGAGAGCACAGGGCCTTCCTGGGCACAGCTGCTGGGCAGGGTGAGGCCATGTTTCTGCACAGTGGTCACCTGCACCTGACGAGTCACCCCACCGGGACACATGCAGCTTCTAAGTTGTTGGAATTAGAAACAGAGTGATGTATAGGGTTCATTTTGGCCCAGCACAAAACTGCATCAAATAACCTCTTTTACTCATGATGCAATCCCCTTCCCTATTGCAGAAAGTTTGTGTTCAACCCAGGGCAGACGGAAAGGGTTGCTGTTGGGGAAGGCTCGAGGCTAACGAAGAGATAAGAACCTGGCCCCGCTGAAGAATGGAACGTCACCACCGCCTGGGCCACGAGGCAGCATTTCTCCCGGCCTCACGTGTGTCACCTCCCTTCTGCCTCCTGGGGACAGGCCGCGGGTGCTGGGGCGTGGCCACACGTGGCCGCATGGCACCTGAGGCAGGCAGGGCCCCCATCCAGCTCTTACTGCCAGGGGACAAGTTCCTATTGCCGCTGGGCTGTGACTGCTCTCGGGACCGCGTGGCTCAGGGACCCCCCCCCCATTCTCCGTGCCGCCCCCCACCCCCCTGCCCCGTCTCTCGCTCCAGCTTAAGCCAGTTTGAGATGGATCTTCTCCACGTGAGACTGAAGGGGTCCTGACCCAGCACCGGCCCCGGAACACACATCGCCCAAGCTCCTGGTGCGGCAGGAGGACCTTGCCTGGCCACACGGTGAGCTACTCCCGCAGCAGACAGGACAACCGTGGAGCCAGTGGGCTTGGCGCTGGCGCTCACAGCCACCTGTCTGACCGCCGCCCCGTCTCAAGAAGGCTCCGTCTGTGAGAGCTGAGGTTCTCTCGGCAAGGGCTTCACCCTAACCCTGCCCTCCGCCAGGACACAGACGGTCCCAGCTCAGGGCCTCGGCTCCATGGGGGCAGGGAGAGGGCCACCCCCCAACCTGTCAGCTGAATTCTCAGCCAGCCCCGGGAGCTGAGACAGGTGTCCCCACAATCCTGAGAGGCCAGAGACCGAGCAGACCAAACACCACAAGCTCCTGAGAGGAGCAGACAAACATCCCTGCCTCTCACAGCTCACAGGGCAGACGGCCCGGGACACACGAGGAAGGGTCTGCAGGGCCTTCCGGGAACGGTTCCTCTGTTGTTGAGGACAGACAAGATGCAGGAACAATTTGTTCTAGCCTTTCAGGAGGGTGTGGGGATGTGATACTGGGAGCTGCAGCAGCCATGCTGTGACCATGAGGTTGGATGTGGCAGAGCAGAGAACTGGGGAGAGCCGGGGCCCCTGACTGTCAGCCGCTGCCAGATGAACGACTCTGGACCCTGACTGCAGACTGCTGGTTACGTGAGGTCGGGAATCCCTTCACCGTGCGGCCACGTCTAGCTGAGCTGTCAGGATTTTCATCTGACATTGCTGTCACTGACAGAGACCATCCACTCTCTTTAGGGGGTCCCCACTCTTCCCTGGGCTGTCATCCAGCCCAGGGACCTCAAACAGTGTGACGCACGGTCTCAAATAGCTGCGGTGGCCACCGCACTTCCCAAACGGGCCGCAGCAGCAGGCCGCACCCCTGTGCTCCTCTGCGGGGACCCTCCCACCGCAGCCACCTCCCACCCACAGAGCGCGGCGAAGCGAGGCCACATGCCTCTGAGCAGAGTCGTGAAGAGCAGGAAGCCTTTGTTTTGGGGGCCCCGAAGCACCACGGAGGCACCCGACTGCCGCACGGCGGAGCTCTGCTGGGCAGCTGGCGGTCAGCACCCACACGCGCGACAACCCCCAGGCGATGTCAGCCCCGCCACCGCCCCGCCACTGAGCTCCCAGCCATCGAGGGCCCCCGACCTCACACCCCTACTGAGTCCAGAAGGTCCTGCTCAGAGAGGCCACCCCCACGCATCTGAATTCCTGCCTCCGAGTCCATTAACACCGTTAACGATGCAGCCAGCAGCGGGGGACACGCGCTGGGCACACAGTGGGGGCTTCCTGCAGGTGGGCCGGGTGGACGCGTGTGCGTCAGGTCACCACTGGCGGAGAGGGGCTGAGCTTTGTGCAACAGGGCCCCTGGCTCAGACCCGCATTCCCCACCCGGAGCCGGAGCAGCAGGAAATCCACCACAGGACGTTTCTAAGAGGATTTACAAACCCACAGAGGAGCAGGAGTGGTTACGAGGCTCTTGAAAGCCTCTTCCAAGGTCTCGGTCAGAGCACATGGCAGGCACGTCCCGGCTGGCCTCACAGGAAATGGGGCCACGGCAGAGACACTAATGGAAATTTATGGGGACGCCCTTTGTGCAGCTGGAGAAGTACATGCAGGACGGAGAGGCAGCCCCCCCGGGAGAGCGGCGAGCTTCGCCTGCGGACAGCAGGACGCCCATCCATCTCCTGCCAGAGACGCCGGGTCTGGGGCTCAGCGCGGACCCCGGAGGCTGCACCTTCGAAGCCATGACGGATACTTCTGGGAACAGCTGCCGGCGGGTTCTTGGAAGCACGTCGCCCGGGGAGCATTTCTGCCTCTTTGTGGATGTCTTCCTGGCGGCGGCACCTGCCTGCTGTGGGTGACACATTCCCACCCTCGCGGGAACGCCACACAAACACAGAATCCTTGACAAGCGAGGCCTCGGCGGGGCCTTCCCGCTGACCCGGCGGCAGAGGAGGCCGAGGCAGGACGCGGGGGGCAGACCCGTGCAGCAAGCCTCCCGAGTCCACGTGTCCATCCGGGCAGCAAGGCCTCCCAGGAACATATATGTGCGTGCACACACACGCACTCGCACGTGCACGGGTGCACACGTACACGCAGACACGTACACACAACTACGTGCACACACGCGGCATCTCACAGAGGCCCAGGCACGCGCCGCAGAGACACGGCCCAGGAAAGACCCACGCTCGTGTCTGCTCGAGGTGCGGCTTGTGGAGCCAGGGGCGCACACGTACCATGGAGTCACTGGTGTGCGGCCGGCCAGACCCAGACGTGCACGAGCAAAGCAGCTGCGCTGCCCTGTCCCCGCCTCTCTTCACAGACAAGCCCACAGGCCGCGACGCAGCCCTCATCCCCGTTGTGGGGCACGACTCACCTCGCCACCCTTGGACCTCAGAGCAAAGGCTGGCAGAGCCTGGCAGACCACACCCAAACCCGCACACGGGGGAGGCCCCTCCCACACCCCACCTCATCAGACCAGGCGGGTTGTGGGGTTGCGGGGTTGCGGGGTCACTGGCCCGCGTGCCGATGGGCCTGGCCACCACCTCAGCCTGGAGGCCGTCATGCACCTGGTGGAGGGAGCAGGCTGCAGGGGTGGCCGAGGCTGCCATGAGTCCCTGGGCCATCAGAGCCCAGGCGCACAGTCTCCGGGACCCGTGACCTCCAGCCCCTCCAGGCTCTCCCTCGACATCCCTGGGGTCACTGACCCGCCACGGGCCAGGGTCCAGCTCAGCTCAGAGGTCTTCCGTTGGCCGTCAGCCCCCGCAGCTCAGTGGGACCTCTGAGGGTGGACATAGCCCTCGCCCCCGGCAGGCTCCGGAGCTTGGTGTGAAGTGGGCTCTGTCCCCGTCCCAACTAATCCCCACTGCGAGGGAGCCCAGGGACAGGCAGCCCCCACTCTTTCCGTCTGGCTGCAGCAGGCGCGAGCCACCGCCTGCCCAGCCTCACCGGGGACCCCTGCCCTCTCCACAGGCACCTCCTTCCTGGCACAGACTGAGGGCTCCGGCGGGCAGACGGGAAGGGTGTCGCCTGTGAGAACCGACCGCCGGCCCAGAACGCCACTGGGGCTGCAGTTCGGTGCTCCCCAGTGAGTAAAGGAACCAGGCGCCTTTCCCTGAAAACAAGACCCACCTCACCCGCACGCCTCCGTGATGACACCCCGGTTTTCCCATCTCCTCGTCTGAGACACCGGCCTCCTCTGACCCCAGACACAGGAGGCATTGGGAGCCGGGAGCCGGCACGAGGTAATGGACCTCAGCTCCCCCCGCACGCCTTCCCCTCAATCTGACTTATTGGGGCTGAGAGCCAAGCCGCTCGCCACGCAGACAGGTAATATGCACGAACGCTCCGCAAACACGTGGCGGGGGGACATTACTGCACATGATGGAGGACAGGCTCGGGCTGGGCTGCTCGTCTTTATGTCCTGTTTAATTTGGGTTTGCCAGTCTCCCTTCTACTATCCCGTGGGCCAGTCTTCATAATCAAGATCTATGTTATGTGCTTTGTGGCATAATTAAAGCTGCTGCTTCATTAGAAAAGCTACCTACCTCCAGACACAGGGACATCAATAATGTAGCTAATGCAAGAAAGCACGTGAGGACTTCGGCTTGAGAGCGGACAGAATCGTCGGTCGGGCAGGCACACGTGCACACACGCATATACGCACACACGCAAACACACACGTATGCACACGCATGAACACGCAAGCACACACACGGACACGCACGAGCAGACACATGTGTGCGCACGCATCAACATGTGTACACTTACACACGCGGGCACACGTGCGCACACGCATACATGTACACATGCAAACACACGTATGCACGCACATGAACATGCACACACGCAAACACACGCACACATGGACACGCACGCACACGCAAACACACGCACACATGGACACGCACGCACACGCAAACACACGCACACATGGACACGCGCGCGCACATGCACGAGCAGACAGGTGTGCGCACGCATCAACATGCGTACACTTACACATGCGGGCACACGTGCGCACACGTTAACACATACATGAATTGCACACGTAGGCACACATGCCTGCACACTCCCACGTCCCATGTGTGTTTCTAGTGGCTGCACCTGTCAGAATCCAACACAAGACCATTGCTCATTGGACGGGTGGGCTCCACGTGGATTAAAGCCATTTAGGGAATCAAAATCTGAAAGCTGAACACGGGCATAGATGGAACTTGCATTTACGTATTTATTCAGTTGGTCATCCACAGACACTTGCTGAGGGCCTACTAAGCGCCAGGTGTGTCTCCTGACGTGTGGCCACACAAAGGCTCCCACAAACACGTACTAGCGGCACGAACCGAGAGGTCAGCATTCTGCGATGGCCCATCCCAGCCTTCCTCCTGCGGGCTTGTCACCGACAACTGTGTGACGACCTCCAACCCAGCTCCTGGGCACAGCAACCCTGATCTGATCCCCATCACGGCTCCTGGAAGGCCTCTGCGGGCAGTCCTGGGCCAGGGGCTGTGCAGGGGCCGTCAGGTGGGCTGAAATGGGGCCGTGGGGGCTGCAGCAGAGGCTTCAGGACAGGCAGACCACTTCTGTGGAGGCTCACGGGCCAGGCCAGTGCTGGGCTGGGCAGGGTGAGGCCGTGGAAGCCCCACCACTTCACCTCTGCCCTCTATTGGACGACCAGCCACAAAGCCCATCCAATCTCAGGGGAGGGACGTACAGTCCACCCCTTGAGGCAGGGGAGGGGGCAGATTCCAGAAGGCAGTTTCCCTTTCATGTCTGGCTTATGTAGAGAAGATGAGATTCTGGGGGGAAATGCATGGGACACCACAGGGCTCAGCAAACTGTGGCCCATGGGCCCGATCCAGACTTGACCCTTCCTGCCTCAGCTTCCCCGTCTGTGAAATGTGGGCACTATCGGTCCTCGCGGCCTTGCTATGGGGTTGAGTGAGTCCGAGCCTGTTCTGCAGGAGCATTCTGCAGCACACCCGTCTTCGATAAGCCCCAGGGCAATGATCGGGCGCCCCACTCGCTGAGCTGCACAGGGAGTGGGTCTCCCCAGGATGGCTGAGGCCTGCGTTCGAAGCCGAGGTCCCACGCAGGCTGTCCGTGCATGACTAAGCCCCACGACGCCGTCCGCTGGGGGACGACAGTGACAGCAAGTCCAGAGAGGCCCAGGAGCCTGGCGGGACAGCAAGGGCTCGGAAGGGCTTCTCTCTGGTTTCTAGTTTGTCATCCGCACGCGCACTGGGTGGGGGGGGTGTCTGTGCACGTCACAACATCAAAGCCTCCCCGTTTCTTTTTGGGAAAGAAATGGATACAAATAAACATGTAAGAAAATGGAACCCGCATTCCCTGTTCAGGGGGCAGAGAGCTGTGCCCCTTCCAATCAGTGTCTGTAAACCAGGTTTCTATCAATTAAGGTGCATTGTAAGTGTCGGCTCTTTCAGAGTTCGCCCTGATGTCTACTTCTGTAACGTGGCGCTGACAGGGAACTGATCACTCCTGTCCGGTTTTATTTGGGCAGACGGAGCCTTCCTGAAGAGGGGGCCTCTGCCGCACGAGGGAAGGAGGGTGAGGCTCAGTCCTCAAAGGGAAAGCCAGAGGGGCACCTGCGGCTCAGGAAACCCCAGCACAGCGAGATGCCGGAGGAACGCGCTCTGAAGACTCAGGGGTGTGCAGGCATGTGCCAGACGGAGCACGGAGAGCCCGTTAAGAAGCAAGAAACAGGGGTGCCTAGGCAGCTCAGTCAGTTAAGTAAGCATCTGCCTTCAGCTCAGCTCGCAATCCCGGGATCCCAGGATCAAGTCCCATACCAGGCTCCCTGCTCAGTGGGGAGACGGCTTCTCCCTCTCCCTCTCTCCCCAGCTTGTACTGTCTCTCTCAAATAAATAAATAAAATCTCTTAAAAAAAAGAAGAAATGTAATCCAAATGCTTGAACAAAAGATTTAAAAATATATGTGTGTGTGCTAATTTACTACAGAGCCTAGAGAACTTTTCATGTATTTATAATTTACTGCAATGTTGGCTTCAGGAACAGCTGGATCCAGGTGCTCCCGCTATGGCACTGGAACCTGACTCTTCCCCACCTCCCAGCTCTGCCACACCCTGCACTGGGTTTTTCCTTGGGTTCCATGGGCGGGCTGTGGGAACGCCAAGCTTTCCCCCTCGTAATGGTAAGATGGTACAGCCCCCCCAGGTTGCCATTATTGCAGTTTTACTTTGGCTGAAAAGCCTGATTTTTTCCCCAGTGACCTCAGGTAATTCCAACATGCACTCCGATTGGACAGCCCAGACCGTACGACAGCCCTGAGCCAGCGGCTGTGGCTGGTGGACATAATGCTCTAATTGCCTTAACCCTGAGCGACGTGACCCACCCTGCAGCTGGAACTGAAAGTTTCCATGGGTTCCCATGTGGGAAGGGGGAGCTGGCGCCCCAAGAAAGAGAACCAGATTCCAGGGAGGCAAATAACAGCATCCATGGCACACACTCACGTCTGTTCTATAAATGCCGCACTCTGACGCCGGAGGACGCAGCGGGACCGCCAGGACAGCCCTGCCCCAGCCCAGGGCTGGCGATGGCTGGACAGTCAGAGGGCCAGTGCCCTTAACCCCGTGAGCCTAAGGGAGATGGGCACCACTCACTTGACAAGTCACCTACCCTGTGCACAGGAAGGGGTTAACGTGGCAGGTTGGCTTGTCCATAAATACCTGCGCACAGGAAAGGTCTGGCCCCTGCCAGCTCCTGGGAGGCGCCTTCTGAGTCCTCGGGACACCGTGCCTGACAAGAGTGTCATCGGTAACGGGGGGCCTGGGGCCACACGGGAGAGTCTATTCTGCAGTGTGATCTACGCTGGAGCCTGAAACAGTGTCAGCCTGACCTCTGGGGGCTGGGGACCCTGGACAGCGGGGCTGGAGTGGGCCCCCTGTTGCCACAACTCACAGGTGTGGTCACGCGCCCTTGCTGGGAGGGTTCCGTGTGGTCTCGGGGCGCCCCTGGGAGTGGCGGCTGGGAACTCCCGCCTGCTCCCCCGCCCCGCCCTCTGCACTCTTCTCTGCAAGGTTAGCCTGTCCTTCGGCAAACCGCAGCGGGAGTGAAACAGCGCTGCCCAGGGCTGTGAGTGCCTTCCTTGACTCACTGAGCCTGGGTGGTCTTGGGGTCTCTGGAAGGCACCGTGGGTGCCCAGACGCCGGAGCCAGAACTCCACTCCAGCCTCTGAGAGAACCTTATTGAGGTCACCCTCCAAAGGTGAGGGCACACTGGGGAGCGCTCAGAAACTGCCACGCACACTGACACACGTGCATACACAATCCACACGCGTGTGCACAGAGGCACGCTCACGCACACGCTCAGAGCACAGACAGGGCGCGCCCGGAATCTGAGCCACTCAGGCCGTGTCGGCGACTCCATCACATCTAGACGTCACCTGCATTATTCACTTAGCATGTTTCTTCAAATTGGCCTGTTTTATACCTAAATGCATTTTTTACTCAGAAAAGGAATGTTTATTCCATCTCACAAAAGGAAAGCCGGCATCACTCATGCCAGATTGAGGGGACGCATGAAAACAAAACAGTGTTCTCACATGCGGCGTGGGGCTGAGGCCTCAGGAGTGCGGGAGCTCGGGGTCCGCCCGGACAAAGCGGAACGCCTCTGGGATGAAGTCCCAAGAGGAACAGGAGAGGTGGCCTCTCACCTGTGGCTCCGTGCTGTCCAGGGCACAGGCTGCACCGACAGCCGGTCGGAGCACAGGGTGGAGGGAACCCCCGGGGCTAGGCCATGGGGGAGGCGCACTCTGGCAGCCATCGCTCACTCAGCAGACCGCCCCAGGGCACCTCACCCCTCGGTCTGGGGAGGCAGCGCCCTGCCCTCCAAGCAGTGAGTTCCTGCTGCCTGGCCCCGAGGGGCAGCCCACCTGCAAGCGTGCCCCCCCTGTACCACACCCAGGGCACACCTGCTCAGGCTTCCTCCTCCCCGGCTCCCAGGACCACTCCCCAAACACAGCCTCTAAAACACACTCCAAACAATGGCCTCGGGCCCGCAGTCCTGGTTGGCTCCAGGGCCGGCCCCGCCCCCACTGCTGAGAGCACCCCAGGCGCCCAGGGTCCCTGGGGCCGGTGGGGTCTCTGCAGACGGAGCCACAGAGAGGAGCCCGGCCAAGCTGCTGGCCTGGAGGGACTTTACTCAAGTAATGATGTCCACTTAATATGGCATTTTGTTCAAATTTCACCCCCGCCAAGGTACCTAATGAGCTTTCAAACAGGATGCGATGCTCGCAGAGCAGGCCTCCTGAGAGGCCACGAGGCAAGGCCACAGCCAGCGACAGATATGGGGTGGGAGGGCCAGGGGTTCCAGGCCCACGGATGGAAATGGCAGAGAGCTTTAGATGGGGGGGGCGGCAAGCCAGCAGGTGAGCCCTGAGGTCCCAGCGGCAGCACCGGTGTCCCTGTGTCGAGCGGTGACAAGGCACAGCCCTGCTCTCTTAGGCCTGCACACGGCGGTGTGGACAGGACGCCTGCGACCCACCGAAAGCAGAGACACCAGAGGGCAGGACGGTGGCAGGGCAGATGCGATGTGCCTGGGGTGCCTGCCTGCGCAACCGTGCAAACGTGTCCGTGCTCCAGGAGCCCACGGCGCTGGGGGCAGGGCCTGGGGGCGCCTGGGAGGCAGCCGCGTACTCACTTTTTGGGCCTGTAATCCGGGATGGTCCTGTCCAGGGAGATTCGGTCGCTGAGCTGTGCGTTGTACCCATATTCCTCGTACTTGCTCTCTGTCTCCTGGCTGTCCTCACGCAGCGTGGCCGCCATGCCGCCCTGGCCCAGGCCCCCGGGCCCCTCCACCAGGCCAATGGGCTTGGCGAGGCCTGGCGGGAAACAGGAAAGGAAGGTGGTCAGGCAGGCCCCCGCACCCTCCTGCCCTCCCCAGCCTGTCCCCAGCCTTGGCGGCCGCCACTTTCTTCCAAGCCCAACTCTAGAAATTCAAGGAAAGTATATTAATTAAAAATTTTTTTCAATAAAAGGAAGTTAACTTTAAAAATGCAAAGTGGGGCGCCTGGGTGGCACAGTGGTTAAGCATCTGCCTTCAGCTCAGGGCGTGATCCCGGCGTTATGGGATCGAGCCCCACATCAGGCTCCTCCGCTATGAGCCTGCTTCTTCCTCTCCCACTCCCCCTGCTTGTGTTCCCTCTCTCGCTGGCTGTCTCTATCTCTGTCAAATAAATAAATAAAATCTTAAAAAAAATAAATAAATAAAAATGCAAAGTAATTGCCCACCTGCTCCCCGACCCTTGTGCTGTTGGTCTTTCTGACGTCACTGCACGCACACAGGGGGACGCTACCTGGAGCGTGTGGCCGCAGCCTCCTGGGAGCCCCAGAGCTCCCGACAAAGAGGGCATGGAGGCGCCCCGGACGGCGGAGAGGGACGGAGCCGACCTGGGAGACCAGGCTGGAGAAGAGGCCTGTGCGCACGCGGCTACCTGGGAAGGCCAGGCCTGGGGTTTGTTCTTCCGGAACGTTCTTCTAAGTGGCCACGTGTGCCAGAGAGGAGCGCAGCTGGAGTGGAGACACGCACATGTGGGGGACGGCCCCTGGCTCTCTCTGGGACGGGTGACTCGGGCGTGCTGGCTCTGGGAGTGAGGCCGCGGGGCACCACCATTCAAGCCGCGGAAAGGCGGGAAGGGCTCCGGCTCGGCTGGGCAGTCCCCCAAGTGCTGGCTCCAGGGCACGCGGGCGGGGGGCTCTTCCCTGCGCCAACCGCCCCCTTGGGTTTGTTACAGGAATGAAACAAGGGGGCCACGCAGTAAGGGGCGCAAGCCGAAATCAAGTTGCACGGGCCTCCAGGCTGCACCAGCCCCAGAATAGCCAGCCCCCAGCCTCGCGGACCGGATGTCCCGCCCCGGAACCGCAGGCACCTTCCGTCAGCCTGCGCGGCTGCCCTGCTTACGGCGCCGGCGCAGGAGGAGAGCTCCGGGCGCCTGGACCTCACAGTTTTCTGGAATATTCCATCTTGAGCTGGCAAACCGTGTTGGTATTTATGTAGGACCGAAGGACACACACAGCATGTAAAACTGAAAAATTGCATGACACACAAATTACTTCCGCTTCTTATTTTAATGTTGCAAAAATATATATACAATCACGCTACTTTTAAACGTCCCTGCTGCATTTTCCACTTTGCAAATCTGTAAATAGCCACCTCCCAAAGGCGGATGTGCCCCCGAACCTGAGGGGGCAGCAGTGTCGCGGATCATGGCCAGGCCCCTCAGGGGGCTCCGCTGCCCAAGGTGGGGGCCTGGGGGGGCGGGGAACCCAGGGTGTGGAGGCAGAGGGATCCCTGGAGCGTGGGTCTGGGAGTGGAGCCTGGAGGTTGGTTCCGCAGGTGGGGGGGGGGAGTGGGGGAGGGGGCTGGGGGCGTGAGGGCCTGAGGGTGGGGGCTGGGGCTTGGGGGCTCGAGGGGGGTGGATTCCAGAGGGGGTAGGGTCTGAGGGTAGGGGCGGAGTGCTGGGGGGGCCTGGGGGCATGAGGGCCCTGGGGTGCGGCCCTAGGGGGTTCGGAGGGTGGGGCCTGAGTGTGGGGTCGGGAGGTGGGGGGTGCGGGGTGGAGGCCAGGGTTTGGGGGCAGGGGAGCCCTGGGGCGGGAGCCCCAGGGGATGGGGCTTGAGGGTGGGGACCGTGCGGGGGGGGGGGGGGGACTGGGGGCGTGAGGGCCGGGGGGGGGGGACCCCCGCAGTGGGGTGGAGGGCGGGGCCTGAGGGTTGGTGGACCCCAGGAGTGGGGTGGGCCCGGGGTCCGGGGCGGACAGGGCTGGGCTGGAGGAGAGGGAGGACCCAGCTTGTACGGGGTCAGGCCCCGAAAACTCACGGGGCTGCTTCCTGTCACTGTCGCTTGTAAAAGGGAGACACGCACACGTGAGACACTCCTAACGGTGCGGAGAGCTATGAAAAGGGACGGGACGGGGGGTGTCCTGGGCAAGCCCCAGTCTGCAAAGGACGTGACTTTGCCGGTTGTCCGCACGCGTGGTAGCTTCAGGGTCTGGCTCTGGCTCTGTGGGGGGACTGCCTCCCAGGACGTCCGCAGGGAGCGGGAGGCTCAGTCCGCCGCCCCCCTCCTCCTCCCTCCACTCTTCCCTGCTGCACCTCTATTCTCGGTTGTTCCGGGGTCACCTTTGTGACTTTGGGGGAGCACTTTCGGCTCTATTTCTGGAAGTGTCACTTTAGACAGCGTCTGTCTGCTCCCTAGCGGGTTAAAGGAACGATTAGCCTTCCCCCGGGACTTCTGCTCCGTGGGTATAGGTTTCAGTTATATACATTTTTCAGTTATGGGGACGTGCAAACGTACGGGGATAAGCTAGAGGTTAGTCAGCAACGCTTAAAATTTTGTCACGAAGGTAGACTGTGTGGCAAGTGTTCTTACAACAATAAAAATCTTAAAAATAACACATGGAATTACCCCCAGGAGGACGGAAATAGCTACACCGTAGCTTTCACGTTGTCTGGTATTGTCAAGGTCACTTAGAACAGCTGACTTTGCTCTACAGCCTCGCCCAGCTCCCCATGGCCGGTCTGCAGGTGGGTTCTAAAAGGAGGAGCGAGCCCACCTCACCACCCTGTTGCTGGCTGTGGGGCGAGCATCGGGGGAGCCACGGAGCCCACGCGGCCCAGCCTGACCACACTCACGCCCCTCAGCGGAATGTCCAGGCAGCCTCGCTTGCTCTCCAGACACGATTCATTCCCCAAAATCATGTGCGTTTTGGTTGGCTTTAGGCTTGGATGTTGACTTTCTGTGCACTTTTCCGGGTGGAGAGGTAAGGCTGCTTAGTAACAATATTCATGAAGCACGGGCTTCAGGCACAGGACTGCGGCCAACAGTCACGCCTGGCCACGTCCCGGGCCCGGACAAGAGCCGTGTGCTCAGAGGAGGCCGGCCGATTCCAAGGGGATGGGAGGCAGGAAGCCTGTGACACAGGGCAGCCCACGACGCCAGCGTTCCCTAAAGTCTGAAATTTGCACAAGGGTGTTTCCTCGGTTTGGGTGCTTTTACGGAAAGTGAAAGATGGATGTCCCCGTCAGGAGGGAGCCCCCCAAACATGCATGTGGACAGAGGTGCAGAGGGCAAGGCCCTTGGAGCCCCTTGGTCCAGTTCGAGCCTAGCAGGTGGTCCTGAGTGTCCGGGGGCCAGGCCTTAACCCCAGACTGCTGGTTTGTGGGAGATGGGGTCCCGGGCAGCTTTGGGGTGCTGGGGCCCCTCATCAGCTCTTAGAGACACTCTACTGCTTCTCCTTGGCAGTAATCGTGCTATAAAGTCCCCGAGCATGGACTCCGTTGCCCCCAGGGAGGCATCACCACCGCCAGGCTCTGGTCACCACATTTCCATCAGCCCGCCAATATGCCCCGTGGTTTTCTGTGTGTTTCTGTCAACGTCACCTCACTGAACCTGTTCTGCGGACTCGCTAGCCGGCGGCGTATGGCTCACGTGGGAACCAAGCTTTCGCAACACCCGCGTGTTCTCAGCAAGGCGCAGCCTCCGCCTCCCTGCCCCCGTCCTTCAGCTGCAGGCCTGGGGCCGTTAGAAACAGCGGAACCACGCGAGAAAGAGGTGCAGACAGACCTTGCACGGGACGCTGGCTCAGGTGGGAGCGTTGAGGCACCGCCACGCCTCGTCCACCCCGGGGCCGGCCTCAGACTTCCCGCCACTCCGCCTGCGCCCTCCAACCCCCCGAAGACCACCAGGCACCGACCTGGATATAAACAAACCCAGGAAGCGGGCGGACAACCGACGCAGCACCGCCCGCGGAGTGACCGATTGAGCCGCAGAGCGTGGGCAGCGCCTGGGCCCAGCGGCCACACCCCTGGGACCCACCACCTCGGCGGGGTGGGGCACAACGTCCCTGTTCCCGCCACCGCCCTCGCGGGCTCATCTCTCATTACTCAGGCCACCAAACGGCCCGCAGCCGTGTGGGCTGGCCCTGGGGACCTGGAGGTGTGGAGACGGGGTCTCTGCAGAGGTCATCAGTTAAGACGAGGTCATCATGAATTGGGGTGCGTCCTAACCCGACGACTGCCGTCCTTGTAGGCAGAGGGGATTTTGGATGCAGACGCACGCCAAGAGAAGATGGCCACGTGACCACCCAGACAGAGACTGGAGGGATGTGGCCACCGCCAGCGAACTCGTGGGGCCCCCAGGAGCTGGAGGAAGCTGGAAGCACCCTCCCCCGGGGCCCTGCTCAACCTGGACTTCAGGCATCTGGCGTCCAGACGGTAAAGCAATGAATGTCTGTTGTTTCGGCGGTCGGGAGCGCGGTGCTTTCTCCTGGCGGCCCTGAGAACTGACCGGCAGACCCGCCGCCCACATGGCTGCTCAGACCTGGCCCCACTGCTCAGACTTGCCCCCAGCAGGCTGTGACAACGGGACGGGACGCACGGATGGGAACCGCCCCTCTCGTGGGCCGGCCCTCGGGCCCCTCTGGAGGCAGCTCAAAGCGCAAAGGCCCCCGGGCATCCAGAGCAGGAGGGAGGGGCGGCTTTTCCTGTTCAAAACCCTCCACTTCCTGGTGCGGGGGAGCCCCAGACTCCTCGTTCCACCCTTGAATGAGAAGTGATTTTGAGAACAATGGGGGATTTGCATGCATTAGCTCAGCCTTTGAAACATCCGTCCAGCTGACTTCTCCGGCAATTAAACAGAAGCCACATCTCCTGCTTGTTACCCTGGGACTTCTGGGGGTCACGGGCTGGTTGTGACAGCTGACGGTCATCACACGGGACGCCCGTGTGGCCCTTGGGTCCTACCCCAGTGCTTTTATCTCCGCATTTCACAAGCGGACACCTGAGGCTCACCGAGGCCACACGGCCTCCTACCCACGCGCTTTAAACGTCAAATTACCTCAAAGAAGAATTTTCAGGGGAACCAGTGACGGTCACCAGTTGTACATTTTGACATCGAGGATGTTAATTACAGCCGCCTATTACTTTCAGTACCATTTCACGCTGCGCGCCGGCAACGGTAGGAGGGACAGCCCCTCGCGGAGCGTTTTCACGGAGGCACCTGGTTTGTGAGCGCAAGGCTGTGTGTCCATCACGCGCCTCTGCACCAGGTCCGCGTGCTCTTGGGGGAGCCCCGGGAGCGTGCTGTAGATGGCCACAGGAGGCTCTCGGACACCTGCTCGTGGACACGTGCGCCTCGAGGACACTGCCCCTCTGGGCAGGTCAAGGGGCTCCCCCGATCATGCGGCCACCCCTCCCCAGTCCTTGCCCCCCGCCCCGGTCGGGTTGGGACAAACACCCACAGCCGCGTGGCGTGAGGAGAGGGCAGCTGGCCGTGGAGAATGAGTGTGGCCCGTGGCGGTGATGTGGAAACTAAGGAGAAAGAGAAATTATGACATTCCTTACTACCTGCAGTCCATGGACGAGTCCTGGAAACAGAGTGACCTTCCTCTAGGGACTCGGCCGAGGGCAACAGGCAATCGTAGCCCGACCCCCAGGATCCTGGGAGTCTACGTGAACATATAAAAATCCCTTTGAAACGTTCCTTTATCTCTAAGCCCCCAAGATACACGTTGGCAATCATCCCCCAAGCTTATGACCCACCGATACACACCCGAAGGGTCTCATGACTCAGCTTTTATTAGACGGTAATAAATGACCTTTTCCCAACACTGGCTAGCCCCTCAAGGTCCTGGAAACCTTGCTTCCAAAATTCCTTAGAGATTTCCTTTCTCCCTAACCCCCTCCCAACTTGAGGGTATATACTGGGCCACTCCTCATGACCCTGTGCAGCTCTTTCTGCCCACAGGTCCTGTCCCGTGCTTGAATAAAACCACCTTTTTGCACCGAAGGCTCTCAAGTGTTCTTTCTTGGCCGTGAGCTTCGATCCCATCTTTCCTACATCAACACACCCAGACTGAATACTAGCCCAGGCTGGGCGCATCTGGGGGACCCCTTTTCACATCCGAGAGGGGCCCCACGCCTCTCAAAAACTGAGCTTCCAGCAGGCATTCCGGAACCTTCTTCAGCTGGACAGGAAGCCGTGACGACCAAGCCCTCCCCGGGTCCTCCAGTACCGCGATGCGCTGGACGTGGCGTTGCTCAGGGAGAGGGTCAGGACGGGGTCAGGAGGACGCGCCCACACTCCGTCCTCCCGCTGGAGAAGTCTGTGTTTTGCTTTCCGCTTCCACTTGGAATTACTGCCAGAAGTGTCGTCTCCTCTGTTATTATATACAAGACCGCATCTAATTAATAATTATCTTCCACAGCGTACTATCCCATGGAACGGATGCATAAATATTCGCTTCGCGGGTCCTGCGTGTGTGTACGTTGGTTTGGTGGCTTGTTCGGCTCTAGCTCTCTCCGGGGCCAGCCCCCTCCCGCACCCGGTGTGGTTGTCACCCCCGGTTCCAGCAGACACTTCATCCCGCGGGACACAGTGACTGCCGACGGTGGGCATGTGCCGAGTGGGTCACGTCACCAGCAGAGAGCACCCCTCCTCTGGTATCTCGAGCACCCAGAACAAGGGGCGGGAGGGCCAGCTTTGTCTGCACAAAGGGGTTCCTCCCACTCAGGTGCCCTCCATCCTGGAGCAGGTGGCCCGGAGCTTGGCGGGCTAAGGGAGAGCAGCCCGCGGCGGAGCTTGGGCAGACGGTGGCTCTCCCAGGGGCCCGGCTGGCCCAGGGGTCCTGGTAGAGGCGGCAGAGGTGGGCCCCCGGCTATGGGCTATGGAAAGCGAGTTGTCAGGGTCGGGCACCCACTGCTTCTAGAATGTTCTCTGCTCTGGGGCTCTTGCTTAGTGAGCCGGGTTTGGTTTCAGAGATCCTTGTGGTCGTGGGAGGGGAGCGTGTGCTTTCGCCAAAGGCCTCCGGAAGCCCACAGCCTTTTGCTTCTATGAATGATCATGTGAAGCTCCTGTCACGTGACCCGAGGGAGCGCACGTTCTAATTACGAGAGACAATCTGGAAGCCGTCACAGCGAGGAGGTGGCCGTGTCTGAGATCCGAGAGCTCCTACTCACACGTGGGAACCCGCGGGGCCTGGCCCAGGGCCGGCAGCAGCCCGTCGGGGGTGGACTCGGGTGCTGGGCTGAGGGACTGGGGCCGCTGCCCAGACACCATCACTTGACTTACGAGAACACGGTGGCTGTCCCTCGGTACCTGTGTCGCGGGGCTGGGAGTGGGTGCCCCGTGCTCCAGACCTGACCCAGCCTAAGACAGCAGATCTTCCAGCCTTCAAGAGAAGGCCGCAAGACAGGTGCAGCTCTGAATATCGGCAACTCATTCGTGTTTTCAAAAAAATAGCATTAAGTTAACAAAGAGGGTCTGCCTCTGTCAGCTCGGGGGTGGTAGGCTGCATAATGGCTCCCAAAGATCCTCCTTCAGTGGGGCTTTGCAGATGGGATCACCGCAAGGACCTTGAGAGGCGGCGATGTCCGGGGTCGTCCCAGAGAGACCTACGCGCCATCAGATGCCCTTGAAGCAGAGAGGCGGAGGGAGGTTTGACGCGCAGTCGAGGGGACCACGAGATCTGAAGACAGAGCCCGGATGGAAGGGACGCCTGGGCCCCCAGAAGCTGGAAGGGGCTGGAAGGACCCTCCCTTGCAGGCTCGAGAGAGCCCAGCCCTGGCCACAGCTCGGTGTTAGCCCAGGGACACCCATTTTGGGCTTCTGACCTCCAGAACTGTGAGAGAATAAATCTGGGTTGCTTTAAGCCCGTCAGCATGCGATGATTTGTCCCGGCAGCCCCCGGCACAGAGCAAGGGACCGGGGCAGAGGGCATGCCATCAGTGCTGTGCCCCCGGGGATCCCAAGGCCTGGTGCAGCCTTCGGAGCTATGTGTGTAACCACCACATGACACTGCCTCGGCCCCGGGGCTCCTCACGGCGGTACGGTGACCTTGTGGGCAGCCTGCAGTCCCCTGACGGCTCCCCCAACCTGCGTGCCAGGAGGAGGCAGGGAGGCACAGACCCCTGTGCTCCCAGGGACAGGGACGGAGGAACCAGCAGGTGCAGGGGCGGCTCCCAGTGGCCGCATTCAGGGCTGGGAGGCTAGGTCTGGAGTCGTCCCCGGACCCACGGAGCCGGGGCCCGAAACAGCTGTTTCTACGGAGGGCCTGGACATTTCAGAGGAGCGCAGCCAACACGGAGGGCGCGGGAGGGGCTCGGGGCTCCGAGCAAGTCTCAGCGGCACTGCCCCACGAAAGAGGTTGCTGGTGCAAGCCTGGGCTCCCAGCTGCTGTGGAAGGATCCAGCTGCCCGACGGCACGCATGTGTCGGGCACAGGGCCCACACAGGCACCGGTGCTCAGCTCCCCGCCCAACCCGTTTCGCACGGCTGCCTAGAGGTTAAGGGGTTGTGCCCTGGATGGGTGGTGAGGGCGGTGGGTTGAATAGTGGCCCCAAAAGCTGGAGCCCGTGGGTGTGGCCTGATTGGGAACAGGGCTTTGCTGGTGTAAGGTAAGTACTTAGAGACGAGGGCGCCCGGGGTTAGGGTGGACCCCAGATCCGAAGACCCGTGTCCTGATCATTTAGGGGGGCTCGAAGAGACACACACACGGAGGAGAAGCCACACGGGGATGGAGACGAGATGGAGTCAAGCCCAGGAACGCCCAGGAGGGCCGGGAACCACAGGAGCTGGAGAGACGCCTGGAACACATTCTCCCCCCCCCCCCCTCCCCGAGCCTCCAGGAGGCGTCAACCTGCCAACACTGATGTCAGGCTTCTGGCCTCCAGACCGGGAGGGAAGAAATCCCTGCTGTTTCAGGCCACCATTTGTGGTCATCTGTTATAACTGCCAGCAGGACCCTCATATAAGGGGGGAGGAGGAGGGGGAATGGGGAGGGGCAGAGGGGGAGGGTGTGGGACAAGAGGGGAGGGGAGGAGGGGGAAGAGGAAGGGAAGGAAGGTGTGGGTAGGGAGGGGGAGGGGGCATGGGGGAAGGAGGGGAGAAGTTCTAGGGAAAGGGACAGGGGCTGACACTCTGGATGCTTGGCCAGCATCTATTTTCTCCATCCTTTTCATTAGTAGAACCACAGTTCATTTGGGGCAGAAATGAGTTCAGCTAAAATGCTCTGCTCCCTGGGCTGACCTTGCAGCCAGGGCTGGCATGGGACCAAGATCTGATCAATAAGATTTAAGTGGAATTTGCTGGGTGGAGTTTCTGGGAAATATGTCTAAAAGGCACAGACTCAGCTGGCGTATGTGGGGTTTTTGCCTTTTACCTGCGGTCCCTACCCCTTTCTCCTGCCTGGAACTAGGACTCAATGCCCGGGGCTGGAGCAGCCACCCTGCAACCATGAGGCTGAATGCCACACACTAGGAAGGGAAGGGCTGGAACCAAACGGGTTTGGGCCCTTGAGGACAGCCCTGAGGGGAACAGACCCCACTGCAGTCAGGCCGTGGGCATCGGGGCTGCTACAACACCGTCAACTCCGTCTTCCAGAGATGGCAGGGAGTAGGCTCTGCAGCCAGGGGCCAGCTGCCTCCCTGCAGCGCCCCCCCCCCAAGGAGGCCGGGGCTGGCCATTCTGGGGCCCCTTCCAGCCCCTCCCCAGAAGAGTCGCGTCACAGCTGCAGCCCACGCCTCCCAGACAGGGTACTAGCACACATGGGTGGCTGCAGAGTCTTCAGTGCGGGCGGAAGTGCGGGAGGAAGCGCGGTTTTCAAGCCCCCAGCTTCTTTGAGTCACAGATCCCATCTGTCACAGTGACTTCAGCCAACATTCCAGGAGGAGACAGCCCCAGTCAGACGCTGCGGTCACAGCTAATCTGGGGGGGGGGGGCAGAGCAGAGGGCCTCGGGAGGTGGGGAGGCCAGCCCCACCCACGAGGCTGGGCAGGAGTGCCCTCAGCATCCAGGTCCCCCGCGTGGCAGGCCAGCGGACCTGGCCACCCTGGATCCATCAAGAATCTTAGATTTGAATCAACACCACCAGTTGCTAAAAAGCAATAAATATCTGACAAGATGGGAAGAAATTACAAGGACAGACGTGAAGAGAAATGGGAATCTGTGAGACGAGTGCTTTTTTGGAGGGGGGATGGGTTGAGGAGGGGGGTCGTCCTGAATACCACAAACTCCACGTTTCAAAGGGAGAAGAATTCAGGGGGCCAGATGGCTCCCTGTGTGGGGCACGCAGCCTTGGACGGGGTGGGAGGGTCCACTCACAGCCCCGGGAGCCTGGAAAGGCAGGCGCAAAACTCCTGTCTACCGTGGGTCCCACGAGGCCGAGGACTGACGTCCCCTGACGGCGACCACACCTGTCACACATGCCAGGGCCCCGCGCAGAGGCGGAGAGGACGGGCTGCCCCCACTACCCTCACGCCTCAGGTCGCCTGGCAGGTGGGACTCCAAGGCTCGCAGTGGACAGACCGCCTGTCACCGGCCAGGGCTCCAGGCCGTGCCCTCTCGCATACTCGACCTTGGTGGGCGCCTTCGTGGGGAGAGTGGGGTGGAAACAGCAGTGAGCAGGGCACCCCGCCCGCGCCCAGCCCCTCTCTTGCTTTGCCCTATAAAAATGTAGGCCAATCCGACACGCCTGCTATTAGTTTTGATGGTTGCAAAGTGGACGTAAAAGCAGCAGGCCCGCGTGGCTTTGTGGGCGGTGGCTCTGCCCCGGGTCCACGCACCCACTCCCCATGTGCTGGATTCCATCTCAGGCAGGTCTGTTAAGGGTCTCGGGGGACCCAAACTTGTGTCGTGTTGTCAGTAGCCGAAGACGGACCGCCCTTCGGGAACCGTGAAGTCATGAATATTTTGCAGGACGTGGCAGTACCTGTAAGATATATTCTCACTTGAGACCAGCCGAGTGCTTGATAAATCTTCATACGTAACGTGAATATTTATGGGGCCGGAGCACGCAGAATAAGGAGTGCTGGAAATACCTGGCAAATGTTTCCTGGCTCTCTCTTTGTAAGCTCGTCCTGTGGCCGGCTCCGTCCCGCTCCAGTTTGGGTCTCCTGAGTGCTGGGGAGTGGGCATGGGGACATTTGGGCGTCCTGCCCCGCAGCGGCCACCTGGCCCTGAGTGCGGCTGCAGGGGAGGTGGGAGTGGTCAGGTCCCTGGCCTCTGACGAGGGACGTGCTCTGGCCACGCTGGGCTGGCTTGTGCCAGCTGGCTTGCTGGCTGCCCCAGCCCCAGGACCCGGCTCACAGCCGTGCTCACTGAGCAGGCGCAGGGAGAGAATGCGCGTGGATCGATGACAGCAGGGCGGGCGCTGCGGGCTCCCCACCAGAAGGACACGGAGCCGGAGCCGTGGGTGCTGCCCCCGAGCTCCACCAGGGGACAGTAACCCTCCAGACAAGGAACGGTGGGCAAGCACAGTGTCCCCGTCTCAGCCCGCCCCGGCTGCCTTAGGGGACGCAGACTGGGTGCCTACACGCCCTTATTCCTCACAGCGCTGGAGACCAGAGGCCGCACCAAGGCACCGTGTGCCTCCCGGTCAGAGCCTGTTCCCTGACTGGCAGCGGCTGCCTTCTTGCCGTGTCCTCAACGGTCTGTCCTTGGTGTGTGTGTCCAGAGCGAGAAACGGATATCCGTCTCTCTTCCTCTTCCTGCGAGGCCACCAATCCCCTGACGGAGGCCCTGCCGACGACCCACCTGAGCCCGACCACCTCCCAGAGACCCACCTCCTAATGCCAGCCCACTGGGGTGAGGGCCGCCGTGGGGGCATCTGGGGGCACACACATTCGGTCACTTGAGTCCACGTCTGCCCCCAGCACTCATGCCCTTCTTCTGGGCCAAGCGCACGCACTCCACACTCCCCACGATGTCAGGCATTCCAGCACCAAGTCTGGAGTCTGAAGTCGAACCTGTCTACACATCGGCATGCACACCTCCCCAGACCTGAGCCCACGGGCAGCAGCACGTCCCTCATGGCTGCAGGACAGGCATTTGGGTTGGCTCTGCCTGGGCACCAAAGCCAAGGTGCCATGTCCTACCTGCGGGCAAAATACTTAAGCTTTGTAAGCCTCGGTTTCCCCACCTGAGTTAAGGTGACAGTGCCTCTCTCATGGGACCCACACTCCCCCAGGGGCTCCCCTCTATTCCCCAGAGCCCCCTCCAGTCACAAGACCTTCAGTGGTGGGCAGTCCTGGGCCAGAGGAGCTGTCTGTCTGGGGGTGGGGGCAGAGCGAAGAACACCTGGTCTAAGCTGGCCCTCGCTGAGTGCCTTCTGACCCCAAAGGCCCCAGGTCAGGGATAGAGAGTCTAGAGCTGGGTGTCTGCCCTTCCAGTGGCTGGAAGGACCCTC
Source organism: Ursus americanus (assembly GCF_024610735.1). Classification (NCBI taxonomy): domain Eukaryota; kingdom Metazoa; phylum Chordata; class Mammalia; order Carnivora; family Ursidae; genus Ursus; species Ursus americanus. The sequence continues at coordinate 24,865,327 of NC_142156.1, forward strand.
AGGAGAGAAGACATGGAGAAGGCCTAGAATCAGCCACATAATTTCTGTAGGACTCAAACACGAAGTTGTCTTTTCTCCTCATCTGAGTTTCTGCGGCCCTGGGAAGGAGAACGTGCCCCACACTCCTGTTCTCAGGGGCAGCTAGGACTTCTTGCATCCCTGGACAGTGCCTATGGTTCCATGTCTCTGCCCCAGTGGGGACAACCTTCTGCCAGGGCCACACTGGACATGAGGCTATCAGACCCACACTTGTGTCTGATAGGCCGTTTGTCTGCACATGGGAGCACCTGGGCCCGACTTGCCTTCCTGGTCTTCTGTCCTCCTCCAGCCATTCAGGATACTTGCTTCCCTTTATCAATGCTTGGCTTTTTTCACTGTGCAGTTTCTCCTCCCATACCTACCCACCCACCCACCCACCCACTCATCCATCCATCTAACCTTCATCCATCCATGCATCCAACCATCCAACCATCCATCCATCCGTCCATCTACCCATCCATCCATCCATGCATCCAACCATCCAACCATCCAACCATCCATCCATCCGTCCATCCACCCATGCACCCATCCATCCATCTATCCATCCATCTACCCACCCACCCGCTTATCCAACCATCCAGACTTCATCCATCCAACCATCCATCTATCCATTCATCCAACCATGCATCCAACCATCCAACCATCCATCCATCCGTCCATCCATCCATCCAACCATCCATTCATCCATCCACTCTCTTATCCATCCATCCACCCATCCATTCATCCATCCATCTACCCACCCACCCGCTTATCCAACCATCATCCATCCATCCATCCATCCATCCATCCATCCATCCATCCACCCATCCATTCATCGGTCCATCTACCCAGCCACCCACCCATCCATCCACCCATCCACCCATCCATCCACTCTCTTATCCATCCATCCACCCATACATTCATCCATCCATCCACCCACCCTCTCATCCATCCATCCACCCATCATCCATCCAACCATCCATTCATCCATTCATCCATCCATCTACCCAGCCACCCACCCATCCATCCACCCATCCACCCATCCATCTACTCTCTTATCCATCCATCCATCCATCCATCCACCCACCCTCTCATCCGTCCATCCAACCATCATCCATCCATCCATCCACCCTCTCATCCATCCATCCACCCATCCATTCATCGGTCCATCTACCCAGCCACCCACTCATCCATCTACTCAAACATCCTTTCACCCATCCAGTGAACAAATATTTTTTAAGAACCTGTTGTCAGGCATCATGCTATCTGTCCAAATACCACCCAATTTCAACTATTTTTCTTCCTTTGTCTTTGCTCACATTTCTGAGGACAAACTATGTGTCAAGCACTTTACTAAACACTTTCTATGCATTATCTTTTTTTTAAAGATTTTATTTATTTGTGGGTCTCAATCGCAGGACCCCTAGATCATGACCTGAGCTGAAGGAAGATGTGTCACTGACTGAGCCACCCAGGTGTCCCATTTGTATGCATTATCTTATCTAATCTCCTCAAAATCCCTGTGGAAGGATAATCATTCCACCCATTTCACTGACATGGAAACCAAGGCTCAGAGAGAGGAAGTGACCTGCTCAAGGCCACCCAGTTGGGGTTTGGACCCAGATACCCCTAGCTCCTTGTGCAGCTCAAACAGCTCCCCTTCAATGAAGTCCCCCCGACCGTCCCCATCAACGTCCCCCATTCTCCCTCTCGCGCTCCTCCGAATGTCTGCATTACTGGTCCCTCGCTGCCTCCCACCGGGCTGTAAGCGCTCAGAGGAAGGCACCATGCTCTGAGCCAGCTTTCTGAGAAAGGAGTGTGGACTGGATTAAGCCGCTCCCTGATGCCCGTCCCCAACTTGCCGGGGAAGCCTGGGCGCCATGCATTTTCCGGAGGGTGGGCTGCATCAGGAGAGGAGCTGCAGGGTTGGGCCGGTGGAGTTGGCTGAGAAGGTGGGTACGACGGGGGGGGGGGGGGACAGGCTGAGCCACGTAGCCGCTCTTCCTGCTGAGTAGAGACCACGAGCTGGGCAGCGCTCCAAGGCCTCACCCCTCGCTCAATTCTGGCAAGAACACCAAGAGACAAAGGTGACCGCAACCCACCTCGCAGGTGAGGAGGCTGGACGCAAGAAACCGACCAAGGCTGCGAGGGGCGGCCTGGCTCCACAGCCCCCGTTCCAACCACAGCGGTCCCCGTACCAATTAAGACAAGCTTGTTTGCTTCCGCGCCCACTGCTCAGTGCTCAAGCACGCAGAATATCAACAGGCATTGTCCACAGTGCTCGACACGGTGTGAAAATAGTCCCATGTAAGCCAGGCCGTTCCTCTGAAATAAAATCAAGGCTTGCTGGTTTCAGACCCGGGCTCCACGCAGAGCCCATCTGACCGACCTATTCTGTTAAAAATAAAAATAGTCCCTTTTCTTGCTGTAAGAGGCAGGAGCTGTAATACATCACACGGATCTAAGCTGATGTCTTCACCCGCCTCCGGGGACGCACACAGGGCAGGGGCCCTGCAGCCAGACACGTCTGGATTCAAATCCCACCTCTGCTGGCGCCTGACCCGCCTGGGCCCAGGTGATGGGGAGATCCTCTCCTTCCCAGGTTGCTATGGGGGCGGCGTGGTCAGGGCCCGGGCGCTCAGTGCGGCGTACCCGCCGGGCTGCTGCGACTTCCAGGTGTGCAGGAAAACGCCTGGGACAGAGGTCTAACCAACAGCCTGGTCCTGGGTTCTCCCTCAGAGACATGGAGGCTGGGAGGGGCCAGGTGTGGGGAGGGGGGCCACCTTCCCCTGAGAAGGTCTCCCAGGAGGCCTATCCTGTCCTGGGAGCCTGCCGCGTCTCTCCCCAGTCTCCCCACCTGTCCCCCCAGCAAACACCTGGATGGAACCGTCCTGGGGCGGGGGGCAGGAGAGGGGCTCCTCCCTGGATGTGGGGGTGGACAGCACCCCGCTCCCTGCGGGCCCTCTCCCACCTCCGCCCCCAAGCCCCCTCCCCTGGCCGCCACAAAGTAAACACTGACCAGCCACGTCCATCCTGCAGACCTGGGGCCAGCCGCCAGCCTCCCAGTGTCCCCATCCCTGACGCCACTTTGTAAGGTGCCTGTTCTGAGACAAAGCTGCAGACTGAACACAGCCTAACACACACTCGCTTCTCAAACACCGTGTGGGGTGCAGCCGTGCTGTAGGAAGAAAGGGGGGGTGCGCACCTCCACCCCAGCTGATGACCTCGCTTCCTGCCTACCTGAGAAAATGGAAGAATCAGAAGAGAACCCCAGAGTTCCTGCCCCCGTCCGTCTGCTGCCCCAGAACCGGCCGCTCACGCTGGGGTCTCATCAAGGTCGCGCACTCGGACAAGCCCCCTCCCCCGCGCCCTGGTGACCCCTCCCATCTCAGAAATACCCCCACCCCCCACGGCCTTGCTTCAGTCTGCTGCGCTGACCTGCGCCTCCCCCGCTCTCGGCGAGGGGGTGCCCCCGGGGACGCTGGACACTGTGGGGGGAAGGGGGCACTGGCTTCGCGGTGGAGGCCAGGGGTGCCGTTCACCCCCTGCACGGCACACGTGGCGGCCCGCACGGAGAACCATCCAGCCCCGCGTCTCCTTCGCCAGAGCAACACGCTTGCCGGGTCTAACTTCTCCCCGCCCGCCCCGTCCACTCAACTGACCTCACCCTGCGAGGGGGCAGGGCTGTGCGAGCGAGGACTGACGTCACAGAGGAGAGACCAGGAATGTGTGCACACAGAGGAAAGGCCATCCGCAAGCCGGGGAGAGCGTTCCCGCCAAGACCCAGCCCGCCGGCACCTGGATCCCGGGCTTGAGTCTCCACAGCCGAGAGACAACGACCTTGCACTGTGCTCGCCTGGTCCGTGGCGTCCCGTCCAGGCAACAGCCACCCCACAGCCAAGGCCTCTCCCCACACTCGTCCCCCGTGCTCAGCATCCCCCTGTCCCCGCGTCCCCCTGCACGCCCGGCACCCCCACCGAGTCGGGCCCTGCAGCCAGGCCCCACTTCCCACCAGGGCTGCATAGGCGCTGCTCCGTGAGGACGCGCTGCTCCGTGAGGACGCGCTGCTCCGTGAGGACCTGACGCCTCGCACACCGCGCTGTTTCCCTGGCACGGTGCCAGGCCCTGGGACGGCATTTTAAGGAATGAAAGTACTTAGCTTATTTACTGAAGAATAAAACGCCAATCTCTGAGGCCCCTGAGCGCTCTGGGAAGGCCCAGGTGGCAGGTGTGCATCAGACCTGACCTGACCTGGGGCCCAGGCAGGTGGGCCTGGGAGGCGGGGCTGCTGGGGGCCCGCTGGCCCCTTTTGCCTGGTTGTTCCGGTGCAGCCCCCAATACGGGGCCCTCGGGCTCCTGGGAACACACATTTCACGAGGAACGGTGAGAGAAAACACTCACGCTCTGTGCTGTGCAGGATTCCTGCAAGGACAGCCGCTTTGGCGGACGCCTGGGCGCCACCTAGATCTCTCGGGCAGGTCGCAGATGGCGCTGTTGTCCGGCTCCCACGAGGCAACACAGCCCACATGCAGCCCTCGGGTGGGCTGCCTGCTGCTGACGAGCTGTCCGGCCATCCGCCCGCATGGACGCCGCCTCCGCACAGCTCCAGTCCGAGCGGCATGAGGTCCCCTGGGTCAGGAGTGTCTCCCCAGCTCCCAGCAGCGGTCTGGGGATACTGAACCCGCCTAGCAGACCCATGAGGCTGCAGGGAGAAGGTATTCATCAAGGTTGGGCCCTAGCGTCTACCCCCTGGATTTCTTCCGGGAGCTCATCTCCTCCGCATGCTCAGTGTCCTATGGTTTAGACGGGATTGACCCAGTTCCAGGGGTGAAATAAAGCTGATGCCCCTAAGAGGGGGAGACAGAGAGGGCCAGGCTGCTGGTTCAAGCCTCGCCTGATGCCCGATGGCCACTGGATCCTGCAGTCCTGAGGGCCAGTGAGTCCTATGGTGTGACATCTGTCAGGACTGAGTTTTCTGTCACTTGAAAATCAAAGATCTCAACTCACAGCAGAATCGATATGCCTCCTTTTGGCCCGAGGAGACGGGGGCTCTGACGGTGCTGCCCCCAAGTCCGCATGGCTGACAGGTGCCAGGGCCTGAGGCAAACCCGGGTACCACCCACGCCACATTCACACCGGCGGCCCCTTTACTATTACTAATGTGTCATCAGACTGAGCCTCCCTCCATCCGTTCAGCCACCGTCCGCGACCCCGGGGAGGCCACCCTGGCGGTCAGCTGCTCAGCCCCCCGGGTTCGGTCTCCCCCCCCACCCCGCCGCCGCAGGTCTGCGCCCCTGCAGACCTCTCAGTCACCTCACTCAACAGTGTCCTTCATGCAGATGCACGTTTTAAATGAAATACACTTGCTTCTCAAACAGGTGATTTTTCACCACCCAAAATAGGAAGCCTGTATTGTTTGTCCAAAACATTCGTCGGTAGAGAAGAAATAGAGCTCGGGGCTACGCAAGCGCTACCCGCCGCGGGTCCTGAGCGGGAAGGGACTGTGTGCATCTGGAGGGGGGACCGGCGAGGTTAGTCTTCTCGGTACCATCGGAAAGGGGACAGGGGATGGCCGGGGGGACAGTTTCTCACCACGGCACCCAGACAGCGTGGGTTTCATCATCGTGCCAGGTGCAGGGGCGACCCCTTTACTTAGGCTGGCTCCTCTCGCCTTGCAAGGCCCCTTGGAGGTTGGAGCTCCCACCAGCCCCACCCTACAGTGAGGACGCCAGCCCCCAGAGCAGGGGAGCCACTTGCCTGAGGGAGGGGCACACTGGACCCAGCGGTGGACCGCCATGGCCGCAGGGGTCTCCGCGGGGTCATCTTGTTCTGGGGGTCACGCGGCCACGTCTGGACATTTCCCGGGACACAACTGGGCGCACCAACCCACACCTCGCGGGTGGAGGCCAGGAACGCTGCTCAGCCCCACCGACGCCCAGCCGTGCTCGGGCAGGAACCGTCTGCCCGAGTATGAGCAGCGCTGGGTCGGGAAGCCCTTACAGACGGACGCACACCAGACCACAGGTGGAGAGAGAACAGGACCGGGACGGTCCACCCCTCTGGTCCCTGGGGAGACCCCGGTATTCTGTCCGATAACAGAGCTGCCGCCCGTGGAGGTCTCATCTGAGTCACAAGGACCCGAGTGAAACCACGGACGTGCCAACCAGTTAGACAGGAGGACGTGACTTCACCACCTCGGACAAAGTCGAACGGGCAGGCCCTCCATCTCCCCAGCTCCCACTGTAGCCTGCACCGTCCACTGGTGGACACCCCCCCCTGCCTCTGCCTCGGCCGCCATGCGGACTGGCTTCCTCGCCCGTGCCTCTCCTCTGCGTCCTAGGAGACCCTGCTGCAGCCTGACCTCGGCTGAACTGAGTACATGAGCAAAAACCCCATCTCCACATTAGGTCCCGTTCTGAGGGCCTGGGCGGATGTGACTTTGGGGTATGATTCAGCCCAGCCGACCATCCAGAGCGCCCCCCTTGCACCCACCCAGTCCCCAGCATGCTGCTTCCTCACGGCGCTGAAGTCTGCCTGAAATTGTCCCTCTCCAGCCGTGCTCCCTGGGGTGGGAGCCCATGGGGAAGGCACCTGCCTCCCAATCACTTATGGATCCAGACTCGGCATCAGGAGCATAGCAGGTGCTCAGTAAACCCACGGAGCAATGAGATTTTGCCTTCATTCGAGGAGGGGAAGACCTCAGCTTGGAGAGGTCGGGTCTGCGAGAGCGCAGGCCAGGGCGGGAAAGGCCCATGGCCTCGAACGCAGGCAGAGGGACGTGTGGGTCCATCCTCCCGTCTCCCCTCCAGTTCACACCTCCCTCCTCTACACGTCCTGTGGTCCCAGCACGTGCGGCACACCTCACAGGATGGTCCAGGAGGGTCTGCAGGGCCTGTGGGTGTGAGAGCCGCCTCCAGACGACCAGCTGCTGTCAGACACGTTATGTGGGGCCATGCAGAGATCACGCATGGCAGTGAGACAGGCTGACACCAGCCGGTCACCACGCGCACGGTGGAGAGACCGTCTCAATCCTGGCCGTCCTCCTGCTCGGACTTCCAGTAAAGAAAATCCCAAGTCACGAGGGAGCTCCCAAGGGACCCCTCTCCCCTCTCTCCTTCGGCACCTGCCTTCCTTCCCTTCGGGGGCATCTGGACTCTGTGGGAGCAGAACCGCGGTCTTAGAACGTGGATCCTACCCTGCAATGCCTCCGTGGGGCCCCGGAGAGGGAAACATCTACAGACTTATTTTTGTCGAGTTTCCAGCCAACAAAGGATAAACCGTCCTTTCAGAAAGTAGGGCCTTCGAAATATGCAGATTGTGCAGCTGAATTGTAAATGTAATCACTCAGCCCTGCACCTCCCCGGCCCGGGATCACCGCCTGCATGAATTATTCCTAGAAGTACCGCTGTGGATTTGCAGACACACGTCCCCGCGTGGAGCCGGGCCTGGCGAGGTCCACTTCCCACCCGAGAGCGAAGACGGGTGTTTATCAGGGGGCGGAGCGTCCTTGCGCCTCCTTCTCCCAAACGTAAGGGCCAGATCCGCCGGAGCTAAGCCCTGTGTCCAGGGAGTGGCCTCGGCCGCCCTGACTCACCCGTGGTTGGATGGGGCCAGCCGGGCGAGAAGCAGAGGCAAAGAGAAGGGACAAAGCAGAACCAAACGCTCTCCACGTTCTCAGAGGGAGGGAGGCTGTGCCCAGCGCTGCGCACGCACGCGGCAGCCGGAGGAGGAGGGAAAGGACAGTTCCCACCAAACAGCCCACAGCCCCGCCCTGGCGACCCCGAGAGGCCGGGCTCCAGCAGGGCCTCGAGGACGCGCAGACACGCTGTGCTGTCTTTTCAGCCGCGGTCAGCTGAGAGCGCAGTCCGTGCAGGACTGGGAGGCTCACCAGGCAGACTCCAGAGGGTGAGGACCGGTGAGCTCACGCCTGAAAGGCCCCCGGGCCCAGCGGGGAGCCATCGGTGGGACTAAACTCATCAGCGAACAGGAAAGCTTGCCGGTGGAACACATGGAATGTCTTGGAGCGTTTCCCACACGGACCTGCTTCTGTGCACGGAAAAGCTGGAATCTCTCTCTCTAGAAACAGGCACCCTCTCTGCACGCGGGGCTCCCGGGGAAGGTGTGCTGGGCAGGCGCCCTGCCGGGGCGAGGGGTGTCTGGAGGGGACAGCCAGGCCCCGGCGGCCCCAGGAATCCTTGGATGGCCTCAGATCCCAGACACCCCCTTACCCCCCACTGTCTGATTTACTCATCCTTTTATGATGCAAACAGCATGCGCCCTGGCTATCCTGTCCTCACGCCCTTCTGTTCCGGGGAGCCTCTGAAACCCTGAGCCAGGGCCACGACTGGCCGAGAGCACTGCCCACCGGGCACCAATCACAGCAGCGCGGAAGACCACTGGAAGGCCTCCCCAAGTCTGCTTCTCAGCCGTGACGTCTGCCAGTCGGTAAAGCACACACCACGGCGGGAGACGGCGGAACACCTGCACGTGTGTCCTCTGAGCCCGGAGGCCCAAGGCACACGATGGGTCAGAATCCGGCATCGCCGCCCCACCCCTCTGCTGCTCAACCAGGGTTTCATGATTGAAACTCAGCGCGCTCAGACCGTCGGTAGGATTTTGGCCTCCTGATGAGAAATCGGGGACCCCGCTGCCATAGACATGTGTCCCTTAACACCTGACCACTGCCTCCACAGACAGGTGGCCGCTCAGGACACGGTCTGCCACAGACCGGGCTCCCCGAGGTAGAGCCACAGTCCAGGAAGGGGCCACACGCCGGACAGGGTTTCTGGCAAAAGAAGGACACAGGGTTCAATAACACTGACTCCCACCATGAGACATATTCCCCTTTAAAGTCTGTCTCGATCTCCCGATCTCTTCAAGGAGAGAGTCTGGGTTTCCTGCTAATAGATCCCTACATGTGCCTTTCACTCGAGAGTCTCCCTTTTCACAAACAGAGCGTGGCCTTGGGCTCAGAGCCCCGGGGCGACAGCACCGCCCAGCAGGACTTGAACGGAACCGGCCTCCTGTCTCCGTCACTCTGGTCTCCCCCGGCTTGTGGGTGTGGTGCTGACTCGCAGCTGTCTTTCTAAATAAATTCACTATAAGCAAAAGCCATGAATTGTTCAGAGAAAGATCCGCTCACGCGCTCATTCAGCAAGTACTTACGGAGCGCTAACAACATGCACGGTGCGCCCGGGCCCCGGGAGTTAGAGCTGCGAGCAAAGCCGACAGACCCCACCCTCGGATGAACCACAGGCCGGGCGTCATGCACAAATACGGTACAGACGGCGCCGGTCAGGTGTGGATTTCTGAAGCTCGAGAGGGAGCGGAGTCGGAGTCCTGCCCTCCCCAGAGGAGAGCGAGTGGCTGGCGGGGGCTGTGTGCACCCTGGGAGGCCCTAGGACCCACTGGGCCTTCTGCTATTTTCACTCAACCGTGGCACAACAGTAGAAACGCAGGTCATTTCTGAAGCAGGTGCTCCCTTCAGCCGCGGCCCCCACTCACTCGCTCACCAGCGTCCTCAAGCCCAGCTGCCCCGCGGGCTCCGGGCTTTGCTGTCTGTGCGCCGGACCCAGGCTTTGACCTCCGACTGCACAGGTTTGGGCAGGCGTGGGTGGGTCGAGGTACTGGGGTTAACACGAGCGCACTCTGAATTCTAGAAACTACCTCCCTCCACAGCAGCCAGCCCCCCACAACCGAAACCTCACCATCCGCGGCCCTGTGCCTTTCAGACCCGCGGCCCCTGAGGCACGAAAGGAGCAGGGCGGCCAGGCGGCGGCCAGCTTCTCCTCCGCAGGGAGGAGGCCCCGTCCCGGCTGTGCGCGAGGCCTGTTAGCAGAGCCACGGAGCCACACGCTTTGCCTGGTGGCAGCTCAGCTAACTCTGGAAGAGAAGTGAACGTGGAGTTCCCCGCAGCCCTCCGCACCCCCAGGACTGGCTGCGTTCCTAAGGGCGGAGGGCTCACAGCCCAGGCAGCTGAACGGGGACGTGTCCCCCCGTTCTTCTCGCGGAGCCAGACGCTCTCAGACCCACGCTCGTGAGACTCCCTGCGCCAGCCCCACGCGCATGCGACTGTGGACACCCCGCTTCGTACGCGACTTGACATACTCAGAAGGGTGATTTCTGACCATAAACACCTGTTCTTGCTTGAGCACTGAGTTTCGAGGCAAACTCTCACGCACACAGGATGTGACTGCACTGCATTTCCTTAAAGAATATTTCCTCCCGGGTCCTGTGAGTCTGGATCTCCACGCACCATCACTAGCTCTCTGCCGAGGCCGATCAGACATCGCGAAGGAGGAGCCCTGGACCATCTGAAGAAAGGGTGTGGGAAGAACGCCCTGCTTCCGGACACCCGCTCCCCCCCCAGCTCCTGTAAGCCAGGAGAGACCTTTCCAGGAAGCACTCAAGGCCCAAGAAATGGAAGTGATGCTTCAGTCTGTTTGCATGGCTTCCCTCCTTTCCACACTCAGTGGAGACTCCCAGGGACGTTTCCTAAGCCGGACAGGCAGTCATGGGAAGCGCTGCTGCCCGTCAGCCCCCTGCCACATGGGGAGCCTGACCCAGGTTGAAGGGCTAAGCACTGTTTTCAAACGGCTCCTTGTGAACGGATGTCCACTCACTCCTGTACTGTCCCTCCTTAGGGACCAGCCCGGGACACGGGAGACATTGGTTCTTGTCAATTCCAGGAAAAGTACTGAGTGACTCCTGGACGGGACACTGTGCTGGGTACACGGCCTAGAAGTGGGGAGCAGGACCCTCATTGGGGGGAGCGGGGAGGAGGAGGAAGGGAGGGAGAGAAAGACAGAGACATAGAGAGACAGAGAGGGATGGGGCAGGGAGACGGGGACACACTTGGAGAAAGAGGTGGGCGAAGGGAGGGGAATTGGAGAGCAGCGGGGGGAGAGGCTGGGAGGGCAAGGGGCTGACACTGGCTGTCCTGGAACCCTTCACTGCGTCCTGCTGGCGTCAGGAGAGTCTGTCAGAGGTCCTGGCCTGCTCTGCCAGCAAGGATCCTGGCTCCCTCTCACCTTGAAGGGTGAGGTGGGGAGCAGCTCGCGGTGCTGAGCTGGCCGTCAGCACATTACACAACCGGACGTACTGCCAATGTTTTTATATAATCCTCCGGTTCTCCCCATAAAACAGACCATAACACTTCAATAAAGCTCGGTGCTATTACCGGGGCACACCGCTTCCAGGAGATGAATCACGCCGCCACAACAGCCAAGTGGCCGCTGGACTAAACTTTTCTCTCCTCGTGGCTTCAGCTGCACAGGAGAGATCAGAAAAGCCACGAAGCTCACTCACGGAAGACGCACCTGGAGGAGAACCAGGAGCTCGGGGGGGTGGCGAGGAGGAGTCGGACGGTGCTGTGCTCCCTCCCAGACGGAGTGAGGCTGCGGACAGTGCCCTCAACCGCGGTGTCACCAGGCCTCTGGGTCTCAAGCTGCTGCTTCCTCCCGCAGGAAGCCCCACGAAGACCCCCATCCCGGCACACAGACCCCCTGGCGCAGTCCAGCTCCCAGACACCTCCCCCCAGAGCCTGTTACCGACACTTCCTGAAGAGCTTTGCTGGGGCTGCCAATGCAGAAACCAGAATAGCACAGAACAGAAGGGAGAAGCCCACTAATGAGGTAAACACACAAACTTTTCTCCTTCCTCCCTGTACGTCGGCCCACAGAGAGCCCAGGAAGCAGCAGGCACTTCATTCCGTCTGCTGCACCCCAAAGTGGAAAAATACCACTGGTTCCTCCCAGCCGCAGCCACCCGCTTCACCCTCAGTCACACTGACGCGGACCCTTGCGGGGGCCCACACCTACAGGGAAGAAACAAGGAGCCCATCCCCAGGAGCTGGACTTGCTGCGAAAGCTCCCGAGGACCTTGTGCTCCCATGCACCGCAGCCCAGGGTCCTTCTACAGGGTTAACGCCCGCCAAGCCCCTGCTGGACCCCTGACTCAATCTGTCCAGGAGTCACCAGCTCCTGGCCTCACACTTGTCCCACAGCAACGTCTTCTGGAGGGAGCCCTGAGCATCCCCAGGACGGGAGGCTGAACAGGCCGAGGGGTCCCAGGGAGGCACCTTTCCCCACCAGCATTAAAGACACCACATCAGCAAACTCTAAAGGGCAGCACTGCCCTCCCTCCAGTCTCCACGTCCTCCAGGAGGGAGAGGAGTGACTCCAGGCGAAGACCCCCACCCCCACAGGTCCTAAAAAAGCAGAACATGCCCCCTCACTCTTGGACCTGGGCACTGCCTGCTCTTAAAGCAAGTCTGAGACCCTCTTGAGAAGTTCTTTCAAGTTCTCTCAGGGAAAAGTCAGAGACATTGCATGTGTGGTTGAGGGGTTGGTTCTCAAGTGTCCACTGGGGGAGTGAGTGAATTAGTGGTCATCCAGGCCAATGCTCTCTGCTAAAGAGACCCCTTTCTCTTTCTTATCAGCTTCCTACCCGGTCTCCACCCGAAGTAACACAGAAGGAGTTTAATCCCAGCCCCTGTTGGCCATCCAGCCCTGGGGTCAGCGAGGGTTCCAGTGGCTGGAACACAGCCACAGCCGAGGGCTGGGGACAGTCCTCCCGCCAGCCCCTCTGTCCAGCCCCTTTGTTCCGAGCGGGACGCTGCCACCTCGGCTCACCATTCAGCTGATTGTAGACCACCTCCTCCAGGTGGTCCAGACGCTGCAGGATGGCTTCGCGGTCCACCAGTGCGCCCACCTTGGCGTGCCGGCTCCGCACCCGGCGGTCGGCGCTGCGCACGATCTGCACCAGCCCCTCGGAGCGGTCCTGCAGGCGGCAGTACACAGAGAAGAGGATGATGCCCACGAACACCAGGATGTTGACCGTCAGCAAAGTTTTGATCTTCCTGGCCACCGCCATGAACGCGGCTGGAAGCTGGGGGCTGCCTCACCCGCGGGGCATCCCCGTGGGCCCAGCGGCCGCAGGAGCCTCCGCCCGGCCCGCCGCTTCGGGGACCATGAGCCAGCCCTGCCGACCGCGGGGCCGCGGGGGCTGCGGGCGGGGTGGGGGAAGGGCGCGGGCGGGAATGAGGCCGGGGGGCTGCGGGCACGGGGCTGCGGCAGGGGGGCTGCGGGCGGGGCCGGGGGGCTGTAGCCTGGGGGGCTTGGGGCCCGGGGCTGCGGGCGGGGAGGCTGCGGGCGGGGGGGCTGCGGGCCGGGGGCCAGGGGCTGCGGGCTGCCTGCGCGCTCCGCCGCCCGCGCCCGGGAGCTGTCCCTTCAGCACCACCCGCGCCCGCTCAGCGCGCCCGGCCGCCGCCGCCCGGGGTCCCCGCGCGCAGGGGCTGCCCGGGGCCGCGCGCGCAGGGGGCAGCCTGCATCCTCCGCAGAGGGGCGCGGCCCCGTCCCGGGGGGCGGCGGGCGGGCCTGAGGGCGGGAGAGGCGAGGGAGGCGCGGGCCGGGCGGGCGCTCCGGCGGCCGTGCGGCTCCTGCCCGCCCCGCAGCCACGGCGCCGGTGCGGAGTGACGCGGCCGCCCAGCTCATCAGCATGCACGCGGGGCCTCCGCGCCCGCCCCCGCCGGGACCGCCCCACGCCGGGACCGCTCCCGCCCCCCTCGCGGGGCGCAGGGTCCGGGGCGAGCTCCGGCTGCCCCGAGCCCGGCCGGCCTGGCGGGCGGGGCGGGGCCACGCGCTCTGGAGACTCAGCCCAAGGGCATCAGGGCGGACGCGGTGGGGGTGGGGGGTGGTGCTCGCGGACCCTCCTTCCCAGGCCCCCTCCCCCGGCTCCGAATAAACCCGAAAGTTGACCCAGGAAGCAGGGCCTTGGGGAGTGCCTGGTCAAGGCGGCGTTGTCTGCATGAATGGGCCTGGGGGGGGGGTTCCTTTGTGGGGAGGAGGGCGGACAGCAGGCTCGAGCCATCTCCGTGGTCTCCATTTACCTAGGCCAAACCGAATCAACTCCCAGCTTCCTCACCCCCACACTCCCAAACCCCGCACCCCCCTACCCCCTCAGTCCCCCCCATCCCTGCCGTGGAGCTGAGGTGGGGAAGAGCTGAGTTCAAGGACGGGTGGACAGCGACCCTGGGATTCAGCAGGACAGAAAGAAGACTCAGACCTTGGGCATCAGGCTCTCCAAGTCACGGTGCTCAGACCTCAGGGGAGAGCAAACCTGGCTGCTCCCCGCCCCCCACCGTCTGGCCACTGATCTAGCCCCACACGGGCATTTACAGCTGGGTCGTGAGGAGGGAAACACCTGCCCAAGCCCCACGGATTGGGCGCCATGAGCACCCCCAGGCAGGGCTTTCTGTCTGTCTGCTTCTCCCACATTCCGGTGCTTGAAGCAGTACCTGACACTTAGTTGGTGCTTGGTAGATATTTGCTGAGTACATAAATGACAGAGCATGTATTAGGAGCCAACTTTGTGCTGGGTCCCCAATATACAGAGATGAATATGACAAGGACCTTGGGCTTCAGGGAGGTCTGGCTAAGTACGTGTGTGCACATATGTCTGTGTACCCGTATGTGCATCTGTGTGCATGTGTGTGCGTGTGTACCTGTATGTGCATCTGTGTGCATGTGTGTGTGCATATTTGTGTGTGCATGTATGTGCATCTGTGCATGTGTGTTTGCGTGTGTACCTGTATGTGCATTTGTGTCCGTGTGTGCACATGTGTGTTTGCGTGTGTGTGCATGTGTGCGTGCATGTATGTGCGTTTGTGTCCGTGTGCGTGCATGTGTGTGCACATTTGTGTGCCTGGGTGTGTGTGCATTTGTGCCTGTGTTTGTCCTGTATCTGTGTGTCGGGGACGTTAGGGTCTTCTGCTCTTGGTCCAGCACTCTCTTCTCCCACACACACTCCGTGACCTCAGGCAGGCCAGCCTACCCAGCTTGGACGTTTTGTGCCTGCTGGTGGATTCTGGTGAGAGCGAAAACACTCATTTCTCCTTGTCCTCTTCAAAACGTTCTCTTCTTTCTCGGGACATTTGTCTCAAGAAAGTCAGAGACCACCAGCAGGAAGGAGCCAGCCGCTGGGCCTCGTGGCTGGCTGTCTCCAGTGTTTACCATGTAAAGCTCTTGTTCTGCGAGGAGCCTGGGAATTCTGTTTTTAATCATCAGGAAAGTCTTACGATGCAGCAAGTTGGATAAACACTAGTCTGTTTTTGATAAATAGCCAATCCCTTGTCCCTCCTTAGGAAATACTGTATTTTTCTGTTTATAAAATGCCAGGTTGTAAGATGCTTCCCAATTTTACAAAGATAGCTTTGAGAATAAGAATACAAAAAGCTAACACACAGTGGTAAGATGTAGCCAGGCACCATTCTGGGTACTTATGGCTGTTAATGGAGTAAGACTGACAGCAACCACATTACCGTGTGAGCTGGTATCGTCTAATTCCACAAAAGTGGAAACTGAGTCACCAAGAGGGCCAATGCCATGTCCAAGGTCACATCAACGGCAAAGCCTGGCTCTGGGATTCAAGCCCAGACAATTTGGCTCCAGAATCAGAGTTATTAGCTACTGTCGCTCAAGAAAAAAATCAAACACTTTTCATTATACGTTTATTGGAAGTGATCGTACAGTGGTTTTGCAGGAGGAAACATTATTTCATTCACGTAAATACATTGTACTGCATCCCGAAATTTAGCAGGAAACAATACATCCAAACTACGCATCAATGTTTGGCTAAATATTTCATTCCAGACACAAGCACATTGAAAATGTGGGGTACCCTGCAGGGAGGGAATGCAGCTCACAGTCCAGCAAGCCGGTATTTGCTTGATTTTCAAGCACTGATGCTTGCGTGAGGTGTGCCGCAATCCTGAAGAAGGAGGCAGTGCCATGGAAGGAGAGGCAAACCCACTGGGGGGCACAGGTGTTTGAGAACGCACACCTGCTTGGGGCACACACACCCCTCCCCCCACCACAGAGCCCTGCTCCAGGGGACCTCAGGTAGACAGCCGGCCCTTCAGAAGCCCCAGCATGTCCGAGGTCTAGAGGACAAGGTCTCCTTGTTGCAAGGGTCCCGGGGGAAGACATCAGTGGGTCCTGGGGGAGTCGCTGTGTTGGCATGGGCGACGGGAAGATGGGGCAGTGGAATGTAGAGATGCCAGTTAAGGGAAATGCCAGGCTCTTTGATGTTAAAGAAGTCCCACCCTGCTGGGAGTCCGGCCTTGAGATGACACTCAGGTCTGAAAAGAATTTCCTCTGAGTTGGGCCACTAGTTGGGCCCCAAACTGGACCACGAGCTGAAATTTGGCAGAACCTGAAGTGGTTCCTTCCTACATCATGGAAAGCAAGGCATTTCTTTTTCAACTGTTTGAGGAAGCTCCACACTGTTTTCCAGAATAGCTGCACCAGCTTGCATTCCCACCAACAGTGTAGGAAGGTTCCCCTTCCTCCTCACCCTCGCCAACCTCGGTCGTTTCCTGACTTGTTAATTTTAGCCGTTCTGACTGGTGTGAGGTGGGATCTCAGAGGGGTTTTGATCTGTATTTCCCTGATGCCAAGTGACGTGGAGCATTTTTTCACGTGTCTGTTGGCCATTTGTATGTCTGCTCTGGAGAAATGTCTGTTCATGTCTTCTGCCCATTTCTTGACTGGATTATTTGTTCTTGGGGTGTTGAGGTTGATACGTTCTTTATAGATTATGGATGCTAGCCCTTTACCTGGTAAGACATTTGCAAATATCTCCTCCCATTCTGTCTGCTGTCTTTTGGTTTTGTCGACTGTTTCCTTCACTGTGCAAAAGCTTTTTATCGTGATGAAGTCCCAGTAGTTCATCTTTGCCTTTGTTTCCCTTGCCTTTGGAGACGTGTCTAGCAAGAAGTTGCTGTGGCCGAGGTCACAGAGGTTGCTGCCTGTGTTCTCCTCTGGGGTTCTGATGGATTCCTGTCTCACATGAGGTCTTTTCATCCATTTTGAGTTTGTTTGTGTATGGTGTAAGAAAGTGGTCCAGTTTCATTCTTCTACGTGTGGCTCTCCCATTTTCCCAACACCATTTGTTGAAGAGACTGTCATTTTCCCACTGGATAGTCTTTTCTGCTCTGTCGAAGATTAGTTGACCGTAGAGTTGAGGGTCCATGTCTGGGATCTCTGTTCTGTTCCATTGGTCTATGTGTCTTTGTGCCAGTCCCATGCTGTCTTTGTGATCACGGCTTTGTAATTGAGCTCGAAGTCCAGCATTGTGACGCTCCCGGCTTTGGTTTTCTTTTCTTTTTTTTTTTATAAATTTTTTTATTATATTATATTAGTCACCATACAGTACATCCCTGGTTTCCGATGTAAAGTTCCATGATTCATTAGTTGCGTATAACACCCAGTGCACCATGCAATACGTGCCCTCCTTACTACCCATCACCGGTCTATCCCATTCCCCCACCCCCCTCCCCTCTGAAGCCCTCAGTTTGTTTCTCAGAGTCCATAGTCTCTCATGCTTCATTCCCCCTTCTGATTACCCCCCCTTTCTTTATCCCTTACTTCTCCTACCGATTTTCTTTTTCAACATTCCTCTGGCTATTTGGGGTCTTTTCTGGTTCCATATAAATTTTAGGATTGTTTGTTCCAGCTCTGTGAAAAAGGTTGATGGTATTTTGGTAGGGATTGCATTGAATGTGTAGATTGCTCTAGGTAGTATAGACATTTTCACAATATTTGTTCTTCCACTCCGTGACCTTGGAAGTTTTTTCCGTTTCTTTGTGTCTTCCTCAATTTACTTCATGGGTGTCCTGTAGTTTTCTGAGTACAGATCCTTTACCTCTTTGGTTTGGTTTATTCCTAGGTATCTTATGGTTTTGGGTGCAGTTGTAAATGGCACCGACTCCTCAATTTCTCGTTCTTCTCATTGTTCATGTATAGGAATGCAACTGAGGGGCGCCTGGGTGGCACAGCGGTTAAGCGTCTGCCTTCGGCTCAGGGCGTGATCCCAGCGTTCTGGGATCGAGCCCCACATCAGGCTCCTCCGCTGGGAGCCTGCTTCTTCCTCTCCCACTCCCCCTGCTGTGCTCCCTCTCTTGCTGGCTGTCTCTCTCTGTCAAATAAATTAAAAAAAGAAAAAAAAAAGAAACGCAACTGATTTCTGTGCCTTGATCTTGTGTCCCGCCACGTTGCTGAATTCTTGTGAGTTCTAGTAATTTTGGGGTGGCATCTTTTGGGTTTTCCACATACAGTGTCCTGTCACCTGCGACAGACCCCGTCCTTCATGAGGCTGTGTCTCAGACCTCTGCTTCATGTTCCCGAGCCAGGAATGGAAAGTCGAGCTCCCACATGGCGACAACTCTCTTCCCAGAGGTTCCCTGTCGGAGGCCTCATGAGGTGCGGCCAGAGGCTGTGCCGGCCGCGTGCTCAGTCATTGACCTCCAGAAACCCCACTGGCAGCTCGGACTCATGCTGAAGACCGAGTGCGGTGCTAATGACACCCAGAACCCCAACTGCGATCCTGTCTCCCCTGACTCTGACTTAGGCCACAGTCTGACCTTACGCAGCTCCACAGAGTGAACAGAGATGTTTGTGGCATCTATTCATCAGCCAAGGACCCTCACCGATGTCCCCGTGTGACAGCTGGTGGGCCCGCAGCCCATTTCTCTGCAGATGGGCACATCAGTCCTCAGGCGGGTGACGCGGGTTCACAGTGTGGGGAAGATCGGGAGGGACAAGGAGAGTCCGAGTCTGCAGGCCGAGCCACCACCCGCCTTCTCCAGGCAGGTCCCAGCGGGTCAAGGGAAGGAGAGGCAGTGCCAGGACAAGGATGTGCTCGTGGGAGGGGGGCAGGGGGGGAGTGTGCATGCGTGTGCACGTGTGTGTGAGGGGTGTGCGTGGGGGTGTTCGTGTGTACATGTGCGTGAGGGGGAACGCAGATGTGTGCGTGGGGAAGTTGCGTGTGTGTGTGTGCGCGCGTGTGCTTGCAGGGTGCGGGGCGTGTGCCTCGGAGACACTGAGCGATCAGCCAGGCCCAGGGCAGGTAGGCTGCACTGCTGGGACCGAGCGCAGGCAGGAAGGCCCGGGGTCCACGCTCCTGCGTCCAGGTTCTTCTGGTCGGAAGCAAACGTGGGCATCCCCGTGTGGGGTGTCCGTCATGAGGGACCAGGCTGCCACGTCCGCCTCACCCGGTGGGCGTGCGTCCAGGGGTCCTGACTGCTGGGAGGGAGTGAGGAAGGTGGGGGCCCCTCCCGGTGTCTGAGGCCCGGGGGGGGGCAGGACGGAGGGTCGTCGTGCGGGGTTCCCACTGCTGGCGGCCGGGGAGTGACGTGACCTTGGGTCTGGGTGTTATGGAAGCACTGGCATCTCTGAAGGAGGAGCAGAACATCGGGGACGTGAAATCGCCGCCGTCGGCAGAGAGGTCTTTGATTTCCTTCTCTGCTGGAGGGAGAATTAGCTCAAAGCTCACAGAGAACATGTCGGCGGAAAAAGGCTGCTACTGGGCGCTCTTCCTTCTGTCAGAGGAAAAAATAGTCATCAAAACGGCTCTCATTTCCACCGACTCAGGCCTGCCCTCCCTGTCTGCGCCCCTTGAAAGGTCTCTGATGACCCAGCAGCCTTGAAGATTCATGATGTTCCCGGGGACTGTGGTTCTCCGTGGGTTCACTGCTCAGTCTTCGTGAGGTCCTGTCCCCGCGGACGGAGACCCTGAGCCTTCAGGGGCAAAACCCGCGTGGGGGCAGCCCCGCCCCTGTGTGAGCTCCAGGCGTTGGGCCGTCAGCGCCCAGGGTGACCCGGGTGAGCGCGCAGACCGCGACCCCACACCGTGGACCTCCACCAGCAGTTGGGCGGCGCCTGACCCCCGGGCGGGTTCCTTCTTCCGGGGACGAGCCCCGCAGCTCTGGCCCCACACCGGCGATGTGGTTACGGCCAAGGGACCCGGCCAAGGGACATCTGCACGATAAGACCTATGTTTTTCAGCTTTCTTGGGTGTAACTGAAAGTCAAAATGTAGACACTTACGACGCACGATGTGACGACGTGACGATCTGACACTTCGTGAACCCATCACCACAGTCACCGTTCGACGTGCGTGGTGAGACTAATTCAAGCCCCCAGAACTTCTCCACCTTCCAGCGGGAAGAGCGCGCCCCCGCCCCACCTCCCCAGGCCCCCGCCCTCCAGCCCCACAGCCCTCGGCCACCGCCAGGCTTCTCTGCTCCCGAGAGCTTGGCCTCCTCCGATCGCCCGTGCGAGGTCCTGCGGGGCCGGTCCGTCAGTGTCTGGCTTATTCCACCGAGCATAACACCCTCACGTGAACCCGTGCGTGGCACATGGCAGCCTGCCGTCCTTCGGTACAGTTGACCGGCATCCCACGATGTGCACACACACCCCACACACAGCTTCTGTGACACGGTTTCGTTTAACTGCACAGCAACACGCGGAAACTCACCGGAAAGGACGCGGGTCTGCTCACACAGCGATCCCAGGGGACAGCAGGTGTCTGTTTGCGGGAACCACCCCTCGCTCGGCCTCGCTGCAGGGTCCAGGCTCTGGCTGGCACCGGTCCGGCCCGTCAGATCCGCGTTACCCTGGCGGCTGCCTTTCTCTTGCAGACGACCCTGACCGAGCTATGGGGTCTGGTCAGAGCTGACCCAAGATTTTTGCGCGAGTGACAGGACAGAGGGACTTAGGGGCAGGGCTGTGACCGCGGAGCTGTTGGCCGTGAGGTCAGTGTTCCTGAACCAACAGTGTAAAAATGTGCCTTGAAACAGAAACACACATTAAACAAAATTACGTATCCATTAAATTGATGAAAGTTGATGTGACCAGAAGCTAATCCTGTTTCTCCCCTGAGAGCAACAATTTAGTACCCAGTAAATAAACTAACAGAGCATTACTGCTGAGAATGACGGTACTGCCCCCCCCCCACGGGCAGACTGTGGGGACGTCAGTTCAGCCCCTGGATCCAGCTATCCCTGAAGGTGCGGGTTCATGCCACGATCCCCACTACATAAACCAGCACGTTCCCCGCTTGGGTGAAGCTTGTGTGGGCCGGGTCTCTGCTGCCCGCTAACACAGCCTTCCTTAACTGCACAAAACCCGACCGGCCGCCGTGCCAGGAAGTGGCTTCTTTCTTCTAAGGCGTGGTGACCTCTGGAGTCGCAAAAGGACTTGCACTTTCCAAGGACTTTTTCCGAGCGGGCGGCAGGAAGGCTCAGCGCTGTCAGGGAGGCTGGGGAGCCGTGAGCGGCAGGAGTGGGGCTCGGGACGCAGGCCACCCCACCTACAGCGGATGCTCCTCTCGGACCCGGCTTTCTCGTTGAGCTCCCCAAAGACAGGCCACAAAGCGAAGCCATCACGCGGCAAGATTTATGGCAGTCATTGGTATACACGAGTGCGCCTGCAGACACGGCGCCCCACCACCGCCTTTTCATTTTATTTAGTACGAAGGAGCAAGCTGTTCCCAAACCACATTTACACATTCCTCATAAATCAGACGTCGTGGAGCGCCCTCCGGGACGGCGGCCCCAGGCAGGTGCTGTTGCGGCCCTCCTCTCCCGCGGGAACCGTTGCCCCCCCCAGAACCGGGGTGGGGAGACCCCGTGCAGAGCGCGGGGCTCGGCTCCTGCTCTGTGGGGCACGCCAGCCCACGCCGCGGGCCCCACACGTGTGTGGCTGGAGGAACGAGCACACGAGCAGAGGAGAGGGGCCGCCGCTGGGCTCCTCCGGGGCGAGACCCCACCGCCCATGTCTGCCCGACACAGAAAGCACTGGCGCCTGAAAGTCCGCAGGAGACCCAGTGGGCGCCGCTGCTTCACCCTTGGCTGCGCGGTGTCTCTGACCGAGGGCCTGCCGCCCAGTTCTCACAGCTCGCCCTGCGCCCGTATGCCCCGGCTCCAGTGTCATCGCCCCAGGGCGCGCACGCCCTGTCCGAGCCCCCACCCTCTGCCCATGACCGTCCTCGTCACCCGAGAGCAGGCACCCCGGGGCTCCTGGGTTTCGGCTTCTGTACTGTCTGCTTCCAGGGCAGACACGGCCTCCCGAGGGCAGGGACGGCGTCTGCACCTGGGGCAAGCGGAATAAATACTTGCCTCCATTCCAGGGCCGGGAGGGAAGCGCAGCTGTGCACGGCTGCCACGGCTGCCACGGCTGCCACGGAGAACCCGGTGGGCAAGGATGCGCACCGCCCTGGGCCGAGGGTGGGCTGGGCGGACACCAGACCCCAGCAAGGTCCCCGCAGCAGCTGGGGCCGCCGTCCCGAGGGTGGGGGCTTACCTCCGGGAAGCTGCTGGCTCCCGCTGGAGTCCTCCAGAAAGGAGGGCGCGGCTGGGCACGCGGCTGAAGACGAGGTGAGCCCAGCTGGCTGCAATCAGACCGCAGAGTCGGCCGCGTGCTCCGAGCTCTGGAGGACTCCTGGCCTCTGCTGTCCCAACTCTATGAGTTCACTTTTAGGGGAAATCAACGCTCTCTTGCGCTGGCAGAGAAGACATTCCTGCTGTTCCCCTCCCCACCCGATTTGTTTCGGCCAAAGTGGTGCTGCCGAGAGCTCCCCTGCTTCCCGCCCCCCACAACCCGCACACGTGCCTGCTCCCAGGGCGCCCGGGAGGCCTCCGGCGACGGTCCCCGGACCTGGGTCCCGTGTCCCGGGCTCCGCGGAAGGGGACTGGCGCCGCGGCATACCTCGGACAGAGCCGGGCCCTCGGCGGACAAACGAAGACGACAGACGGCTGGCTTCCCAGTGGCCCTGAGCCGCGCTGGACCTCTCCGCTTGTCCGCGGCAGGCTGCCCTGGGAAGTGGGGAACCGGAGCCACACGGGGGCAGGGCCAGGAGCACCTTCCGCCGTACCCTCGCACCCGCCCCAGAGGGCGGTGAGGCCTTTCAGACACAGGGCCGCCACCTGCGCGGTGTTTTAAACAGACCATCTACAATAACCTGTAACAACCTCATTTTCAAAAATAAATCTGTGCCGGCGTCAAGGCTTTGGGGCCGGGAGCGTGGGCTATTCAAATCCTGCGAGCTCTGGCCTGGGCCTTTGCCAACCCTCACAACTGTATAATTTAATCTAATTGATCAATTAAATCCGAATAATTTTTAAACAAGCTGCAATAACAGTTACATAATTTCAGCACTACATATAATTTTCTTAACGACTTTACCAAAGGAAATTGCTCACTGGCATTTGCCGTGTGCCTTGTGGAACCCGCCGTCTCCTTGGAGGCCCACGGGGCTTTGGGAGCTGCCGGCCCTCAGCGCTCACGGATGGGGACAGAGGTCACGACCCCCCCCCCCGCGGGGAGGCAGCTTCCGGTCAGTCTGGGCATCTCTCAGTCAGTGTTGGGGTCAGTGCCTCACCGACCTCGTGGGGACCTTGCGGCTCTCCCCACCCGCTCTGTGGAATGACGGATCTGCCGTCTATCCCGGGCCCTGCTGAACCCCAGGGGCTCACAGGAAGCATTTCTGTTTGCTCGCTGGTGGCTGGCCGGTTCTTCTGGACTCAGCTGAGCTCACAGTGCGGCTGTGGTCGGCTGCGGTTGGTTGTCAGCTCTGCTCCCTGCATGGCCGCGGCCTGAGCGTTCCCGCAGCAGGTGCCATGGCGCTGGCGGACGGCAAGGGACGTGCTGCTCCTGCCCCAGCCCCTGGGCTCCTGCATCCGGATGGGGGAACCGCAACGCGCCAGGCCAGGGCCTGGAGTGCAGGGGCCAGGCCTCCGTCCCCGAGGCCGGCGACCTACCCAGAGTTCTCTGGCGCAGACGGCAGACTCTGACCCAGAGCGTGAGCGGGAATGGGGTTTCCTGGGAGGACATGAGCGAGACGGAAGGGGGCGTAAAGAACCGAGCTTGGACGAGAGCCAGAAGCATCGTGGACGTGGGCTAGGGAGGGACAGGGACCTCAGGCCTCCGGTTGAGGGAGCATCGCCTTTTTCAGGCTCCAGGTTCTCTGCACACGAGCCAGATCCTAAGAAGAAAGAGGCTGGTCAGCTTCTCTCTGGGGCGCAGGACACAGTGTGTGACCGGTCCCTCCAAGACCCCACACTGGGCAGCAGTGACCCCAAGAGAAAAGAGGGTGTGACACCGTGTCAGCCACACTTCACTGAAAAGAGAGAGACAGAGAGGGAGACAGAGACAGAGAAAGACAGAGACAGAGAGACAGACAGAGACACAGAGACAGAGAGACAGAGAGGGAGACAGAGAGAGAGGGAGAAAGAGACAGAGACACAGAGACAGAGAGAGAAGGAAACAGAGACAAAGAAAAAGAGACAGAGACAGAGACACAGAGACAGAGAAAGACAGAGAAAGAGAGAGAAAGAGAGAGACAGGGAGACAGAGACAAGGAGAGAGACAGAGACAAAGAAAGACAGAGACAAAGAGATAGAGCAGAGACAGAGGGGCAGAGACAGAGAAAGAGAGAGAGAGAGACATAGAGATACAGAGAAAAAGACAGAGACAGAGGAAGACAAATAGGAACAGAGACAGAGAGGAAGACAGAGAGGCAGAGACAGAAAGACAGACACAGAGAGAGGGAGGGGGACACAGAGAGACAGAGAAAGACAGAGAGAGACAGAGACAGAGAGAAAGAGAAGGATGGGGACAGAGAGAGACAGACAGAGAGAGAGAGAGAGACACAGAGACAGAGAGACAGAGGGGGCGGGTACAGTCCCAAGAGGCAGAGGAATGGGTGTCATTGCACAGACGACAAAGCCCCGTGTGGAGCCGTGGGTGCCGATGCCCAGACCCCCCGTGATCTGTCTCGCGCACACGTGTTCCCAGGTGAGTGTGCTGGTGGGGCCGTGGGAAGGAGGCTGTGTGCGCGGAGGGGAGCGAAGCCCCACTGGGGGCCTCATGCCCAGCCCCAGCTGTGTCTGGAGGTGCCTGCCTGGGAGGGCCCCGCAGCTCCATTCCAGGGATGACGGCAGCTGGCGCCACCACGCTGCGCGTCTGCCGGGCTGCCCTAGCCAGCACCATGCACGGGGCGGCTGGCACACAGACGTGGGTCCTCGCTGTGCTGGAGGCCTGAAGTCTGAGGCCCGGGCTCCTTCTGAGGCTGGGGGTAGAATCCGCCCCTGCCCCCCCTCCAGCTACTGCTGGCTGGCAATCCTCCGTGTTTCTGGCTTATAGACGCAAAGGAGATGCCACCCCAATGTCTGCCCTGTCTTCATGCAGCCTCTCCCTGTGTCTGTGATCAAATCCCCCCTTTTCTTGAGGACATGGTCACATGAATTTGGGCCCACTCCCACTTTCACTCGACGGATTACATCAGCAAGGACTCTGAGTAAGTCACAGTCTGAGGTAGTGGGGGATGGGGATGTCCACATAGGAATTTGGGGGACACAACATGACCCATACTAACCAGTTAAGAGCTTGTGACGTGGGGCAGGTCACGTGAGCTCTCCCGAGTCCCTTTCTTATCTGAGGACCAGCGCCTGCTACTTTGGGCACCGCTGTTGGGGGATTTCAGGAATACATGCTTCTGAAGGAATGATAGGGCCTGGCCCAGCGGAGGAACTCAGCACCTACCGCCCATTGCGGTCATCGGTTGGGTGGAGGACCAGCCTCGCAGCTCCCAGCTAGCTGCCCAGTGCCTCCAGATGCACCCCAGTCCCTCCGGACACCTGGTGGCCAAGACCTGGGGGAGGTGGCATCGCTCCCGCCAGACCCACAGGGGAGAGCGCCTGCATTCCGGGGCTCTGTCTCCTCATTATCCTTTTAAAGCCCTGGGGGCTCTCCGAACACCTCCTGGTGAAATGCCCAAGATTTCTCCTTAAACGCAGCCCCAAGGTCTTCCATTATTCTCCGCAAGTGTAAATGTTCCCATAGCCTGCAATTACCGATCTGCGGGGCGGAGCTTTCCCAAACAAGTTGCGTTTTAATTTGAATATCAAACACTTTGCACAGCAGGCGGCTGGGCTTCCCACCCAGCCAGGGAGAGCTGGGCGCCCTCGGAAACCTGGGTGGACCTGGGAAGCCCAGGCCTGCAAACAGAGTGCAAACAGATAGGGAGGGAGGTAGAGCCCTGGTAGAGACCTTGACCCACCCTCCTGGACGGGGGCGGAGGCTACGGGTCTTTCCCCCATGGCCCCTCGGATCTGGTTCTGTCTGTCCTATGCTGCAACTTCGCTTCCAAGAAGCTTAAAGTATTTCCAGTAGATCTGTTTTCTTTAGCCCACCAACACTTTCTTCAAAAATTTGAGTTATTTGCCAATTTTGCAAATCAGACTATTTTTTTTAAGTAGGCTCCATGCCCAGCACAGAGCCCAATGCAGGGCTTGAACTCCCTACCCTGACATCAAGACCTGAGCTGAGATACAGCTGGATGCTCAACCAGCTGAGCCACCCAGATGCCCCAGATTATTTCATATTTAAAAGGATTTTTGATGTCTCTAGAAGTATGGAGAAATATAACCACAGATTCTCCTGTTTCCTCATGGAAAGTGGAGGGTCCTGGGCAAGTACCACTCCCTTCAGAAGGACGTGCACAACACAATCTGCCACATTTTCTGTCAGGCCCACATCAGGCATTTGTTTTACCTCCCTGGTCTCTGCACTTTTAAGTTTAGAATGACTTTTTTAGACCCCTGGCTCCTCTTCAAGTGTTCTGTGCCAGGAACAAAGAGCAATCACCACCATCATCATCACCATCACCACCATCACCATCATCATCATCACCATCACCACCATCATCATCACCATCACCACCATCACCATCATCATCATCACCACCATCACCATCATCATCATCACCACCATCATCATCACCATCACCATCAACATCATCATCATCACCACCATCACCACCATCATTATCACCACCATCACCATCATCATCACCATCACCACCATCACCATCATCATCACCATCACCATCACCATCACCACCATCACCATCATCATCATCACCACCATCATCATCACCATCACCACCATCACCATCATCATCATCACCACCATCACCATCATCACCATCATCATCATCACCACCATCACCATCATCATCATCACCATCACCATCATCACCGCCATCACCACCATCACGACCATCACCATCATCACCACCACCATCACCACCATCACCACCATCATCACCATCATCACCACCATCATCATCACCACCATCATCACCGCCATCACCACCATCACCATCATCATCACCATCACCACCACCATCACCACCATCACCACCATCATCACCATCATCACCATCATCACCACCATCATCACCATCATCATCACCACCATCATCATCACCATCATCACCACCACCATCATCATCACCACCATCACCACCATCACCACCATCGTACCATCACCACCATCGTACCATCATCACCGTCATCACCACCATCACCATCATCACCACCATCATCATCACCATCATCACCACCATCACCACCATCATCACCATCATCATCACCATCATCACCACCATCACCACCATCATCATCATCATCACCATCACAATCATTATCACCATCACCATCATCACCATCATCACCATCAACATCATCACCGCCATCACCATCATCATCACCATCACCATCATCACCATCATCATCACCATCATCACCTCCATCACCATCATCACCATCACCATCATCACCACCATCACCATCATCACCATCATCACCTCCATCATCATCACCTCCATCACCATCATCACCATCACCATCATCATCACCATCATACCCTCCATCACCACCATCATCATCACCACCATCATCATCACCACCAACATCATCACTATCATCACCTCCATCACCACCATCATCACCATCACCATCATCATCACTATCATCACCATCATCACCTCCATCACCACCATCACCATCACCATCATCACCTCCATCACTGCACCTACACGTATGTAGATACACACACAAAGATTCTCTCTCTTTCTTCGGATTCATTTCTTTAACTCTGACCCGTACGGGAGCTCTCTCACTGCATCCAAGTGTTGTTGGCCTCTACATGTACAAGTGAGTGCAACTGGGTCAGAGCTGGTGAAAATGGCAGTGAGTGGAGATGAGCTTGGAAACCTGTGTGAAGAACGCCCCCCTTGCACAGACCTGAAGAAGTTGTGTTGGTGAGACGAGCTCGTGCAGAGCAGCCCTGGCTCACAGCTAGCTGTGGAAGGATGCTCGTGCCATTTGTTTCTATGACAGCTGCCTGTTACTCGGCTGGGCCGGCATCCATTTCTCCTCCTCATACAACTGTTCTCTGAGATTTCTTTGAGGAGCCACCTATTCTAAATCCATCGATTGATGTGAGGGAGCCCCACTCCCAGGTTCAAAATGGTCCATGACTCATCTGGCCAGTTAGCATATCCCATGCCTCTGGGCCAAGGATTGGTTTGGAGTTGGACACATGGCCCAAGACAGAACAATGAAACTCAAGTCTTCGACTTCTGTTTTGTGGCAGACCGGCAAATGGTGCTCTTTTCCCACGAGGCTTGCACACCTGGTGGGATATGGGTGAGGAGCTGATGGGAATCACCTTCACTGGCAGTTGAGGCCCAGCTGAGAAAGAAGAGCTCAGCAGAGGGAAGGCAGAGGGAGGGACCCTAGGAAGCACGTGAACCCCTGAACCCAGTTGTGCCTGAATCCAGCTTCATGACCAATGAATCTGCTCTTTTTGCCGTTTTCAGTTGGGTTTCTGTCACTTATAATCGAAATAGTCTCGGCATATTCATATTCATTTCCTTTCCTGGAAGATGTTTCTGGAAATGTCCCAGCTCTGCCTGGCCTCTGCAGGGCTCAGAGGTCACTGTACCCTCTCAGCTTCGATTTCCTTCTCCAAGAAAGCTTAGGGCACCTACCTCCATGAGGTAACACTGTCGACCGAGCTGTCTCCTCGGCATGAGTGGGAGGGGGACACTCAGGTGAGGTTCTGCCCTGCCCCCAGCCCACCAGCTCTACGCCGGGTCCTCTGGTTGGGGTTCCTGGGCACTGTGATGAGCGTGCTCTCCCCCGTGCCCATCTCACCCATCCAGGCACAGCCACGCCCCTCTGGGGACAGACTACAAAGGGCACCTGTTCCTTGAGAGTTAAGGCCAGACCCCCCGACATGGCCCTAGAGGCAGGCATGAGGCACTGCCCGTGGAACCATCCCGGCCCCTCTGCCCCAGGGAGTCATGCAAAGACCCGAGACTCCTGCACCACAGCGTGGGTAAGTGAGTCCTCCAAACCCCTGCAGACTCCTGAGGGTGGGGCGTGGCGAGACATCCGTGCCCCGTTCCACCTCCTGCCCCCTCTGCCAGAGAGCTCCGCCTGACCACTCTCTTCCCTCAGCTCAAGTGACAAGATACCCTCTCCAGATGGCTTCGGCTTTTCCCGTTGCTTCGGAAGTGCTGGTCCCAGCCCTCACTCACTAGCTGTGTGATCTTGGACAAGTGCCAGATCTTCTCATCTGCAAAATGGGCATGAAAATCTAAGGGTGAAAATATGAGAGAGAGAATTTGGCCTGCTTCCCACAGTCCCCACACTGGCTGCGACGAGGGCTCTGACGCACACGTGTGCAGAACAAGGACCTCCACCGGGATCTCCTTTCAGGTCTAGATTGCCCCATTGGATGAACAAGGCGGAGAATGCAGTGATTTCATAGGTAAAACTGACTCCCGAAGACTGACCAACCTGCAGACCCTGCAGATAGAAACAGGAGTGAAAAGAGCCCAAGTGTGCTGTCTCTCTGTGCACGGCTCCTCTTGCCACACCGTAACCCAGACCCCCCAGACCCCTAGCTTCCTGCCATGCCTGAGTCCCCATCCTTCCCCTGATCCTGCAGGGACCCCTGCATGGCTGCTCCCTCTTTCCTTCCTCCCTCGTCCTTGCTTCTCCCCAGGGCCCCAGCACTACGCTCTCGTCTCCTGGCACAAGAGATGCTGGAGGGGATCAGGAGTATTGATTGGACAAATGCCGCGTGTTCCTTCCTAAACCGTTTGTCAAGTGGGTGAATGTATATCTCCTCTCTTCCTGCCCGTATTCCCATGTGCAGCATTTCCCATGCTGTGGGTCTAAATGCTTCCTTCCCAGCCTCACCCCCACCGCCCCCCCCAGTGCAGAAGGGAAGAAGGATGTGAGGCAGGAAGAGAAAAAACTAATAAATGGGAGAAGAATGTGAGTCTAAAGCAGGTTTGGGGCTTCAGGGCCCGTGTTCCCCTTCCACACCGTCTACGCCTGGAGAAGGAGGCAGGATTGCGGCAAACGGCGTTAAGTCTGGCTTCCCCCGAGAGAGACGGTCCTCCCCTGGGTCTGCGGCCCTGCTTGACAAGCAGTGATTAGACGGTAATCCTGAACGGGATCAGGGAGCAGCCCAGGCTCCATCGCTAAACTTGTCTCCCCCCCCCCCCCGGGGCCCCCAGACAGCCACGAACATCCCGGACGGCACACACGGGCTGCTCCAACGCCACACTTGGAAATACGTGACCTGTTAGCTCCCTGGTGGGACAGCTTCCCTTTGCCATGTCTTGAATGTCTCCGCGAAAGCATGACCAGATGTTCCCAGAACCTGTCGCTTGCTCCCATCCACCTGATAAGCCTCCCAGGTGTGGAATGCTGCATGATTAGGGCTGTGTGGTCAGGAGCCTGGGGCTCAGCCAGCTCACATCCAGGGTGAAGAAGGGGCAGGGCTTATCGTCTGGCTCTGAGCATCAGCCCAGCATCTGGCAAGAAGCGAACCCACGCCGTGCGCTGGTCAGCTGCAGAGCTCTGCAGAACCCACCTTCTCCCGTCTTCCACCTGGACACACAGCTGGACTACGTTTCCCAGACTCCCCAGCAGCAAGGTGTAGCCATGTGACCGAGTTCTGACCAATGGCGTGGGAGCAGAAATGATGGGCTTCCCTTCCAGGCCCAGACCTGATCCCCAGTCTGTCCCAGCTCTGTCTCCAACCCCGGCTGAGTGGAGAGGATCTCAGGGCTTGGAGGAGGGACAGAGCCGCAGGACTCAGAAGGGCCTGGGTTGAGCCTGCACCTGCCAGCCAGCCCCTGACGACCTACATTGACTAGTGGCATGAGATTTTAATGCTGAAAGTAAATGTTTTCTGATTAAGTCTCTGAGATTTCGTAGTTTTATCTATCCCCAGAGCGGGCATATTTTTCATTTGCTGATATAATGCCCTAAGTCAATACTTGTTGGTCAGGACTTTATCTGTGGCAAATAACAGAAAACCCAATATGAAGGGCCTTGAGCAGAATAAACGGGATTTGTTAGCTCTTGTAACTGGGGAGTGAGGGGCAGGTGGGGTCCAGGCACGGCTTGATCAGGGCTCCAAAGCAGCCCAGGGACCGAGAGTCTGTCTCAGAGCAGCCCTCCAGGCTAGCTCTGTGTCAGCCAAGCTCCCGTCCATAGGGGCCCCGGCGGGGGCTGTCAACAGAGTTCTGCTTGTGTCTGGAGGGGTCGCACGTCCAGGGGGACATGAGCTCCCACTGTCCCGGCTGGGGCACAGCGACCCCGCAGCTCAGAGTCACAGGATGGGGGAGGTGCAGAGCAGCAGCAAAGGACAGTCACTGGACAATCATGGGGGCACCGCTGCCGGTTCCCGGGAACCAGGGACACAGACGCAGGGGGAGGGACTGCGCGAGAATGGGATGTGGGGTCCGCGCACGGCACACTACCCTCCTCCTTTGGGGCCCTGCCCTCTTGGGAAACGCCAGCGATTTCCACATCCACAATCATCCACACCAGCTGACCCAGCGTGGCCAGTGTCTGCCTCGAGATTTCTGTTCTGGACGGGGGACCGGGCACAAGTGTGAGGCAGTCCAGTGACAGGTGCTGGAGCACGTGTGGTGGGAGGGTGTGCCGCAGGAAGCCGCAGAGCTAAGTGCCGGGGCACCAGGCCCTGGGGGTGGAGGTCCCTCCTGCCCCGGACGCCCCACAGCACCCCTGATCCCCTCCTGCCCTGGATGCCCCGTGGTGCCCCTGAGCCCCTCCCGCCCCGGACAGTCCACAGTGTCCCTGAGCCCCTCCTGCCCCACACGGTGCAGACCCTTCCAGCACAACCTTCCTCTGCCTGCCGGTTCGTGGATTTTCCAGCACTCGGGGCCAAAGCACCATGAACGTTACAGACTGGTTCCACAATGTTTTTCCTTCTCTGCTGTGATAAAACTTCAGATTTATCTCGTTAAGTCAGCATGTGACCCTACGTGACACGTGCATGTGCTTGGGAACAGACCCCCGAGGGCGGTGTGGGGCCAGGCCTGTCCTGAAGGAGCCCCTGAGGTCTGGCCTCGAGATCCTGCCAAGAGCCCCCCTTCCTCCCCCTCCGCGCCCCAAACCCAACTCCCAATTAGCAATACCGCTGGCGACACTCCCCGACGTGGACAGCCAACACTGTGTCTCTCACAAATTTTCTCAGTCTTCTATGACAGCGAAACGTAGCTTTGGAAACGGTGGCTAGTGTCAAGGGTCTCCACCATGCAATTGCTACGTGAAAACAGTCGCATCCCGCGGTCTGTCTCCCCACATATCTAAATGCAGATGGAGCCCCCCGCCCTCCCTTCTGGGCCGCCTGGAGCCAACACTGCCCAACGCTCAGAGCGCCGCGTGGCCCGCCCCCCGCAACCTCACCCCCTTCAAGCAGGGCTGAGGGGGCCTGGCACGAGCACCCGCCTGCACCCCTACTTCACGCTCACAAGCAGACATGCTGGTGACTTGAGTCTCTGGCCCTTCCCTCCTTTCGTCGGACTCTTGGGGAAACATTTGGAGCCGAGAAGGAGAGAAGCAGGAGCCTCCCAGCCGCCGTGGAGAGTGACTCACGCAGCTTCTGTTTGGCAGGGAATGTTCCGACTTCCGAGGGAGCCGGTGCAGCCCCGCCATCTGCAACGTTCCGACTGTGATCCACTGGTGTTTACTTTCTAAAACTTTGCATTCCTGGGGCCTGAGACTGGGAGCAACTGTGTGTGGAAAATATGCACTTCCTTTCATATGTTGCTGTGACACATGACAGCTTGCCTTCAGTCTTTTAAAAAACACAAACCAAAAAAAGAAAGAAGGAAAGAAGAGCCTTTGCCAAGTGCTTCCCTCATGCAGGAGAGACCCTGGGGATTCTGGAAGAACAGAAATTGTTCTGAAAGTTGGAGACAGCTGACAGGGGAGCTGCGAGGGGCCTGGCTGGTGCAGAGGAAGGTCACAGGTGAGCGCCATCTCGAGGGGACCACAGCACATTTGAACATCAGCCGGGCCCCGGCCAGCAAGAAGCCCCCGCAAACCTGCCTGGGCTGCTCTGACATGTGGGGCCAGGGCAGGGGTGGCAGAAGTGCATCTCTGGGGGTCGTGAGTGGGGAGAGTGGGGTCTCAGCTCCACGCTGACCCCTGGCCCCACGTCTGTCCAGGCTCTTGGTGGTAAGCGGTGGTAACCAACCAGAACTCGCTTCTTAGAAGCCGTATGTACTAACTCATGAAATCTGACTTTGGGGAAATGGCGGGTAAGCCTCAGGATGGAAACCAGAGCCTTGGGTCTCACCAAGCCCCTCTTTCCAACTCACACCTTGACTTTCTTGTCTCCCCGGCTTCCCCCATGCCAAGCCCCCAGACTCACACTCCATAAGGCTTGGGCTCGGTGGCTGTCCCTCCTCCAAACTGCCCCTCTCAGTCTCCCATCTGGCGGCGGAACCCAAGGGTCCATGGCTGCCAGGTGAAGACTACATTCCCCAGCATACCTTGCAGCAAGTTGTGGCCATGTGACACATCCTGGCCAATCAGCTGTGATGAGGGTGATGCCCAGCTGGCGGGGTCAGATGTCCTCCCTTCCCAGGTGGGAAGCCATCCTTAGGACCACACAGGTGTGGAGGGAGAAGACACATCCAACCACGGAAGCCGGACGTTGTGGGGCAGAGCCCCCCCCCCCCCATCAGAGATCTTGCTCAAGCCACGGCTGGCCTGAGAGTGTCCCACCTGGACACAGACGAGCCAGAAAGCAGTCCCCTTCGCACCCGTCACCCCAGGTCTGCGTCTCTTACAAAGTTAATAGAAATGTAATCCTGTGACTCTTGCTTCCTGCTGGATTGGAAGCCCCCCCCCCCGAAATCCAAACGTACAGCCCGCCCACCACCACGTCTCCAGATGCAGGTGTCTGTTGAAAGGAGGAAGGAGGGAGACACGGGCAGACAGCCCACTCAGATGCTGGCGAGACACACTGGTTCTCCGTGGTTCCCTCCGTGGGGAGAGGTCCCAAAGCAGGGGACTCACCCCAGATCGGAGCCATCACCAGTCGAGCGAAGCTTCTGTCTGTGGTCTGGACACTGTACCAGATACACGGTCATTTTTAATTCAACCCAAATTGCCCGCATGGCGGAGCCAGGAAGCTGGCCTCAGGGAAGGATTCATCGGAGAGGACATCTTCCGCGTCACCTGGGACAAAGCGGTTTAATTGTTCCCATTATCTGTGAGCTTTTATTATCCTGGCTATTGATCTTCTCTTTTAATGAAGCCCATAATTAAGCAACCAAGATGCTCGCCTGGTCTGAATGCCTACGCTCTCGGGCCGGCTCAGCCAGGCAGCCCTGGAGCCTGGGAAGGAGAATCGCCATCTCCTTGCGACTCCTGACCTCTGCTGGTCCTTGGCTGGCAGAGGGACGAAGGCAGAGGGAGCCCCGGGCTGCTCTGGGGACACTGTGCTCAGGAGGCATCAAGAAGGAGGAGAACCGGGCGCGGAGAGGCGAGAGCAGGCTCCTCCCACCCCTGGTGTCGGCGAGCGGAGGCCCGCTGCAGCTTCCAGACCCGGGTCACAGCAGTGGCCATCTCTCCGCTCGGGAAACTCGTCCTCCCCTTGTTTCCAGCGAGTCCTCAGTCGTGCTTCTGACCTTGTCCCTTGTGTAATAGACACCTGCTCCTTTTGTCCGATGAGAACCCAGTGAGGGTCCCTCTGCCGTGACAGCGGCCAGCTTTCTTCGGGGGGGGGGGGCATGGCCCCAGCTCTCTGCGACCCCTTCTCTGCTCCCAGGGTGGGCCCAGGGACGGCCAGGGCAGGGGACATGGCCCAGCCAGGCAAAGTCAGGTGTGATCCTGGAACCTCCGCAGCCCCCGTTGAGAGGCTTTCAGGGGCCGCCTCCTGCCTGCGGAGGGAGCCAACCCAAGAGAGGGCAGGGCCGGGGGTTGGAGAGAGAAGACTCCGGGCAGCGCCCGGAGAAAGCTGAGCCTGCAGTTCTGTCTGTCTGAACTGGCAGTTACGTGAGCCCTTTTGGGCCGGATCCAGTCTGAGCTGAGCTGCTCTCAGTTATGGTAGAAATAGGGTTCACTGTGGCCGAGGCTTTCCCCGCCCCGAAACCGCAGAGGGTGGGGAGGTCCATTCCAAGAAGCAGGCCCGGTTCCAGAAGCTGAGCAGGCAGGGAGAGGGCTTCTCTCTGCTGCAGGGTGATGCTGCGGAGCGTGGGTCCCGCACAGGGCCGGGGACCCGCTGGGCTACGGGTCCAGACCGCGAGGAGGCTCTCACAGCCGCCCCTCACCGACACCCATGCGCAGCCGGCGGCCCCAGACTGCGGTGCTGTGCTCATTCGGAACGACGACGAGGAGATGCCCTCCAGCCTCCCTGTCCCCCTAGGCCCCAGCTCCTCCCCACACTCCAGGCCGAGTCCCCCGTGGGGGGCTTGGCGTCTGGTACTCAGGGCTGCAGCAGCCCCTCCACGGCTGCACAACAGCCCACCTCATGGCTCAGAGCAGCAATGTCGTTCATTTTGTTCACAGATCTGCATCTGGGCGGCTGGTAGGAAGAGGTCATCTCTCCTCCAAGGCACCAGCCGGGGCAGCTTGAGTGGGGCCGGGCGTCCATACACAGGGCTGGCCAGTTGGTGCCGGCTCCCTCAGGGGCCCCAGGCCGCCACCACGTGGCCTCTCCATGACTGCTTGGGCTTCCTCGCAGCGTGGAAATGGGTTCCAGAGCCGAGGGTCTCGGAGAGAAGCATCACCTGCATGACTTAAGCCCCAAATGTCATGGGACACCATCCCACTGACATCAGGGATCCATGCACATTCCAAGGGAGACGATGTGGCCCCCACCTCCCAATGGGAGGCGGCCACAGTCACATCTCAGAAGAGCAAGGAGGGTGGGAGTGCAATGGGCTGCACTGTGTCCCCAAAAAACCTGATGGAGTCCTACCTCTGGGACCTCATATGTGACCTTATTTGGAGGCAGGGTCTTTGCAGACCATCTTCTCAGATGAGATCATCAGGGTGGGCCCTCATCCAACATGACCTTGTAAGGAAAGATTAGACACAGGCACACACAGAGGGGTGACCACCCTGTGACCACATGAGGACACGCGGAGCACACAGCCATCTACGCGCCAAGGAGCGCGGCCTCAGGAGAGAACAAGCCGCCCACACCCGATCTCGGACCTCCAGCCGCCAGGACTGGATGACTATAAATGTCCATGGGACTTTGTCGTGGCAGCCACGGAAACCAATACGAGGAGACTCTGTGGCCGCCACATCTGGAGACCACGAGCTGCCACAGGCTGTCCGATAATCGCAGGCCTCAGACCAGAAAGAGGGGGCGGAAGCAGGAGAAACCAGTAAAGGCAAATATTCCACTCTGCCCTGGGAGGTCCAGGTCTGGGAACAGGGCTGAGGAGGTGTGCCTGCACTTCGGGCTGGGGGCAATGCCGCCAGCTGTGTCCTGAGCCTGCGTGCTGAGCGGGGTGCCTCCCCCTCCCTGCTCTCTTCACATCTTCTCATTCCAGTCTCTTAAAGCAGGTCACCTGTGCAAATTGCTAAAAAGTTTCCATGTCTGAGAAATGGGCCCAGAGGTGACTGTTCTCCCAGAACAGCCCCCGCCCGTCCCCCCACCCAGGCCTCGGTCCTGGAGGTCCTAGGTACCACACACCCACGGCCACGTCCGCCCGACAAGGCGCCTTGAACACACACTGCCTGAAGGCCGCCCTGTCCGACCCGCACCTGGGCCTCAGGGGCCTGCAAACTTATTCCCTTCACAACCAGAGGCCAGGAGCGATTCCTTCTATGCAGAGGTGGCCTCCCCCGAGCTGGCCTGTTCTTTCCGCCGGCACAGAAAGCTTTTCTTACCGCCGGTGGGACTGTCCCCTTGGGCAGACGTCCTGCTGCACAAGGTGCAGGTGAAGACAGCCACAGTGACAGAGGGGGGCTGGGAGAGAGAGGGCAGGAGATCCGGCCGGATCACCCCGGGGACAGCCGCAGCAGAGCCACCAAGTCTGCGCCACGGACATCCGCCCGCCTGTGCCCCGGGGGATGCAGCCGGGGAGCGCCGCCCAGCCCTCCAATCTCCCCACATTCTGCGCTCGCTCCCCCACGCTCCCCGCGGAGGCTCCCGCGGTAAGAGTGGGTACGTTCTGCAAATTGCAAGGCAAATACATGATTACTCCCCTCCTCGAATTACGGGTAATTACACCTGGACGGAGCGTAATAATTACAGACGAAGCACTGTTGATGCAACTGCCAGGCTCGATGTTTGCTCAGCAAAGCCTGCCCTGCCTCCGAGGGTGAGCAGGCATGTGGGAGCTGCTGAGAGAACAATAAGACTGCATCCGAAATACTTCTGTCCCGCCGCTGCCGGAGAGATGATGGGCTGTGACACCTTCTCTCTGCGGAAGGGCGGGCTGGTGCACCTGCCGATGCTGCCTGCTGACAGGTCGCTGTGGAACGGGCGCCTCGGGGCAGCACAGCGTGGGGGCGGGGGACGGTCCCCTGGATCCCAAGCTGGCCGCTCTCTGCACCACTGCCCCCCCACCAGCGGACAGCGCGGCTCGGCCTCCCCCAGTGTGACTCCAGGCAGCACAGGCAGCGGCCCTCCCATCCGCCGGCCCGACCCGACGCGCGCTCTGCTCCTGGGGAGCCGCGTGTCCGGGGGGGGGGGGACGTGGTTCACACCCCCGTGTCCTAGTGTCCTCTTTGGTAAAGTGGGTTCGGTCTCGTCGCCGTCCCCGTGGGGCTTGATGAGGGTTCGATAAACAGGTAGTTAGCACTGGTGCGGGCGGGTGGTGTGCATCTGTATGATGCTGTCATGGCAGAGACCGCCTTTGCCCAAACCCACAGAACGCACAGCGCAGGATGGAGCCTAATCGCCAGTGACCTCACGGTAGTAACAAAGGTACCAGGCTCGCGTGAGATGCTAATAATAGGAGGAAGGGGAGGGGGGTGCACAGGGGAACTCTGCACCTTCTGCTCAATTCTCGTAATCCTTAAACTGCTCTAAAATAAGCAAAATCTATTAATTTTTAAAATAAAGCCCAGGGGCGCCTGGGTGGCACAGCGGTTAAGCGTCTGCCTTCGGCTCAGGGCGTGATCCCGGCGTTCTGGGATCGAGCCCCACATCAGGCTCTTCCTCTATGAGCCTGCTTCTTCCTCTCCCACTCCCCCTGCTTGTGTTCCCTCTCTCGCTGGCTGTCTTTCTCTGTCGAATAAATAAATAAAATCTTTAAAAAAAATAAAAATAAAAATAAAATAAAATAAAGCCCAAAATTGTGACTTTCACTTGCTCACTACTGTTCCTCCCACACTGGTCTCCTCACTTTACATCTCATGGCCCCTCCCCACCTGGTCCCTTTCAATGGAGAGCTCGTTCCATGCTCTGTCCCATCCTGGCTTCTCCCCAATGTGTGTGGGCCAGTGAAGCAGAAGGGGACCTCCCCTGGGCATTTCTGAGAAAGTTTTTTTTGTGACTTAGGTGTTGCCTCTTCTTCCTGTTTTGAATGTAGATGCAATGCTTGGAGGTACAGCAGCCATTTTGTATCCATGAGGTCAAAAAAACATACACTAAAGATGATGGGGCAGGAAGTGTGTCTGAGGTCTCAGTGACACCCTCAAGCAGTTTTTGAACCTTATACTACCTATTTGTCCTCCTCTGCTTAACCTACTATAGTCAAGTTTTTGTTAGATGCAGCTGAACAAAATCCCAAATGATGCATACTGCCTTTGGGACTAGCCCCCACAGGTCTACACAGTATGGTACGCAGGTAGATGACCTTGTGTCCACGCCTTGGCCTCTGTGTCCCAGACCCTGATCAGCAGCCAGGTCAGTGCCAAGGAACCCCCATGACTCAGGCTTTCAACCACATAATGGGATTGCTGAGTAACCAAGACTCAACGGAAGAAAAAGATAGATTTTCTACAGCAGGAGCTCTCCAGAGAGCTGGGGCGCGAGGGAATATCGGAGCAGGTCTTCAGGACAGGTGTGAGCCGTATGGGAAGGGAGGGAGCCACTCATTGCAGCTTGACCTGGCAAGTATCCCGGAGATGCTTGGCCAACCACCTCTGGGTCATCCAAGAAGGCCCGAGGCCGAGCGGTGAGTGGGTCTGTGCCC
The DNA here is from genome assembly GCF_024610735.1 of Ursus americanus. Classification (NCBI taxonomy): domain Eukaryota; kingdom Metazoa; phylum Chordata; class Mammalia; order Carnivora; family Ursidae; genus Ursus; species Ursus americanus. The sequence goes on from NC_142156.1 coordinate 24,904,473, forward strand.
GAGAGAAGTGCGGGTGCTGGTGGCCTGGGCACCAGGGCGGGAGGCAGAGATGAGAGGATCCCTCTGTGGGCACAAGTCTGTGTGGATGTGAAAGCAGACGGGCACGCAGCCCTTCTTCATTTGCTTAATTTAAACAAAAAGGAACTTTTGCGTTTCCTGGGAACATTTGTGCCTCCCAGGCCCCTGCTGGGCCCAGAAGCCCAGCAACATCACGGGCACAGCCCTCTCTCTTTCTTTCTCAGAAGAAATTTCTTCTTTCAGAGCGGCTCATGGGGGGCCTGACCTTGAGGCTTTGAGGCCAGTTCTGCAAAAAGGACTTCAAGAGGGGCGCCTGGGTGGCACAGCAGTTAAGCGTCTGCCTTCGGCTCAGGGCGTGATCCCGGCGTTCTGGGATCGAGCCCCACATCAGGCTCCTCTGCTGTGAGCCTGCTTCTTCCTCTCCCACTCCCCCTGCTTGTGTTCCCTCTCTCGCTGGCTGTCTCTATCTCTGTCAAATAAATAAATAAAATCTTTAAAAAAAAAAAAAAAAAAAAGGACTTCAAGAAGCCATCTTTGAACTAGACTCGAAAGGTGCTGCCAGCAGGAAGGGTGTAGACGTCCCTCGTCCCTTGTGCAGCAGGGAACGGAGGAGGGGCCTCCCAAGGTCATTAGCAAGTGGCAGCAGAATGCTTTGCCCACCACTGGCTGTATGGCAAGGAGGCCCACGGCAGCCCCAGGTGGCACTGCCCCAGGTGGCACAGATATGGGGAGAGGCCTCAGCCTCCACGGGCCAGCAGGGCACCCAGCAGGGGCTCAGGAGCCTGGATTCTGCCTCCAGTTCCACCATTAGCTCACTGTGAGGCCCTGGGCAACTGGTTTCTCTTCTCTCGATTTCAGCTTTCCACGTTAAAATGTTACAGGGTATTGGCCCGGGCTCGTTCAGTCCCTAAGAATGGCAGACACCCCACCCCGAAATTATAAAAGAGCACATCTTGGCGAGGTCGGCCAGAACAGCGGGGGCAGCACAAACTTCAGGAACATCTTGATCCAGGTGCTCTCCCAACGTCACCGAGACCAGGTCTCTCCTGGCTCTGTTTCCAGGCCGCCTCTTCCCTCCCGGGGACAGGATGCCACCTGCAGAGTTTCCAAGCCCTCGGGACACAGGGGGCCTCTTTCCCTCACCCTGGGCAGAACTCCGGTTGCACCTGGCTGGCTGGGCTTGCGTCACACATGGCCTTCCCCAGCCGGTCAGATGGCCAGAGCCCGGGGCCACCCTGAAGTCAGATGGCCAGAGCCCGGGGCCACCCTGATTGTCCGGGCCCAGTGACACGCTCCCCTGTGGGTCTCCTGGGCTGCGGGACTGGAAGGGGGACAGACGGGGCACCTCGCCGGATGCCGGGCGCTGTTTCCCGGAGGGGGCGCTGCGGGGCTTCGGTCCCCCCACCCTGGCCCCTCACGACTTGTTTGCCAGGAAGCCCCCAGCCCTGAAGAGCTCAGCCCGAGGCTCTCTGAGCACCGTGGGCCACGGGCCTCGTCTGGGCTGCCCGGAGCGCGCCCGCACAGCAGCAGGGGCGGCCAACCCGGCCAGGTGCGGGGCGCAGCCGCCGGGGGGGAGGCAGCAGCTGCCGCCAAACCCACAAAACCAGAAACCTCTTAGATATTTACTGCTGACAGCCTGCGGAGACAGAAAATGGAAACACGTCCATCTGTTGTATCTGGTGCAGCCTCTGTTTTCCAGGCAAACAGGTAAGAGCTGGCCCAGCCCTCTTCAAATCAGCCCAAACAGAGCAGGGCCCGCCGGACCTTGAGGTCTCCCGCCCCCGACCTTGGGCCCCAGGAGCAGTTTTGGCTGAAGACGAGTTTGCGGATGGATCTAGGGAGCTCCCGGGAAAGCGGCATCACCCGATCTCCCGCCGCTGCCATCGCCTTCGTGGGCAGCAAAGCCTTCCTGTCAGGAGGGGAGCTCCCACGTCAAGGGAGCCTTTCCCGGGTGATGAGGAGGGAGCTCTCCCCAACCCGCCTGGGCAGCCAGCACCACCTGGACGGTACCGTGGACAGGCGACACATCACAGAGCTTTCCAGGTGATAAGCCCTAACCCTGCACGAAACGCTCTCCACGCCTGCGCCCATCGGAATGCTCTCCGAAACAGAAGCCCAGCCGAAAAGCAGCGAAAATGACGAGGGATGAATGATCTCGCATCCATAACTAGGAAAGCAGGCTGGCTGAGGGCGGGCTGAGGGGTGGCCGCGGAGCGTTTCTCCGGGGACCCTGCGCCTGTCCCTCGGTGTCAGCGTCAGAAAGCCTCGGGGAGCCCCTCCTTTCCTCCTGCCCCTTCTGCAGAGTGCAACCCCTGGCCGTCTCTGCCCAGGTCCCATCAGGAGGGCAGGGTGGCCTGCCGGGTCGGGGTCCCCGGTCATCGGCACGGCTGACCGAGTAGCACGATTGTCTGTGCCGGACTGAACATCACCTGGGGGCTGGGGAGGGCCTGCCTCCTGAGCACATTGCTGCTGCCGGAAGCCCGAACAAAACTGGGGTTTGGATCGCCCTGGGGAAGGTTGCCTGGCAACCAACAGCCACCTTTCCCCTCACTGCCATCCTCTTGGCTGGACACGGCCTCCAAGGTGCACGGGCAGGAGGGCGCGGCCCCGGGCAAGTCCGGGGTGCCACGGGGGCTGCACCAGGAGGCGGGTGGCTACTCCTGAGAATGCCACCCTGGGCACTCAGGGCCCAAGCCCGTGTAGCCTGGCGCGGTCACTCGTCACCCTGTCCCAAACAGCATACTCTGCACAAGCTCCCTGAGGCGGATCCCTGGGGACGGATCTTCCCCGGACGCCGCTCCACCCAGTCCGCCCTCTGCAGCCGAGAAGGATGAGGCCGCCCGGGGCCCATCCACGGAGGGAAGGGAGTCTGTTTACTGGGATCTGCCCAAGGTCATGTCAAGGTGTGGCGAGAGGTTTCCCTCAGTAGATACCTGCTGGACTGGTGCACACACACGCACATCGAACACACGCTGATACACGCATGCACACGTGTGTACCCATGTGCTCCTACACGTGTGCACACACGTTACATGTGTGCACACGCCCATACACACGTGCACACACGCCTCGCATGCACGCTCATACACACATGCACCTGTACACATGCACATATGCACACATGATGCACACCAAACACGCACTCGTACACGCATGCACACATGCACCAAACATGTACACACGGGCACACGGGCACACATGTGCGCTCACACGGTACACATCCCACCCAACATTTAGATCCAGCCTCACAAAAGCAGCAGCTAATTTACGTTTCCAATTATAAATATAATTACATTTCTGACTCCATTAGCATGACTGTTCTCAAACGCATGACTCGCTGTGCAGCAAACAGCGATGAGATTCATGATTGCCGAAGAGCCAGCGCTGAGAATCTTAATTTTTATTTTACTTGAAATTCAGCACCAAATAATAACAGTGCCGCTTGGATGGAGCACCTTTCCACATTCAATTACGAGAAGGGGTCGCTCTTAGCGGGACCCCTGGGGCCGTAAGCCTAAGGGAGCACCGCTGAGCCGCAGGGAAGGAGGACGTCCTCTGGGGCCAGCCCCGCGGAAGGAATCTTCGAGAATGGAAAGGGGTGGTTGTCAGGAGTGGCACGGGGGCATGAGGCCCCAGGGGTCTGACCCGAGGCAGGCCCACGGTAGAGCAGGGGTCAGGACACATTTCTGGGCTCAGGCGTGACCACCAGCACCCAGGGGAGGTTGGGAGAGGAGCTGGCTGGTGGCGCCTGGGGTTTCAACGCCACCCCATTGGCCACAGGAACGCAGAGCTGGCTTTGAAGACGCCTCCAGAGCATTACCCCAGTAGACGTCAGGACCACGTTCTGTGGCTCGCAGACTCGTGGCCACAGGCCGTGAGGGCACACCATCTGTGGGGTGGCGGGGACGGGGTGGCCGGCTTGCAAGCCCGTGTGCTTCTTCCCTGCTGCCCACCCAGAGCCTGCCTTCCTTACTGCCCGCTGCCCCCTTTCACCGGGCCGCTGGACTCCCCCAGGGCTTTGCGGGGATGCAGGGACAGGAGGGCATGGCCCGGCGGACGTGAGTCTCAGCTAAACCCCTCCGTGCGTGCAGACGGAGCAGTGCAGGGCCGTGTGCACGAAGCCGCCAGCCCCACCCTGGGAAAGACAGCAGGACACGTGCCGTCCGGGAGGTTGGGACGGCGCACGCGGGCGTCCCCCTGCCGGCTCTGCAGACGCAGCCCTTGTCTCTCTGCGTCTCCCCCAGGACTCCAGTCTCCTCCAGCCTCTGTCTCTGCGCCGTCAGCCCTGAGTCAAACCGACGAGGCCGTGGTGCCCAGTGTGGCATCAAAACCAGCGAAAGTGCTGCTGCAAAGGCACTTTCTAGATGCGAGCAACACTTTAAATTGAGGTAAAATACACACAATGTAGAACTTTACCATCCTAACCATTCTTAAGTGGACAGTTCAGGGGCATTAAGCTCCTTCACACTGTCGTCAGCCGCCACCAACGTCCACTTCCAGAACGTTCTCATCTTCTCAAACTGACGCTCTGTCCCCACTAAACACAGGCCCCGCCCCAGCCCTGGCGCCCACCGCCTGTTCCGTCTCCAGGACCCCGCCGGCTCTGGGCCCTCGGGTGAGTGGGACCACGCCGTGTCTGACCGTGACTGGCTCATTTCCCTCAGCCTCGGGTCCTCAAGGTTCGTCCACGTTGTGCCGGGCGTCAGGCTGAGCGACAGTCCGTTATAGGGATGCCCCACATTTTGTTGACCTTCGCCTGTCCTTGGGGTGCAGATATAAACCATCGGAGCACCTGCCCACGTCCTTATTGTCCATTGTACGTATTCTCCGGAGAAATGTCTGTTCGAGTCCTTTGTCCATTTTTGAATCCGACTGTTTGGGGGTTGTTGTTAGGTTTTAGGATTTCTATCTTCTGGATATCAATCCCTTATCCGATGTGTGATTGGCAAGCATTTCCTCCCACTCCGTGGGCTCCCTTCTCACTCTCTCGGTGGTGTCCTCTGGCGCACACAGGGGTTTTGTCCTGCGAAGTCCAGCTCGTCTGTTCTCGTCTGTTTGGTGTCAGAGCAAATCCGATGTCACGATGCTTTTCCCCTGTGTGTTCTTCTCAGGGTTTTATACTCTTGAGTCTTACGTTTAAGTCCTTGATCTATTTGGGGTTAATTTTTGCATGTGATGCATGACAAGACCCCAACTTCTCTCTTTTGCATGTGGATACCCAGCTGCCCGGTGCAGCTTCTGGAGAGGCCGTCCTCCCCTGTGGAATGGTATCGGCCTCTTTGTCAAACACGTTCGGACCCCGATGTGAGGGTTTATTTCTGGGCTCTGTACCCCATCGGCCATCGTGTGGTCTTCAGGCACCGTTCGGATTACGGTAGCCGCGTAATAGGTTCTGAAATCAGGGGGTGAGACCTCTAGCTTTGTTCTTTTTCAAGAGGTGTCTTTGTTTTTGTTTTTTTGGCTATTCAGGGTCATTACGGTTCCACAGGAATTGTAGGACAGAGTTTTCTATTTCTGGGGGGAAGTGACTAACATTTAGCTCAGTAGACTTCGAGTAAAGCCGATTAGCCGCCACAATGTGGGTGGGCCTTGCCTGATCAGTTGAAGGCCGGAAGACAAAAAGGACTGAGGCTCCCGGGGAGGGAATTGTGCCCACAGACTCAAGACACAGCGTCAGCTCTCCCCCCGGTCTCCGTCGTGCCTCCGTCCCTGCAGGTTTGGGACTGGCACCTCCGTAGCTACATACACACGTCCTCTGGTCCTGTTTCTCCGGCGGGAGGGAGGAGGGGGAGGACGAGAAGGAAGGACGGGCAGCAGCTGAGTTTGGCTTCTTGCCAGGAGGAGAGAACACGCCAGTCTGGCGAGGAAATCTGAGCATCACTGAGGGAGTCGGGCGCCCAGGGTGTCAGCAAGGCCTTCACGGCAGTGATCTCGCTTCTGGGCTGACGACCAATACTGCGGGGGGGCGAGTCCACAGCCGCCTGGTCCTCCGTCAGTCTCCCGTCATGTCTGGTGTCCTGTCACCGGGGCTCTGTTGGGGTGAAACTCAGCCCGCCCTGGGGTCCCACGCCCCCACCCCTGCCAGCCATGACCTGAGGGCAGCTGACCTGTGGGACCAGCGGAGCGTGGTGGCCTCCCCACATCTCCCACATCCTGCACGACTGCTCCCGCGGGGTGGGGGCAGGGGCAGTGACAGCCCCAGGTGTGCAGGAGGTAGGGAATCTCCCGCCCCCCGACCGCCCCGGAGGCACCCTCCTGCCCGCGTGCAGCCTTCCAGTCCCACCGGCAACTGAGCTGCTAGCGACCCCGAGACCCCAAGCCAGAGCCCCCGCCAGGCCTCCCTGAATTCCCAACCCCTAAACCATGCGGGAGAGCAATCGTCCATCGTGTGGGCCGCCCGTTTGGGGTGCTTTAGTCACCCTCGGTCGTGTTCACCACCCGCAGGGTCGTGTTCACCACCCCCCTTGGTCCGAGGGGCCCCGGAGCACAGTGGCTTGGGCCCCCCGTTTCACAGTCCGGGTGAGGAGACTTTCCTTTTCCACCTGTGGTCTGTCGTGGGCCGAACTGTGTCCCTCCAAACTCATCGGTCGCCGTCCTAGCCCCCAGCCCCTCAGAGGGTGACCGCATTTGGAAACGTCCTCGCAGATGTACTTAGTTCCACTGAGGTCATGCTGGGCCCCTAGTCTGTGTCCTTACTGAGAGGGACGTGTGGACACAGAGACACACAGGGAGAAGGCCCATGTGAGCGTGAGGGACGTGGCGGGTGGCTGGCCACCCGCAGGCGTCGGGCGGGGCAGGAAGGAGCCTCCCCAGAGCGCAGCCGCCGTGGGGACGCCGGGCGTCAGGCTTCTGGCCTCGGAACCATAGAGAATTCATGCGTGTGGTTGAGTCCCGACGCCGCGGGCCGTGTCACGGCAGCCCCAGGAACCAGCAGGCGGTACAACTGCGTCTTCGGGGTGCGTCACGGTGTGACCGCTAATGGGGTAGATGGCCTTACTGTTACAGGTAGTTGCCGGCGTTCTGGGTGAGGCCCTACGCTGGCGGCCACGGGCATGGTCCCACCTGGGACAAAGGTGTAAGTGGAAGCTTCCGGAGCCTGGGAAAGGCAGAGCCGTGGGTCCCTGGGCTGCCCCTGTGGCCCAGTCAGGATTTGCTGCTCAGCCTGTGTCTGGGAGGCAAAGCCAGAGTGGACTGTGTCGGAAAAACGTGCTCTTGTTGGAAACCACTGATGTGGGGGGCAGCTCCCCGCGGGGACGCCGGGCCTCGGGGACTCACGCGCTAAAGCCTGCAGGCCGGGGAAATGCACGGCGGTAAGACATTGGCGAAGCATGGGCACCCATACCCACAGGGGAACACTCTCTGGTCATTAAAATCAGGGGGACAGAAATATGAGATCAGGAGACGTTGCATTTTGTACACTCAAGGCGCTCGGTCTCTGGGACGGATGGGACGCCGGTGGGGCTGCAGCCTGCGGGCCACACTTACGCACGCCTCTGTTTCACGGCGTTTCTCCCATAAACATAATTTCCTAACACGATCAGGAGAAAGTATGCTCGACTCGTATGCACATCCAAACCCAAAGCACGGTACAAGTGTCGCGAGGGGCGCGCCTGCACTGAGCCCCCAGCCCCCTGCCCAAAACAGCCCCTCGTGCATGCGCTCGCTCCTGGCCCGCTCAGCAAAGGCTGCCGTCAGGACAGATGAAGCTGGTCTCTCTTTCTAGGCAATGTATTCAAGAGCGTCCTAAAATCTGCTAACTTCCAGGCGGAAAATCATTACAATCAAAGGAGTTTTCCCAGCGATAAAACTCGAGACCATCCCTCAGCCTGGGAGAGGGTAGGCCTGAGTGGTGAGGCCCTCCTGCGGGGAGCCGGGCGACGGAGGGGCTGGCGCTTTGTCCAGAGCCCGCGGAGGATGTGCCCAGAGGCCCCTCCCGCCGGCCGCGTGGTGGACCCTGCTCCTGGGCTTGCCGAGCTTCCTGTGTGTGCGCAGGCGGGTTCACCCCCCGTGCAGCAGGGTCCCCGGAGCCCTTCCCCGTGGCGGGGGTCTCCAAGGCTATGTGCTGAGGGCAAAGTGCACGGGCCGCATGTCTGCAGCCCGACGCGTCTGTGCTCCCCGTCCTCGCTGTGCACCCACGGGCCTCGCGAGGTGGCCTCCCTGCTCCGGCCCCTTTTCATCTGCCCTCGGGGAGTCAGGCAGCTTCTGCTAATCACGCTTTGTTACAGTTACCCCCAAACTCAGCGGCTGAGTGTGTGTCTCCCCCCAGCGCGACCTGGTCCCGTCTGAGAGCCGCTGCTGGTTCTTCCCGCCGCCGTGGGCTCCGCACCGAGACCCTGTGGCCAGGGGCTGGGTACTGAATGATGTGGACGAGTCAGATGCGCTCCGAGAGACACAGTGACGGTAATCATTCACGGGAACGGCTCTGGCGTGACACCCTCCAAACGGTCGTTGCCGATTTGATGCTGGAATAGATGATTTTACAGAGAAAGACGGCGAGGGAGCAAGTCCTGAACCTGCTCGTAAACACCTCGTCTCCAGAGGGGCGAACCCTGGGGGTCTTTCTAGTTTCCCCTCTTCCGGCTGAGGCCTCGGGACAAGGCGGCCGGGACCACGGAGACACGCAGGGTGGGCGCCCTGAGAAGGAAGGAGGCTCCGGGCCTCCCGGGGAAGCTCTGCGGGAGGCGCTGGGGGTTCTACGAGCCCGAGTGAGGGATGCCGGACACGGCTGCTCAGAGGGGACCCCCCAGGCCAGCAGCATAGACAACGCGGTGAGTAACGGCCATTGCTTTGAGCTGGGCTCATCGCCTCGCGGGACAGAACCCGGGTTTTGTAAGAAGTGGGAG